>NW_025223399.1:104957-168446 GCF_014066325.1 Apis laboriosa | reverse complement strand
GCCGGTTGACGTTACGTTTCTTCTCGTTAAAAGGCCCTCGAGTAGATCGATCGATCGTGCGCGCGTACACGCAATCCTTCGTTGTTATTCTCCGTTCCCAGTTCCTATTCCTCTCTTCCTTCCTTGCTCCTCGCTTCCATTTCCCCCCTTTCTTCAAGGATCTTTCTTTTTTTTTTTTCCTTTCTTTTTAGTAGCGACAAATCAACAATCGAAGACTCTACACGAGATCGAGATCTTTTCTCAAATTTACGCATCGCAGAATAATATGAAAATTCTTCGTTCTGATTCTAGGCAACGAGAACAGCTCGTTTCATTTCCGATGGAGCGGAAATTTAAAAATCTAGTCTAATTTGGTAATACTTCTTCAATCTCGACAAAAACCGACTCGATCGATCTCAACGTCTCAATTCTTATAATATCTTTACTATATTTTACTATATTCTTATATCTTTACTATATTGTAATCATAATTCTTTCGAAGGAAGAGGGAGGAATCGATCATCGATCAGTCTCTCGCATCGAGACTCAAAGGATTTTAAGCGAATCCGTTGCGATTCGTTCCGATTCCAAGTCGATCGATCGATCATACCAATTAGCATCGAGATCACGTTACGCGTCCCGTACAATTAACTTAGGCCCCTCCCCTCCCCCTTCTCGGCAATCGGATCGAAATATCGGCGCCGGAACCGGTCCGGTGGAGGAGTCGTCTCTCGCGGTCCGAGGATTCCAACTCCCTGGATTGAGTCGGCCATGTGGACGATTTCAGTTTGTTAAAGGAGTCCCCGGGGAAATGAAGGGAAAAAGAAAGAGAGAATGAATCAGAGAGAGAGAGAGAGAGGAGTATTGGCCGCGTTATAAAAACGGAAGCGGTCCGGTTTCGCGATCGCAGACGAGGGGGGAGGGAAAAAAGAGTTCGGTCGGCCAGGTGTCACATTCCATTGGTCGGCCTGCCCGGTTTCAAATCCGTTTTGCTCGGCCCTCCGCTTCCCTCCGCGATTATTGGCCGGAATAAATTAAACCGCTTCTTTCTCGGCCGGCCGCCCTCTTATTTCGCTGCTCTCGCGCGCTTTTCCTCATCCTCCTGCTACTTAGCGACGAGTCGTGATCGCCGTGTAATTGCCGATTTCGGTCACCCTCCTCCTCGCCACGTGGGGAGGGGGGATAGAGAGGATCTTTGGACGTTCAAATTACATCAGTTTCGACTTCGAAGCGGCGAAGGAGGGAGGGGAGCGAACGTTTTTACAGATTACAGAGTGAAATCGGGTGAAATCATGGGTTTTCATACATTTCGAGGTGAGAATATTGGGATAAGTAATTTTTCGGATACGTTTTTACTGTTCGGTCATTTTTCGAAGTAATTCGGAATTTGTTAACGGTACGAAAAATTTTTATTTGTGTTTCAGGTAGGTATTACAGTAGCAGCCATCTATCGATCTACGATTCTACACGAGGTAATCGATTCTTCAATTTCAATCTATTTTTATTCCGATTTTCGTCGCTCATTTATTTCGTACAACGTGAAATGTTTCTTGTTTGATCGGATTTTCGAAATTATAGAGATTCGATACATTTTTATAAAACTTCACGGTTTTATTGTACAGAAATTCTTCGAATGCTGCGATTACGGTTTCTCGAATATTTTATTTTTTAAAAACAACAAGCGATAATCGGTGAAATATCTAATTTTCATTAATCGGCAGATTTTTGTGGAAGAATAATAGAATGCCTTTGTTATTGTTGTCTCCTCGTTTCAGAGAAGAACTATGAATTATTCCAGTCACTATAACTTTTTTCGGTCGAAACGATGGTTTTGACATTTGTTTAGGATTTTCATTAGCGTCCAATTATCGTCCGGATCATTAGCGTACGATTATCGTGCAATATCCGTTTCTCATCATATATATATAATTATTTAATATATACAATTTTATATAATTATAAATTTTATTCAAAAAATTATAATAATTTATATAATTTATATAGTTATAATTCTACTCAAAAATCGTATTCGTACCGTTTCGAGCTCCACGCGATTTCGAAACGGCGTAACTTTTGGTTTCTCTGTCGGACGGCGCGCTTTTCCAATTTTTTTCACTTAATCCACCGCGCCCAAACGTCTGAAAACCGTGATTCATTTAAGATACATTTAACTCCACTTCCTAACTTTCTTATTTATTTATCCTTGTTAACAGTCTTCTCATCGAAAGCTAACCTAACATTTCGATACCACCTTCACCTGCAGAAATAATATTCTAAATTAGTTAGCTTCTCGAAAAACAGTTAAACCGAGATACAAAAAAAAATACAAAGAAGATATAAAAGGACAACGTCAAAATAAGCAAAATATAGGTTAAGATGGATTTGATCGTCATTTATTCCAAAATTGGCAACTTTTTGCAAATCTTACGAGAATCTTTCGTTCGTATATTTACTTCGTAGATTTTCTTTTTTAACACAACGTGTATTGAAAGACGAAGTCGTAAGAACTTCTCATTCTTACGCGAATTACGGGAACGTTCAGTTTTGCGAAAATGGCGAAATTTTTCGTGCGCATGCACAATTAATTGGATTCGCACGATCGATGGATCGTCCGATAGAAAATCCGAAATGGCAAACGTGAGTTGTATCATTTGCTATATAACGTTACCGCACATGTGTTCGTTCAACCTCGACGGGATTACGCAATTGTTCCCGTTAAGGGTTATTCCATAGTTCGAAAGTGAAAACTGCCGGTCGAAAGTGTGTACTCATATGCGCGTTTGCAAAGACACAAGAAGTACAGACAGAGATAGACAGAGAGAGAGAGAGAGAGAGAGAGAGAGAGAGAGAGAGAATTGCAACATCGATACGATAAATATTCTTTTTTAATTAAGATCGAAATAGAAAAACTCTAAAGTTACTTAACATATAAACTTAGAGAGAGAGAGAGAGAAAGAGAGAAAGAGAGAAAGAGAGAGAGAGAGAGAGAGAATTCGAACATCGATACGATAAATATTTTTTTTTTATTTAAGATCGAAATAGAAAAATTCCAAAGTTACCCTTAAAATTATAAACTTACTCGATATCGACTTAATCGTACTTTTTCGATTTTATGTACGTTCCATATATATATATATGTATATATATTTATCTACATTCTTCTTTCACTTATATAAATTCCGGATCGGATCAAATTAGATTGGAAGGAATTTCTCCCGTGTTTCGCTGGAAAAATCACCCGTTTAAGAAACACACCACCTGTTTAACCAACGCGTCGAATCGAGAAACTTAGAGGAAGAAAGAGTAGCTAGTTTAACTGTTAACGCATGCAGTATGATTTACACGTTGACGAAATTGATAAATCAAAGGGAAATATTCAGAAATATATATATATATATTATTCCGAATACGTACGAATTTGATGATAAATTCGAAGCACTGTATCGCGTTCCGTCCGTTTGGAAACGTTGGCTCCTCATCTCGAGGCCTTTTCCAATTTAGGCCAACATGCAAATTCGCCTGAGGCGAGCTTCTGCCAAGTCACGCGAGGACCCGTGGGTTAGCGTTTCTTATCTGCCCATCGCCTTATTACACGCTCTTTCGAGGAACCATTCTGACCGTGACGTCCAGCCAACGTCTTCATTTTCGCCAATCACCGAGAAATTCCTATTCGAAATTTTCTGTTTCTCTTTCGCTCGATTCTCGCATCGATGATTTAGAAAATTTAGGATTTTTAGACTAGATGAAGATAGATAATGACAATCGAGGCGACGTCCTCGTTTTTATCGATGACAGGATTTTGGATTTTCGTATCGATCGTTGAACGAAGCGTTCGATGAATCGATTTTTAGAAATCGGCGAGGGATGGAAATATAAAATAGTATCATCTACGAGGAAGATATATTTACAAGATGAAAATGTAACAGTCAGGAAAATACGTATTTTCGAATCAATGGAAAATCGGTTATCCATTCGTTTCTCGCGGAGAAATTGTATCGTTTGATAAATTAATCAGTTAAAAAAAAACATTATGGAAGAACAATACGATAAACAATAATTAAATCGATTATTGAATAATCGAGGAGACGAGACTTTTATTCGCGATAAAATCTGGAATGGAGGATGAAACGGATCGAATTCTTGTTTCCGAAGCGCGTGGACACGCGTCCGTCGAGGTGTGTCCACTTTTATCGTTGGAGAAAACGCGTAGGCACGACCACCGTGCACCATTCTCCTAGCTCTATAATTCTTCTCGAGTTGTTCCCCTCGAGTTGGTCACCCCGTAGACCGCGCCAGATCGCGCGGATAACGCGAGCGAAACACGGAATACCGTCGCCCCTTGTACACCTGTAGATCGTGCGCCGTGGATAAGCGTATTTAGGAACAGGCAACAGAATTTACCGAAAATTCTCCCGCGTTGTTTCGCGCTACGAGTAATCCTCGCCACGGTTTTCATCGACAATCTTTCTCCTTCCCGATTCCCCGAATAAAAATTCTTCCAACTCTTATCTTATCTTATCTCCTGTCCTTCGTCACCGTTGTCCGCAAACACGAAACGAGACGGACGAATTTCGCGGTATACTATAGTATGTTAACTGAAGAGTTCGGTGAATCGAACAAATTGCAAATTAATCGGAGCCCTAACTCGAAATTACGAATTGTTTGTCGATGTAAATTATTTTATACGTTCGTAATTGCTCGATTCGTACGTGGCTACGATTAATTAATATTATGACTCCCTGTAACTCGTTCGAAATGCCAATTAAGTTTACCCGTATTCACGGATAATTTCTCTTTCAATACGTATACATAAATTAATAATAATTAAATAATTGCAGTTCGTGGCAAGAGTCGATGAGAGTTTAAGAGAAACTGTTGTACATGGGTATTAACCATTTTGAGGTACGAATTTCATACTAAGCGTTAAAGAAAATTTAAATCCAAAACTTTCCTCGATTTACTTTGTAAAAATCATTTTTCCATCGCAAAAAAGGATATCGTTGAAACTTGCTCATCCAAGTACGTATTCCCTAGTTGGTGAAATTAAATTTTCACTCGAAAATTTTTCGTCTCGTCTGCGAAATACGTCCGAATTGGCGCGTAATCAAGTCATTCGAAGTCATTGTAGCACTCTGAAGGGGCTTGGAGAGTTCCGATGGCCACCATTCATTGATTCATGGGACCTGTCGGTGGGTCCTGTTGTGAGCAGGGCGCGCGATCCGCTCGCGTCGTCCTTTTTCTGCCGCGCGCGCGTCTCCCGTCCCCGAAAAAACCGCGCGCGAAACGGTGGAGAGGAAGAGAAAATATCGCGACCGACACGAGTCGGAGAGTCGAAGAAGGGAGGGGAAGGAAAAAGGAAGAAAACGCACGCGCAGAAGCGAAATGGGAAGCGCAGCGGGGTGCGGGAAGCGGCAGCGGGGCGCCACACTGTTTTAATTTGTCAACCGTCGCTTTTTGCCATCAAGGATATCCCACACCTCGATAAACACGTTCCTCGACTCGTGCCCCAACCACTCGTCTCGAGCCAAAACCGTGTCCCAATCGTCCCTGTTTGTTTACATTCGAATCGAGACGCTTTTGCTGGAAGAAAAGAAACTGGATTAGGCGAAGGAACGTTAAATAATTGTAGTTCGTGGCAAGAGTCGATGAGAGTTTAAGAGAAACTGTTGTAGATGGGTGTTAACCATTTTGAGGAACGAGTAGTAGTGTAGATAGTGTAAATTGTGGGGAATTTTCGTGTTGTTGTAAAAATTAATAACAGTTCGGAAAGTGAGAGTGATTCGGTGAAGAGTTATTTCCATTTGTTCGAAACTGGCGGTGTCGTAGATCGATCGTAAAATTTAGATTAAACGAGAAAATCGAATCTACGGTAGGCAACACACCCAATAGGCTTGTGTAACTTGATAAATTCTTTGGTGGATGATTTTTTTTTTTTTTTATATATACTCGAATACCAAAGTTTGATATCCCTCGAACCTGTCCATATATTTTCAAATATTTAAAATTTAACCTGATTCCAAGTCTTTACGAAATGTATTTTAAAATTATATCCACGAGATGAAAAGTGATCGTTTGCGTTCGAACAAGCTCCTTTCTCCGTCACTTCGTCAAATCGAAAGGAAAAATCAATTACTACACGCTGTATCCAACAATTCTACCAAGATATTCTATGAAACGCAATAACGTTCATCAAATCCTTTGAAAAAAGAGAAATTTCTGAAAGCTCCAACTCCTTTCTAAAAATTCATCGAACGAGTATATATATGTAATCAATAGTTTCACGGAACGCAATGATTTTCGTTAAATCCTTTAAAAAGACAAAAATTTCTAAAAGTTGTAATAAAGGTTTATCGAAAAAGGGAAAAACGTGGAAAAATTCGTCAAATAACCAAAAGTTTCACGAAATTCATTAACACGTTTAAATAAATCCCCAAAAAAGTAAAAATTTCTAAAAGAAAGTGATAAAACTCATGATATTTTCGTCAAAACCACGTAATCGATAGTTTCACAATAACGAGTTTAGTTTCAAATTCTTTAATGAGAAAAGAAAAGCGAAAGCGGAAAGCGAAAGTAAAGTAGAAGAGAAAAAAAGGAGATATTCTCGAAAAATAAGAGAAACGGGGAAAACGTCGTTCTACAACGTTAAATCGTAGAACTCGCGTCGAGTTCTCTCCATCGTCGATCCGTTGAGTGTTTGGCGAATAAAAGGCGGGTTTTTCAGCGCGAGGTTGCATAACGTATGAGTCAATGGGAGCGAGACGGTCCCGGTGTATGCACGACACGGGCCACCCAGCCGGCACAGAGAACTTGTTCTACAATATCTTCCGTCACGGCGGTCTCCTTTATAAAATCACCTTCGATCGGGGCAAACTCGCCGATCCGTCGTAAACTCGGGCCGTCCATTTTTACCCCAACGCCCAAACATATCCGCGTCCACTTGTTAGTCGCTTCGCCAAAGCGAATTCGTCCCTCCCCTCTCTGCTTTATTATTCATCGATCTCGCGACTCGAGTGCATAGACGTAGACTCGTTCCACTCGTTGATCGTGTTCGTAAGACGCTTACCTCCCGTCATTGAGAATGTTGTATTTCGAAATTATTTTGAACGAAATAAAGATAAAAAATTGTGATGAAACGGAAAAATGTTGAGAGAGATTCGTTTATTGATAAAAATTGAATTGAAATCTTACGTATCAAATAAATATTCTTGTTTTCAATTTCTAGAATCTCTGTCATCCGAGTGAAAAGATACAAAAAAATATTGGGAAATATTGAAATATTGGGAAGATTAGTAAATATGTAAATAATGTAATATGGATAATGAAAGGAGTAATTACGAGATGGATATGATATAATGGAAGAGATAAAAATTGTAATTACGATGATGAACCTTTTTTTTTTTCCTCTTATTGAAATTGGAAAGCATGGAATACAAATAATTTGAATTTAACCGAGGAGCAAGAATATTAAACTTTAATAAGGGAGCAAGTATTTATTGTTTATGATAATCGTTAGTTTGCCGTTGGAATTGGCATCGTTTATTGCGATCGGTGTTATTATCGGCAATTAAATAATTTACTGTCAAGGCTCATCCAAAGCAGAGAAGCGCAGAGGCAACGTATGAATTATTCACCACGATAATTTTCTCACCCAGAAATTATATTTCATTCTATCAGCTTGTTCGTGAAAATCATCGTTTTGCTTTCTTCATCGCGATAATTTTCTCCAATTATACATCCTCTTTTATTATTATTTTCTTCCCTCCACGATACGAAAGAGTCTGCCACTCATATGTTAAAAATAATTACTTTTAAGATTATTTGGATTTTTTCCAAAAGAAAAAAAAAGTAGCACTACTGTAAAATCAATATTGAGAAAAGAGATCGTATTATCCATTTAATCAAACGAATTATAATATATAATAAGAAAAAAAAAAAAAACTCACCAGCAACTTTAAAATTCGGATATAAACGAAATCTAAAAATTCAAAAGAAACGAAAAGATTTGCCATTTCTCATCGAACCGACGAAATCATAATTTGGATCGTAGCACGTGCTCACGGAGCACCGAGTATAGGCTGTCGATGACGTCAGTGGAGCGGCGGAGAAGAAGGCATCGGTCAACGTCGTGGCACGAACATGCAAACTGACAGACACGACTCTATCAGAGATCGTAGACAGGATTCAACATCGTAAACCTCGGCCTCCATCTCTCTCTCTCTCTCTCTCTCTCTCTCTCTCTCTCTCTCTCTCTCTCTCTCTCCTCTCCCCCTTCGTTTCGCTTTCGTACGATTCACGATCGTAAAACTTGGTCCCTCCTTTCATGGGCTTGTGGTTACCCGTATCGAGAGAGAGAAAGAAAGAGAGAAAGAAAGCGATACGCTTGGACGGTGGTCGTTCCTATTTTTTCCCTACCTCCACGTTTGCTCCACCATTTCGATATTCACGTGGCTTCCTCGTTTCCATCGTCCTTTGTACACGGATTGAATCGTCTCTCCTCGTTATGGAAGGATAACGATCGAGACGAATTTTATTCCAGACGATTCGAAATATTTAGAATTAAAGAGATGGCGATTATAGATTAATTTTAAAATCGAAAGAAAAAAAAAAATTTGATTTCTCTAATTTCTTCTCGAAAGTTTTATATCGCAAATATATCGTCGACCAGAATTTTTTTTATCTAATGTTGCTAATCGATAAAATAAAATCGAATCTAATCCAATTTTTTTTTTTTTTTTTTTTTTTTTTTTTTTAAATTAACTAACATCATACGCGCGTTCCATATATATTTTTCCCACCGTGTAGCTCGATACAATTTCTCGTCTCATCGAGTCTCATCGAGACGACGCACAAATCAATACTTTTTTTTTTACCGTTTTTAACTATCTCTTAATACCTGTCTTTCCATACAGGAGAAGTATCGTGGGTGTCGATGGAATTTCAGATTGAAATTCGTTTCGCGACGAATCGCCAGTTTCCTGGGAAACCAGTTTTACGTATAATAAATGCGTGGAAGAAGGGGCGACGATAAAAATTTCGCTCGATGATAATCTTTCACAAAGTTGCGAGAGATTTACAAGGTGGAAATCAGGGGATCGGAGAGAGGGGGAGGGGGGCAACGTTCTAGATGATAATTTATAATCACGTGCCGGTTCGTCCGGTGGAAATTTTTTAACGTGGAAAAAAAAGGAATGTTCGCTTGATAGATGCTGACTTCGTACAAATAACTCGTGTTATTTCTGACGAAAGAAATTCAAAGATGGCGGGCTTCGCGTTTGATTCGTGTAATTAGAAAAAGAGAAAGGAAAGGGGGGAAAAAAATATCGAAAAATCGAGGTAATGAGGAAGATTTCCGGAGAGCTCACAACCATAAATTTCCCGTAATAAGAGTGAAAAGATGAATGGCGATGCAAGGGTTGTTATCTCGGCGATTGACCCAAGTCGATGAGATACTTCGTTTTCACTAGCGTATTATTATTTGTCGAGAAAAAACGAATTTATCTTTGATAAGTATTCGTAAATTTTTCGGATTAATTAAATTGACAGAATAATTAATTAATCGTTATATTTAGTTAGATAATTTGTATTCTTTCTTTTTTCATTTTAAAAGAAAAAAAAATTTCAAAAACTTTCGATTTTAAAACGAATCAATAAAAAGAATCGTAAAGATCGTACAACAAGGACACATTCATGTTTCATTTTAAAATCCAATTAATTCGAACATTCGATAAAAATGTAGAAAGGATCGATGTCAATTTAATCGTACATATATATCGAAGTTATTCATTAGTCTTGGTTCGATCGATCAAAACTTCATTCGATCGACGATAGTGCTCGGCTACTTTGACAACGTCCTTTTTACTACCTTGGATCCGAAAATAACGAGGTTGTTGCGAGAGAAGATCGACATTGTAACAAGCTTGCTCGTACACGATTCATCTCAAGTTTCAATTAATAAACGATAAACGCCTAGCGTTCAAACCCCATAAACAAACTTTACGAGGAATCATTTCCACCAGCCCACGTTAACCGCAATCCCAACCTAATTGACGATCATAGACGTGTTGTTTGTTCTAATGTATAGGGTGTTTCGCGCAACTAGACCTAAATATAGCAAGCAACTTCTTAAAGAAATTTTTTTCAACATTTGTTCTGCTCGTGTTGAGATAATTGAATTTAGAATGGATAATTATTTCTAAACACAATGTGTCGTTATATTCAATGTGAATGTATTATTATTGTGCCAAAAATAGGAAAGGAAATAGTATCAAAGCAGAGAAAATAATATAATATTAATATATACCATTTTTGAAAATAACAATTTCATAAATTTATGCAATTTTATCTTATATCTTTCATAGAATATCTTTCATAGAAATTTTAAAGCGAATTATATCTGCTCAAGAGGTTAAACTTGCAATGGCAAATTATCAAAATTTTTCATTACTTTAGTAATTATTATATTTGCTTTAGTTTTGTTGATTGTAGAATTTTTGCAAATATAATTTTCCTTTAAATATCTATCTAACGTCCTGCATAATCGAAAATTGGATATTTACTCGATTTATCAATTTGAGAATTATGGCTATGGCGTTTTTCAAAAAAGAGAGGTTATTGGTGCTAATTCGTTATCGTTGTTAACGTGTCTCGTTGATGTTTTACGAATGACGTTAATTTGTCGAATGATTGAATAATCGAGAAACACGGACTGAAAGCGGTTAGAAAATTGATGAAGTCTTTAACGGGGAACCGTGATTTTGTTGCGTGGGAATGATGAATTGCCTCGTTTCTTTCGCGATGATCTCTACATTTTCAATGGGTCGATGAAAATAACGTTAAATTAAAGAGATAAAAGAAATTTCGGAAATGGGAAAAAGTTGTCTTGTGATAATGATTAAAAAAATGCAATTCAAAAAGTAAACAATTTCGAGATAGGTCACGAAATATAAATATAATAGAAATAAATATAAAATAAAGTAATATACTTTTCGAAAGACTAATATTATAAATATTATAAAAAGGACGATTTTGCTTACTTCTCAATCATCTAATCTAATCTAACCTAACCTATCAGCACGAAACGAATAAATCAAGAAGCATGAAGAAATAATAATACTAATAACTAGAAAAATAAAAAAAAAATTGAATAATTCGAACTTAAAATATGTTCTAGGATATAAATAATGATAAAAGAAAATAAGCATACTTCGAAAGTCTTCAAATATGACATAATAGCTATGTAGAAAATGATACACTAGCAGTACTTACCAAAGGACTTCTTTTTGTCTACTTTTCTTTCCCAAGCACCGTTTAACTTAGCTTAAGCCAACTCTCAACGCGAAACGAACAAATTTATTTAAATATAAAAATCAAGTCAAGAACGATTTAATCGTTCTTCCATGCACAATGTCTTTTAGGCTGAAAGGAACAGCGAGCGTTCCATCAACTGACTTTATCAATGGCCGCGATCACGACGCGGCGCGTCGATCTGAAATTCATTAGGTCGAGTCGGTCGAGATTTCGCTATAGTTTCGCTCCTGTACTCGTCACGCAATGATTAGTCGCGCTTTTCGATTATGATTTTTACTCGATCTCGCGACAGAAAACCGGCTCAACTGTTCAGGATCGTTAAGACGAGATTCGAAGTTCCGGTGATAAATGTAGGTGGCTCTAGGCCCGTTATCGTGAATCAGCCGCGAGCAGATAGTTTCGGAATTCGCTTCGCGAGATTGCACGTGGCTCGACTTAAGAACAAAGAAAAAGAAAACGTACAAGCGAGCCTTCCTACATACAAGGTGATTCTTTCGCCAGTGGACTGATCGAAGGCGATAGCACAGTCTAAATATTACTTAAATGATAATTGATGCACATGATCTGTCAAGGTTTAAGATATTTTTCTTAGTAGATCTTTCATCATCGATATTCTGATGATGTCTACTAGAATAGAGATCGTCAATGCTGCCACCTCGCAACGATAATTCAAACCTTATTCTTTCAACGAAGTTTGATTGGTGTAACAGAAACGGTGCTGCCACCGCTAAACTCATAACACACTTAGCCACTAACAATCGTGATCATCGACCAGCCAATATGGCGGAACAGTGAATCGTATTCTTTCGTCGTCGGATAAATAAAAATAAAAATATAACTACGATGGTCTGTCAACGAAGTGGAGAGAATCACCCAGTATATGGAGAATCGGTCGCCAGCCTGAGAGACGATATTAAACCGTTGCTCGCTAATTGCATCGATTAATAATTTCAATGGTCGTACATGGTAGCGGGCTAATGGGTGTCACCGAGGGCATCTGAGTGTGGTATCGGGCCGAGAAAATTCATTGCTTGTCCAAGCCTGGTGGATTCGTGCTTCCGCGCATTCAATTGGATCCATGAGAGCGCGCTTACCTCCGTACGATCAATGCGACCGCGTACACGAGAATAATTCACCGTTTCGCAATCGTCCTCCCGGCTTACGAATCTCTGGCTGGGATAGAAGCTGCTGGACCGACTTTCTCGCTCGCTTCGGACTGGGATTGGTGAGTCTTGTCACCGCTGCTACTGTTCTACCACTCCTTTGCGGGAAAACGTGAACTTTATGGTAATTTAGGGAGATTTCTTGTTCACTCTTGGGTGGCTGATGCGTGATTGATCTCGAACGTGTACCGTTTACTATTCATTTCTTATTGTTAGGTTAGAATTTTTTCTTTCTTTCTTTCTTTCGTTTCTCAAGATACGTAGATGATTTCGTCTGTCTGTCATCGTCTATCCATACGTGTAAATAAATCAAAATTTGAATAACCGCTTCTGCGATTGCATAATGTACATCTGTCAGTGTTGCACACAATGTAAGAGACACGCACGCGAACCGACGAATAATCGCCGAAGTATAAAAATACGCCGTCCCGTGGCGCGTTCGATCAATCTTGTTCCACGTTGTCGCGAGACAACCCCCCACCAGCTAATTAATTACAAATACCCGACAGGCTCATCCATCATTCGACGCGGGTACAAAATCGAATTTCGAAAAGAGATTCCTCTCCACGAACCACCACCGTTCCCCCTTTCGAATCTTCTTGTTAATTATCGATTTGAAATGGAAAAAAAAAAAAAAAAAAAAAAAAAAAAAAGAATCGTCCGCGTCCAATTTCGTTTCGAACTTGAAAATCTTCGTTTCGCAATCCGTTTATATACCGTGGCCGCCCATCACGTCATTTCTGTCTTTCTTTCTTTTTCTTCTTTTCTTTCAATTTACAAGGTTGCAAGTCCTTCAGTGATTGCCATATAACCAGAGATCGCCTCTAACCGAGTTGAAACCGAGGTTAATCGAAGTAGCAAGCATCCTAGGCTCCTCGTTCCGTGGCTTATAGCCTGGTAGACATCCACACGCGATAAATCCGACGTGGCACAGGCTGGCCTGCGCTTTATAGCCTGTCATTTCGTCTGGTAGTGCCTCGATATAGACGACAGTGGATTATACACGATATGATACGTGGGACGTATAGTATGGAACACGAGCGTGGAATTCCTGATCCCAGCCTCGACCGATAGTTCATTGAAAGGACTGTTTTATGCCTATCGCCGATCTGTAACGAACATGGATGGACAACGCGTTCTCTGAATGTCCCCCATCGTTATATATTTATTTTATTATAGTTAACCGGAAGAGGAGAGAAATACGGCCATGATCGATGATCTACGATCGTTTCTTTCTACTATATGATCGCACGGTGGCAGGTTAATAGAAGCAATAAAAAATGTTAGTGCTTGAATTTATTTCACTTTTATTACGATTTCATTGTTAGACTCAAGTAGATAATCACTTTCGATATTACTATTATCGTTTTAAAAAATTTTCCGCTACATTTATATTTTTATATCGAGAATTAATTATCTTCTCACAAACGAGATAATTCAAAGCAAAGATTTATTATTGAAATTATTCCAAAAATATCGAACTCTCGATGTTACGCTATTTTTAACATAATTCATCAAAGATTAAATCGATATATAATATCTTTTGCCTTCGTTTAGAGACTCTAGGTTGAAAAATTAATTAATCATTCTTAAATCCATCCGCTTAACCGCGATTATTCGACACTTTGAACGATAAATTATACAAAAATAGCTTATTTAAGCGACTCTCTTCCAAATTTCGTCGTTTAATCACTGATTTATCTGATTAAACTATGACAAACACGGATAGAGAGCTGATTCGAAATATTGGGTTTCGCGGATGTCGCGTGTCAGACACGTGGAACGATGCAGATTCCCTACGATCCTCTGGTCGCGGGGAAGTGGAAAAACGACGAGACGGAGTGTCGTGGCCGAGCCGTCGCAGTGCGGCCGCTTCCACTCGCCGCGCCGACCGATTCATCTTGCGAGATAGTATCGTGTACGGTAGGCAGAGGCGGTCGGAGGATGGCCGAGGAACGAGGCGAATCAGGGACAGATGAAGGTGTTCCTGGGCCGATGTTCGATGCCATCAAAAGTGGTTCTCGTGTAAATCGCCTTCTCTCTCTCCTCCCCCTATTTTTTCGCTGTCTCGCATTGTGAGAAGATCGTTTGTGCTCTATATTCGAGTGTCTAAAAGATCCTTTGTTGAAAGCCGATTTTCATGTAGATTTTGGTGTAGATGTTAAATTAAATAAGAGGTTGGAAAATTTGATAAGTTAAGTACAAGGAGTAATTTATTCCTTTTCCTATTCATATTTTTCTCGTTAATGGCATAATAACTACCGGCCACGACTTATTACATCCTCCATGCAAGTGTATTCAGAACCACTTTTTGCTTTCCCTCTCCTCGATCGACTCCTCAATCGTTATATATTAATACGATCGTGCAGCCTTGCCTCGGTGAAAAATGGAACCGCGACGACGAAGTGACGCAAATCTGTGGGTGTAATAGTTCGAATAATAGGAATAATATTTAACTGGACAAAATTATTTCTTTTTTCCCCGATTTTGAACTTATACGGAAATTTAATCTTTAGAAAACAATGCCTTTTTTTATTATAATTTATTATTTCGTTAAAGATATATAAAAATAAAATTTAACGTTGCATTTAACTAGTATAGAATAAGAAAGAAAATATATAATAATCATATATATAAAAAAAATATTTGTGATTCGAATCCTTGAGTAACCGGATAAAATATCTGACGGATGTAGCAAAAAAAGTTGTAGCAAGCAATTAACTTAAAAATAATTTATAAAATAATTTAAATTAAAATAAAATGTTTCGAGATGTTATATCCCTTAAAAAAGAATTTATAAATTTATATTTCGAATCCTTAACTAACCAATATAAAATATCTGGCGGATAACAAAAACGTTGTAGCAAGCAATTAACTTAAAAAACGCTTCGAATTTAAACAAACGTGCAATAAACTGGACCTCGAAAAATACTATCATTATTACTTTCCTTATTTTATTAACTTTAATTTACAAAACTTATCGATAATTTATAAAATAATTTAAATTAAAATAAAATGTTTCGAGATGTTATATCCCTTAAAAAAGAATTTATAAATTTATATTTCGAATCCTTAACTAACCAATATAAAATATTTGGCGGATAACAAAAATGTTGTAGCAAGCAATTAACTTAAAAAACGCTTCGAATTTGACAAGCGTGCAATAAATTATTACTTTTCTTATTTTATTAACTTCAATTTTCAAAACTTCGATCATTTATAAAATAATTTAAATTAAAATAAAATATTTCGAGATGTTACATCCCTTAAAAAAAAATTTATAAATTTATATTTCGAATCCTTAACTAACCAATATAAAATATCTGGCGGATAAACGTTGTAGCAATTAACTTAAAAAACGCTTCGAATTTAACAAACGTGCAATAAACTGGACCTCGAAAAATACTATCATTATTATCTTAATTCCTTATTTTATTAACTTTAATTTACAAAACTTATCGATAATTTATAAAATAATTTAAATTAAAATAAAATGTTTCGAGATGTTATATCCCTTAAAAAAAAATTTATAAATTTATAAAATATTGAAAGCGATGACCAATCCCAGTTTATCGATTATTTCTCTACATATATACGCCATATTTCAACGATTGTTATTTACATTATCGTGGAAACGATATATTTATAAACGGATACATTCTTCAAATGAATTTTCTCCAGTTAATATACATTTATTCGAATCGGTGTGCGGCGTGTGTGTTTAATTATGCGCGTGGGGGCAAACAGGCGCATCCGCATTGCTGCAAGGGTAATCCGCGAGCGGATCGACGAACATCGGGCATATTTACCTATCTGTGCGCGCGTCGGATAGATTTACTGGGCTCGTTGCGCGCGTGTATTACAATTAGTAATTACAGCGTGGATCGGGCGTACGCCGCATGAAAAGCAGCGTGGGCGGCGCGGAGAGGAATGGCGCTCGATCGTAAGTTGAGTCGTCCAGTCGAGGGGGAGGGGGGAGAGATTGTCGTGGCGTCCCCTCTGAGAAAACGGAGGAGTCGATGGAGGAAATGTCACGGGAAGCCTCACGGGAAAGTGTGAAATCATCGTGGACGTTCTCACGAAACGTTCGAATGTGAAAACGAATGTGAATCTTTGACGATCACGGATTCTTGCGATTCTTCGAAAGAATTCGAATATAGATCGAAGAATATAAATCATAAGATCTCGAGAAATAATAAAACTTCGGTCGATCGGGTTTGAATTTATTTAGACGAAGGTAAGAAATTTTTATTCGAAGGGAAGAAATTAAAATTTAATTTCTTGTCGTCGACGAAACGATTAATGGTTATACGTGTAGTTTGTGAACAGTTGGAAAGGGAGGAGGATTAAACAGCATAGCGTGTTATGATTTGATACTATGCAAATTAACAGAATTATTCACGATAAGTGTATGTAATTTTAAAGTAAATAATTACATCGTAAAGTATTATGGGAGATATAAATGTATAATTTTATATGCATACAATATACACGATTTAATGTAATTTATTCAATTATGCATGCAACTTTTGTAACTTGTAATTTATTTAGTAATGTATATTTTTAAGCTGAGTGAAACTAGAAACAAAATTTCAGAAATTATATATTATACAAAGTTGGGCATTAAAAATCTCGAGTAAGGTTACTTTTAATAATTACTTGTTAAAATGCTTAAAAAATATTTATTCGTTCGCTTTTACTGCTGATACGTTCTTCGTATATATCTGGGCCCGTTACAATTATTATTACGTTTTGAATAAATTACCGAAGTATTCTTGGAATATCAGATATAATTTTTTATTTTAAAAATTACCTTTTAATAATTTTAAAACGTTTCGGATGAATTGTTATATTGTGCCTCTTCTCAATTCATTAAATATTGCCGTTAAACTAAAATCTCTAATTATATATTATTTCTACGAGATGCCTTCTACAAGATAATAATAGACGCGCGATTCCTTTTAATTATCGCGAGAAAGCGATTCGATCAGGAATCTACCCACTCAAGCCTCCAAGTATGAATACGAAACGGCTGAACGTTGCAAACATCTTCTCAATTTGAATAATGATCGACAGTTACTTTCATATTTTCGCTTCCATCGTGTTAATTATTTTCCACCTGGTTAAAGACAATTATAATCTTCCATCACATTGTATAGCATACATCTGACTGTAATAAAAAATAAAACTCGAAACTCCTTACGAAAGGAAAAACAATTATTTCAAGAAAAATCACCTGTACATACCATTCATTGATGGAAAGAAATGCGAATGATATATATTTTCGAAGGAAACTTTTATTTAATACCATAAATCTAGGCACAGAATCCAGAGTATTCTAAAAATTTCGTTGTTTTTCGTAATATGTGTAAGCTAATTATTTGTAACGATACTTAAGATAATAATTGTACGTATCAATGTTGTATCAAAATAATTAATAATTTTAATCTTAGATGATTATCGATTTTGAATATTTAAATTATAGCTCTTCTGCTATTATATAACTGGTGTCGGGATCCTCAACGAAACGTCCGAAGTAGAGATAAGCGGTCCTCTTGCCCCTGCGAGACCCTCCTTTCCACCAGTGAACGGTAAATTAACGCGTTATTAAAATTCGCGATATTATCTTACGCCAATAATTCCATTATGCATTAAGATTCTCGTGAAACAGTGTCTTAAATTGATTTTCTAACATCTAGTAATACGACGTAATATCCAATGAATATTCTATAATAACACGGAATATTATTGTCTCGAATTTATTCATCCTCAAAAAAAAAAAAAAAGAAGAAACGTACACGGTAGAACGCAGCACACGATAGATCGTTCGTAATCGTGGGCACGGATAATAACTTAACCTTTCGCACGATCTCCATTTCTCCGAATACCGCATCCCCCCCTCCCTCTTTATCATTCGAGAAGCATTGGAAAGAGGTTTCCGGTGTGGGGTAAAATCGAATGTGCGTGGACAACGCGGAGGTAGAGGCGCAAGATCAATTAGCAATTAAGGAGCCGGGTGACATGATCATTAGTCTATCTGCAGGGAGAAGCGGGGTTCCATGCTAATGGGCCATGCCATTGGCGAACGGACGTCGAGCGTAACACACGGCTACTCCCCGGAACCGGACACCGATACATGCATTAAAGCTCAGGGATGCACGGCGCTAATGAACAATCATCGCCGCTACAAGCTGTCCAAAGCTCGGGCCTGGCCCCCGATAAAGCGCTGAGAACCGTGATGCGACGGCTATGCTGCAGCCGATGTTATTATACGGGGTGGGTCGAAAGAGGAACTTTGTTTCTTCGATTTGGATCTCACCGGCGATTTAAAATAGATTGATTTGTCAAATAGAAATTTTCGTCCCGAATGTCTGATGGATTTGTAAATTTTTGTTTAAAGAAGATTCGACTTTCCTCTGTTTTTATTCGATCGTTCCGAAAATATTATTAAAACTCTAGATATTAGAAAGTAAATTTAAGACGCAAGTTTCATCTATCATACGTCGATTATAACTTATACGAAAGGAGTTATATATTACATAAGATAATATTACAAATTTTATATAACGCATTTATTAGGACAATGATTCTCGAAATTGAACGAAGGAGCGCTTTGTCTTCGAAAGTTAACGCGTAAAAAAAAGTACACGAAAGTAATTCCGTTCGTAATAGACTATAAACTATGTAGAATGTCATAAATATTATTGACGGCTCGTTTAAGATAAGATTACGAGGGATCCATATAGAATCAGTTTGGTATAAAATTTTCATACGCCAACGGTGTATAAACATTAGATTTACGATCGTTTAGACTCGTAGAATATAGAGGAAAACATTCTACGGAACATCGATTCTTCCCACGTTCTATCCAAATTTCCTTTAACCTTAAACTCTAAACCGATCAGCAACCGACAAGAATCGTAAATATATTAGTAATTATCGTGAAATGCCGAGCGATACTTTCGTCTCACCCCGTATACGCCAACACGTTGTCCCGTACGATCAAACGGTCGTACGTGTACCGGTGATCAGTGACAGTGTAGCGGAAAGTATTCTCAAGATCTCGTCGATAAAAAAGAAAGAAAGAAACAAAGAAAGAAAGAAAACGAATGGAACGGAAAGAAAGAGAAAGGAGTGGATCGCATATCGTGAAAACGGTTAGAACGTGGCCACAAACGATTCGGGTGTAGGACAAACTCTACTCTCGCTCACCCCCCTCTTTCTCTCTTTCTCTACGACGACGTTATACTTTATCGATCGTTAGCCACGACATCGCTCTGCCGTGGTTCGTTAAGCGCGAAACGTAAACGTCAACCTAACGACCAGTGGCAGCCGCTTCAGCTTTTTTTCGATCCGTAGGCTCGTAGGCTCGCCCACAGGAGGAGGAGGGGAAGGAGGAGAAGGAGGGGGACGTTCTTGCGACGCGTCGTATCGATGCGTCACGTGGCCAGCCTGCTCTTTTTACGATTCAACCTTCAAGGTGGAACAGAGGAGAGACGGGGTTAACGATAGACGTAGAGAGAGGGTTGGACGCTAAATTGGCTCCCCTCCCGATCAAAGAGGAAGAGATTTGTGGACGTGGAAGAAGCTTTACTTTTGGATGTTAATGGCGATGCGTGGGTCGGCCTAGGCGCGCACCTTTTACGCGGGAAAATAATTCTTCCCGGCACAGCAGTAAAACTTGGCTCGCGTGTACAGTACCACAGCTTGTAGGGAGAGTCGTTCCGGAAGAGTTATCTGGGATGCGAAATAGGTAAATTTGAGAAACGTTGGCATGACTTTCTTTCAATTAATACGTTATCCTACGAGCCATTAGAATTCTTCGTGTTTGTCATTTAGACTCGGTCACCGATTCTTAAGAATAGATCGTGAAATGACTCGATCGAAAGTAAGAAAGAATATATTTAATAAAGAAAATTAATAAAGAAGATTTGAGTCGTATATTTATATATATAAACTCAACATTAACAATTCTTCTAATATGCTATTTTATATCCCATTTTGGAAATTGAATATCAGAAATTCGTTGTTCTCGAATCTATCATCGAACGATATTTCAAAGTATCGAATAAGGATTCCATGAGTAATCGATTCCATCCTCGATTATTATTATTATTATTATTAGATTATTATTATTATAGAGAGATGTCTATAATAAGGTTAAGCTCGAATATCGTGCGAATAGTTGAGAGAATTTGCAAGAGGCTTCCCCTCTTTCACGGCGTCTTTGTCGGCCATCAAGCGGCCAGAAGGCCTAACGTGACGAGTGGCTATTAATCATTTCGCTAGTAGAGAGGGTTTAACGCGAGTGAAATGGCCGATGATGATACCGGCTACCGTACGTCGTGGAATAAGTCGAGATATCGAAGCCGGTGTAAACTGAAACCTCGCTCTCGATGTCGTGGTACCGATTAATTTATTGAAGACCAGTTTAACGGGTCGCCGATTGGAAAAATTGTATTCTTCGTTTAAGAGGTTCAGGCTCGTTTTTTTTTTTTTTTTGCTCGTTTTGATCTTACGATGTTTCGAATATTTCGAGAAGGAGAGGGAATTATATTATACGCACACGCGAGATTATTGTTGAGAATATCTATCCCGTTTGACGGATAAGATTATTCACTTTTTATCCTTATATATTAACGTTATCGATTTCACTTTATCCCGGTTTATTGAAAAGAGAAGATGATAAATGGTTACCTTATATAGCCAAATAAAAAACACGGCGAATACTCGACGAAGTGTTTTCAAGACTTCATTATATGTATATACAAGGTATCACTTCTTGTTTTCTTTATTGAACATCACCGCAATAATTATTCATTCGTGCTACTTGAAATAATAAACGATAATTCGAGAACGAAACGTATATATTTGTATAGAAAAAGCGAATCTGAAACCGTTCAACAAGTCATATTAAGAAAACAAAAAAGAAAGAAAGAAAGAAAAATACGCGAACAAACTACGAACACTCGCACGATGAAAAAGTCCCTTTCGTTTCCTCCGCAGCCCGCATCCCCGTTAATCCGATCGACCGTTAATCTCCTCCGGGACAAGGTGAAATGAAATCGCTCGAGCCATGCGGGTGTAGGCACTGGACGCAACTTCCAATTTCCATCCGTCCAGTTTCTCCTCCACTTCCGTGCCACCGCCGGTCAATTACGGCGCGCACCGTCTGCACCGCGCTGCACATTGCAATCCTATTTATCAATGCCACGAATCCGCGGCTACGTGTGTCCCGCGTCTGCGCGGCCCGCAGACGAGCACACGCGATATTCCCTCCCGCGTTGGCCCCTTGAACCTCGGCCCAGAACATCCTGACCGGCTGGCCACGGTGGACGTCGGTAAATCGTCCCTCCTCATTGGGTCGAGAAACAATTCTTCTCGTGATAGTACCGCGTTTCGAATTCCCGCGTGTGCACCGTTAATCTTCCCGAGAGATTTCTCCGTTTCTTTCGATGGAAATATCGTGTCGTGATTGTTCTTTTTTTTTCTTTTTTTTTTTTTTTTTTTTTTTTTTTGATTGTTAGGTAACTTTTGTTACTTGAAACGATGCGAGTATTTATAAAATACTGTTTTTGGAATTGTGCGAAATAGTTGGTTTCGTAGACGATCGAGAGTTAGAATTGGGTGTGTGGTGAATCGTATTTGGAATTATTATTGTGTTCGATTACGGTGGATTCATAGAAGAATTTTCGAAGATTGTTGTTGCGAGGATTTTATCTTTTTAGATTGTTGTTAAATAATGTAAATATCGTGTCGTAATTTTTCTTTCTTTTTTTTTTTCTTTTTTTGATTATTAGATAACTTTTGTTATTCCTTTTATTAACGATACGCGAGAATTTATAAAATATTGTGCAAATTTCGTAGATAATTGAAATTTAGAATTATTATTCTGTTATAGTGGATTCGCGAAAGAATTTTCGAAATAGTTGTTGCAAGATTTTATCTTTTTAGATTTTTTTTTAATATCTTTTATGGAAATTTCGTGTCGTGATTGTTCTTTTTTTTTCCTTTCGATTGTCGAGTAACTTTTGTTCCTTTTTATTATGAAACGAGAAAGTAAAATTTATAGAATATTATGCAAAATTGCTTTTGAGAGTTAGAATTGGATGTGTAGTGGATCGTATTTGGAATTATTGTTGCGTTCAATTATAGTGGATTCACTGGAAAGAGGATTTTTGAAAATGTTGCAAGATTTCACGTTTTTATATTGTTGTTGAATATTATAACTTTTATTGAAGATGGACGAATCGTTTTCAAAATTAAAAATAAAAAATCTAATCGAAGAAAAGTTTTTGATTAAGAAAAATTTCCTCAGTCATCTTTTATTTAATTTTTATCGTTGGGACAGTTTTGGAATTGTTGAGTAACTATGTCACGTTTTTGAATCGTGGGAAGATTTAAGAAGATCTTTGGCACGAGAATGTTGGCTAGACTCTTCGATGGGTTCAAGTAGGACGTGAGAATGTGATCGTTGTGGTGGATTTATGTGGGATCTTTGATTTGCTGGTGTTGGAGATTTGTCTTACAATTTGTAAGATGTGTTGGAACGCTTTAAAAATTTGTATCTCGCATCTTAAATTTAGCACTAGGAAAGTAGTGAACCCACGACTTGGTGAAGTGATTTATATCTGAGCTACGTATCGAAGAAACGTAAAATAATTGACAAAGATCAATCCATCATCAAAAAATTACACACACAAAAAAAAGACGATAAATTATTTAAAATTATATATTTATAAAAAAGATATAATGAATCGTATCCTATTTTGTCAATCTCTTTTTCAAAATTTACGAAACAATTTCTTAACGAGCATCACTCAATACGATATCAAATCGATTAATTTTAAAAATCATTCCAAAGCTACTTTTCTCGCCGCAAAAAAAAAAAAAAAAAAAAAAATGCAACGTCCGACGACCGAAAGAAATTCCTTTAAATTTCGGGTCTCGAGAAAAAATGCGTTAATTTGCAGAAAAATAAACCTACATGAGAGGAAGGAATTACGGTAATCGCGGTCTAAGAGGAATTGCGAAAACGTTTCAAACGATCTCAATGTTGCTCTGTTGTGCAAAAATTTCGTCAGCCGATACGCCCATGTTTCGCGATAATTTCCAGACATTACCAGGAAAATCGTTACCAACGCCAGGCGGTTGTTTTAGACGATCGGCTAAGATTAAGTTACCGAATTAATTCTTGCTAGGGATATATCATTGATCGATCACGATTACAAGAATTGATCAAGCTGAACGTATAGAGGAAAAAGTTATTTAAGAAATAATACCCTTAATTAAGTTCGATAATAACGCGAAATCTTTGTCCGTCTTATTAAACGTTATCACTAACCGGTATTTTCATACATTCTTCGTTATTCTTACTTCCACACGAATCACTTTTATCTTTCGTATTATTCTCTCTCCTTTTCAATATTGTGTACGAGTTTCTTAATTAAATTTCATTTAAAAGAGTAAAAGAAATAGGAGATTATCCATTAATATTGGATATTTGATTGTTAGTTATCAAATTAACTCTCATAGGTAGCGAGTAATATTACAGCACTGCTATGTTAGACAAAGGTATGCCACGTGACCAATCAAAGGCAAACGTCGCATCATGCCACGCGATGTGCCTCTAATGTAGCAACGAATAGCGTGACGTCATTGCTGTATTAGGTAAGGGTACATCATGTGACTAAGATTCTACCAATGGCAAGCGTCGCATGCATCACGTGATGCCTCTGCCTAACATAGCAGTGGTAATGGGGATAAATCATCTATTCTTCTCCTATTAAAAATCGAGTTACTTTTATTCTTTCTTTTAAAATTTCCTACTACTAAAATTGTTTAGCTTTTAATTTAATTCTTTTCACCAAAAAAAAGAAAATATCTTAACGTTAATTCATAAATCGAAATATCAAGAGTTATCCAGTTTCTTTTACGAATTATCCTTGATCGTACTCGCAACGTAATCGATCCCATCTCCACCTTCGATAATAAGCTGTGAAAAAGATGTGCGGAGAGGATCGTGTGTCTTTAATCGCGATAGATTTCACGCGGCTTGTCTCGATTTATCCGTACCGATCCGCCGCTACGAGTAAATGCGAATCTATTTACTCGTCATGCAGATGACCGGTAGCCGGTCTCTTTCGTTTCCCTCCCTCCTCGTCCTAACACTTCTCTCTCCCTCTTTTCCTCTCGGTTGCCAAGTTTCATTACGGCGATAAATTGCTATCGATGAGGCTTAAAAGTGGGAGGGAGAACCTTGTGAACAAATCGAAACGATTTGTCGTTTCACGCGTGCTTTCTACTTAACCGACGGAACGAAGATTTATTTATTTATTTTTTTTTTCGCCTCGTGGAACATCGTCGTTTAGATTCAAGAGCATTAGCAACGTATCCATTCTTTTCGAAAGAGAGAGAAACTTTGTTTGAGAGTATGTAATTTCCTTTACTTTACTAGAAATTTTCATTTTTTAATTTTACTTCGCACAAAGAGGGAAAATCGATCGTGAAGATAGATTCGATAAATCGAGACATATTTCTCATACGATACGATGATTATCGATTATCGACGAAAAGACAATTGAACACGATCGTGGTCGAACTAACAAAACCAATAATCGGACCTCCACCATTGATCGCGAGCTTCGTAGAACCAGTTGCTATCTCCGTAATGGCGTTTAGCCATCGTTAAACAGGCGAAACAGGGATAAGCCTGCGGAGCCATTTGTAAAGTCAACCGCAATTTCTCCGGCGTTGATTACACGTCGTTAGGCCGGGTGAAATCAAGTTAACGTATCGAGTACGGTGTACGCTGGGAACCCGATATCAATTTCTCCTCGGTTAAATGGCAATCGATTCGTGAACGAACGATTCGAGAAACGGAAACTGGACTCTCGACTGGAAACGAAGATATAACTGGAAAAGGCAGAGGCAAGGAGCACCGGGATCGTTCGTTTTCGTAAAGTCTCTGTAACGATAGGCGTCCTTATTATCAATCCCTGGAATACGAATCGAGCTCGCCTTCAAAAGTGATTCGTCACTTTCATTCTCTCGTTCGTCCAATTAACTTTATCGCCGTTCGCGAGCGATCGCGGTTACTATGGTGATGGTAGTGGGAGGAGGGGGGAAGTAGTGAGCGAGGCAACGGAAAGGCATGAAAATAGCAGTGCTCGCGCTGCTCGAACACCGCCATTAGACGAGTAAACTTTAGACAGAATCGAAAAAGCAAGTTGTTGTTATTCCGGTCGTTTCGCTTTCCATCCGCCATCCTCGCTACAATGCCCGCGACTATTTTCTACTCTGCAATTGCCGGCAAGTACGGGGTCAGCATTCTAGCTTCTCTACCGGACCTATTACGTTTTCCCTTTGCTCGCAACCGATCGTGAGGAAACTGGTGATCACCGCTCTTATATACCGACGATCCAACGAAAAAAGGATAATCCGGAGGGAGAGTAGGAGAAGGAGAAGGAGGAAAGCGATCGAAAGCGATCCTCGCTGCGGTGTGTGACCAGAATGCTCGATTATCGAATCTCCGATAGGTGAGCATCGAGGATACGAGTTTCCTCGAGACGAGGCCGTAATCTCTATTAATTACCGGCGGCGGCGCGCGCGCGCATAAATCAATCGGGAAACGGAGATAAAGGTGGCAACACGGGCCGAGCAACGGGAGGAGGAAGGAAGAAAAACAGGTCCCGGATGGTGGAGGGGCGAAACTGGCCGCGTTTTCGTGAGTCATACTCTCCTCGTTAAAAGCTTGCTCCGACGCGCGCAACCCTCCTCGATAGATCGTTTTCTCTCCTTTCCTTTGTCTCGAGAATTAACAACGAGAAATAATACAAGGGAACGCAGAACCTCGTACCTTACCCAGAATTTTATCATTTCACGTTTTCCTTTCTGCACCAACGTTTTCCTTTTCTTTCTCGTATTAATTTAATCGACGAATGTTTCGCGAAATATTTAAATATTTAAATTTAGAGAAATATTTCGTATCGTATCGATATATATTGTAAAAATTCTTTGTTCTTTCGATCGCGCAATTATCACGTTCAACACACGTCTCGAACTTCGCTATCTAATTCGTATCAATTAATCGACGGATTGTTTCGCGAATTTAGAGAAGAATTTCGTGTTGTATATCGATCAATGTATATTGTAAGAATAAATCCTTGTTCTTTATTGCGCAATTATCACAATTGAACACCGTCTTAACGCCAACTTCGCTATGCTTGATCATCGATCGCAACTTTATTCCCATAGATCCGCGTTGCGCGCGCACCGAAACGCTCCTTGGCATCCTTGTTCAATAGCGCTGAACCACTGATTTTAAATGGCCGCGCTCACTCCCAGCTATTTATCATCGTTATCATCGATTTTTTTGCCGATCTTTTTTTTTCCCCCTCTTTCAACCGGTTGCAAGGTATCGCGTTTCACGGGTAAGGAAGGCCGAAATATCAGCGCGTTTCCTCCTTTTTTTTTTTCTTTTTTCTTTTTACACTCCTTCCCTTTCCTTCCCTTTCCTTCCACCGACAAATTACCCCTCGTTTCTTAGGCGCACCGGATAAACATATCAGTGTCGGCACGTAGCCGCCGCGGACAAGTTGGAATAGAAAATTCGTTTCTTCTATTCTTTTCAACGCTTCGAGCTCTCGGTAAATTTTTTTTTTTTTTTTTTTTTTTTTTCTTTAAAAACGCAAATGCGTTTAAAGCGAGTAGAGGGAGGGAGGGGAAAAAAAGTGGCAGCAATTGCAAGGCCTCGATTTCATCATCGTGGTCGACATAAATCTGGTGGTCATAAACGCGGCTTATTATTTTCGCATTACAAACTGCGCAAAATGGCGGAAACCGGGGCTCCTTAAGAGCGTTGAGACATTGGGAGGCCGACGTTTCTCCGAACTCGTTCGAATTATTGCGTCGATATAATAATAGCCGAGCCACCGAGCTTACACGTACACGAGCGACACACGAACGCGCACGTATGGAAACCCGTTTATTACGCAAATTTTTATATTATTTTTCTGTGTAAGCCCGAGATAAAATAAACTTTCAATTAATGACACGTGATAACGTATTTCGTATTATATCTGACGGGGATCATTGGTATGACAGACAGTTACATTGCGCGACAATCTGATAAGAAAGGCTGGAAATCGTAAGAAAACGATTTTTAATGATTTTATTCATCGAGCATGAAACCTGGCCCTTTTTATGGCCAGCGCCAGAACACTTTCAGTTAAGATACGATCTGCTTTTTAAAATTTATTAGAACCGCGCTCCTATCCATATCGAACGCAGAAGGCATTCTTACGATGTTTTTAACGGGTTGCGCTCAATCGTACGCAAGTGTATTAGGGCAAGTATATTAATTCGCGATTCATACGCGTTCAGCGATTTATTCGTTACATCTCGAAAATCTTGTCCGTGCAATTACAAGTTTATATTCTCACCTAATTCCCCTGTAAATTACTCTTTCCGCTTTTTTAACGCTAATAATTTTTTTTTCTTTTTCAGAATATATATACTATTTATATTTTCATACGAACGACGTGAAGAAAGTTAATCGATCGCTATTGTAATCAAGATATCCTTTTCAGGAAGAAAAAAAAATTTTCAGATTTTTTTCCAATTTTTTTATATACATTTTCGTACGAAGAATGTAAAGAAAATTATTCGATTATTGTTATAATCAATATCCTTTTCTATCTTTTCAGAAAGAAAAAAAAATTTTTCAGATTTTTTTCCAATTTTTTTATATACATTTTCATACGAAGAATATAAAGAGAATTATTCGATTATTATCAATTAAAGATATCCTTTTCTATCTTTCCAGAAAAACGAAAAAGCAGAAGAAAAAAAAATAAATTCTGTTAATTTTATTTATTTATATACATTTTCGTACAAATAATGTAAAGAAAGTTATTCGATCACTATCGTAATGGTAAGATATCCTTTTCTATCTTTTTAGAAAGAAAAAAAAATTTTCAGATTTTTCCCTATTCATTTATATACATTATATTCGTACGAATAATATAAAGAAAATTATTGTATTATTATTATTCGATCACTATCAAGATATACTTTTCTTCCAAAAAAAAAAAAAAAAAGAAAAAATGAATCCTCTTAATTTTCAGATTTTTCCTATTCTTTTATACACATTTTCGTACGAATAAAATTATTAAAGAAAGTTATTCGATCACTATCATAATCAAGATATCCTTTTCTTCGAGAAAAGAAAGAAGAAGAAGAATGAATCCTCTTAATTTTCAGATTCTCCCCTTCCAGAAAAAAAAAAAGAAAAAGANAGAAAGTTATTCGATCACTATCATAATCAAGATATCCTTTTCTTCGAGAAAAGAAAGAAGAAGAAGAATGAATCCTCTTAATTTTCAGATTCTCCCTATTCTTTTATACACATTTTCGTACGAATAAAATTATTAAAGAAAGTTATTCGACCACTGTCATAATCAAAATATCCTTTTCTTCCAGAAAAGAAAAAAAGAAAAAGAAAAAATGAATCTCCTTAACTTTCAGATTTTCCCTATTCTTTTATACACATTTTCGTACGAATAAAGTTATTAAAGAAAGTTATTCGATCACTGTCGTAATCAAGATATCCTTTTCTTGCAGAAAAAAGAAAAAAAAAGAAAAATGAATCCCGTTAATTTTTCAGTCGTACTACTTTCTACCGATCCACCCTTCGCAAAGCAGGATCGAAGAACCGTTACCACGGATTACACACGAAGACTTTCCGCATCCTATTTTGCAACAAGTTCGATATTTCAAGATTATCTACCTCGTGTCTCGAAATTACAGTGTCCAAAGGCTCCTCGAAGCCATGCCGTGGCCGCGATTACTCGAGAGAAAACTGGTCGCCTAGCGATATATATTTTAATAATACCCCGCGCGAGAGGAGATCGCGTTAGCCCTGAAGATAGCTTGGAAGGTATCGACTCGATACGAAGCGGCCGAGAAATCGATGGGGATCTTGTTTCCCGGCTACGAAAGGGAATCGTAATGATTGGCCGCGAGAGAAATCATAAGCTCGATCGGTGGGCTTCTAAGCCGCTTAAGAGGACGATGTCCTTTTCTTCCATCTCGTGACAAAATCACGTTTGCGATTACCCTCCCGCCTTCTCGAGAAATCTGTGAAATGAGCTCGTGCGTGTGAACCGTTCGATCGATCGATCTTTTGAATTTTTCTTTCTCATTGTTCCTCTCTTTTTTTCCAGCGTTTGTTCAACAAACCCTGGATTCCAAAAATGACATTCCAATATGAGAAATTACTTTTCTGAAAATTATTACGAATTATTGTTCGAGTCGTTGAAGAGTTCGATGAGATAGGAATTTTATCAGAGTTGTTCGAATTTTAAATTTTTATATTTCTTTCTCATTGTTTTTGTCTTTTTTTCTAGGGTTTGTTCAACAAAAATGATATTCCAATATCCGGATATGAGAAATTACTTTTCTGAAAATTATTTCGAATTATTGTTCGAGTCGTTGAAGAGTTCGATGAGATAGGAATTTTATCAGAGTTGTTCGAATTTTAAATTTTTATATTTCCTTCTCATTGTTCCTGTCTTTTTTTCCAGGCTTTGTTCAACAAATCCTGGATTCCAAAAATGACATTCCAATATGAGAAATTACTTTTCTGAAAATTATTACGAATTATTATTCGAGTCGTTGAAGAGTTCGATGAGATAGGAATTTTATCAGAATTCTTCGAATTTTAAATTTTTATATTTCCTTCTCATTGTTCCTGTCTTTTTTTCCAGGGTTTGTTCAATAACTGGATTCCAAAAATGACATTCCAATGTCCGGATATGAGAAATTACTTTTCTGAAAATTATTACGAATTATTGTTCGAGTCGTTGAAGAGTCGTCGATGAGATAGGAATTTTATCAAAGTTGTTCGAGTTTTAAATTTTTATATTGTTTGAAATGGAGCATATTTAACATTTCAATCTAATCCTGATTCAAAATTCAAAATTTCGATTTTTTAAATCCTTAATTCAACATTAAAATTTCCAATTTAACCTGACGGTCTATCATCTACCGATTCATCGTTATGTATTTCTCGACGCGTGGAAAAGAGGAGGAAAAACGTTGAGAAACGAGAGATGGATCGATAAGTTTCACGGGTGGATACCGAGTGGGATTCGGCGTGCAATCAGTCGGCCAAGGTTGGCCCGTGGTCAGCTGTTCGAAGGGCGAGCGAGAGACGAGAAAACTGGTGGATGTATGTGGCAACAGAGGAGGGAGGGAGGAAGAGAGAGAGAGAGAGAGAAAAAAAGGAGGAAGAAACGGCGGATGGCGGAGGCAGGGAGAGGAAAAAAGGGACCCACCGGTCGTCGAGGTTGCACCTGCCACGTCGTGGCGCGGCCGTACAAGGCCGACGATCCCGAAGAAACTCGAGGCGGAGGAGCGACGAGCAACGCTCGAGTCTCTCGCCTTAAGCGGCGTCTCTCCCTCGAAATCACGATCGATCGATCTTGAGATTCCCCTGGAATCGCGGCGCGCAGACCCGCGAAGCCGATGTCAGCGCGATCGACATTGAATTTCATACAACGAGCTGCCACCGGGAACTCTTCCCTTTTTCCCTTCTCCGCGCCTCTTATCTCCTTTTTTTTTTTTCTTTTTCCTTTCACCGAGCGAAGAAAAGATTCCTCGATCAATTCGAAAGGAGGGAGCGATTCTTCGACGATTAATAAGCGGAGAATTTGAATTTTCTTTTTTTCTTTTTTTTTTTTTTTTTTTTTTTTTTTAATTTTTACTCGAATTTAAATTTGAAGCTATATATTTAACGCGAGTTCTTCGTGATAAATGTTGGTTAATTAATTTTGATGGAGTTTTCTTGTACCCGTGTTAAAGTAATAATTGATTACATTTTTTTTTTTAATGCGATCGAATGTTTCTTAATAAGCGGTGTAATTAAATTTCCATTTCATAAGTGAATTAATTCGGCGAATTAAATTAAAATCGAAGTTTACTTATTAATCGATTTGTCAAACAATAAAGAGATCTTCGAATTATGTAAGTCAAAAGTTTCGGAAAATTTACGATAATTAATTTCTGAATCCTCTATATATCTCTCAAGAGAAATAAATGTCCAAGATACAACCTCGTTGATTATAATATTATTTTCTCTTTTTATATCAATAATTAATTTGGTATTCCTTTTTTTTTTTTAAATTTAAAATTAAACTTGAAATTTGTTAGCTTGAAAGATTTTCAAATTCAATTGGATCATCTATTAGTATATTTTATTAATGATTTAGATCCTAAACTTACTAACTTTTATATTTTATATTGGAAAATTATTCTAAAAAAAAAATTCGACTGTGAATAATTGCATTCTTGAGTTGAAAAAGGAAGACTTCGACACGAGGTAAAGACTTCGACACATGGTAAAAATCGCGAGCTGGAGGACAAAGAAAAAAAAAAATTATTGCGAAAGAACGTACTTCTCATCATTGAAATTTTCAATTCCCCTTGATCCATCGTAAAACGTTTCGCGCCACTTAATTTCCGCACCGATAACTGATCTCCGTGGTATTCGCACGGTTCGCGAGAATAGATCGAAAAAAAGAAGAGAGAGAGAGAGAGAGAGAGAGAGAGAGAGAGAGAGAGAGAGAGAGAGAGAGGGAGAGGGAGAGGGAGAGGGAGGAAATTGGAATCACGATCGATCGATCGAAACGTGATTTTACGCGCGTGCGTACCAACATTTATGCTTTACGCGATGCAATACGATGCTAATTAACGCGGAATTAATTAAAAACGAATAACAAGGCCAAAGATTGGTTCCAAGATTGTGCGAGATTATTGTGAAATATTCCAAGGTCGATATAAACGAGATGAAGAGAAAAAAATGATTTGTAGAGAAATAAAAAATTTTATATGTTATGTTTCTTGATATATTTCGAGATAGAAGAATTTATGAGAGAAAGAATTTATATATAATTGATAATTTTGGAGATCGATTATACGAAGGGTTTGGAGGTCGATCAGTTCAATTCACATTCTTTGAAAATATTTTCAAAAATTTTCCAATACGAATGAATTAATTATCAATCTACTAAAATATTCTTACACGTTTCTCTATCTAACTGATCGAATAATCGAATAATAAATATCGAGGAATTTTGTGCAAATGCTCGACGCGTATTGAGTAAGATTTGTTTAAAACAGGTAAATGAGTCATTACCTGTACGCGGAATAACATTTCCGAGTCGACAGTGGAAAAAGATATTTAATTATAACTGATGTAATTTAATAACGCGAATCGAAAGAATTGCGAAAACCTCCGTTTTTTCTAACTACGCGAATATACGTATTAATGCAAAATATAAAAACGTATCCACGAATAACTTTCATTAACAGACTCTTTAATGCAATTACAAAAGAAAAAATACAAGGAATGTCGATATAAATGCAGTAACGATACAATAAGCAAGCAAAATATTCATATATCGAGCACACGTACAAAAACTATATCTGATGCAACGATCTTTCGAATACACGGTTAATAGCATAAAGATAAAAGAAGTCAATTTTCACGTACCGAAAAGAAAAACGGGAGAAAAAACTCGAGGCGAAGTTCCACGAGAGCAAGCAAGTAGCTTCGCGCTTGCACCATTCGATCTCCATGATCCGGGCAAAGACACGACTCAAAGAGGTCCGTCGCTGAAAAACGTCAGATCCCATCAGCTATGCGGCTAGTACGGCTCATCAGCAAGGCGGAACGATCGCGAGATCGCGATCGAAGCGAGTCACGCCGCGATTCGTCGTCGTCGTCGTCGTCGTCGTCGTCGTCTTCGTCTTCGTCGTCCTCATTTTCCTCGTCATTCTCGTCATCGTCGTCGTTCCCAAGCGGAGCGGAGAGAAACGCGCTCGTGCACGCTTAGCAGCGGCCGACCGAGATCCCAGAGATCGGAGATCGTGTTCGCTTTGCGATGCCGCCGACTCGTTACCAGATCGTTCTCGCATCTCCTTCTCATCTCGCCACGCATGCGCTTCTGCCGACCATCTCTCCATGCTTATACTATATACCGCGTGGAAATGGCGAGAGATTGGCGGATTTTAGCAAAGTGTTCATGGTTGACTGGATCTTGTCGAGGATACGCGGATGATTATTCGTCGGTAAATGTGTTTAACTGTTGATAGGTATACGATCTTTCTCTTTTTTGCATCGATTTCTTTCTTTCAGAGAAAAATATCGGGTTAATTCGCGAACGTATGAAAAAGAGAAGAAGTTTGGTTATGTGCAAGATGACCGATCACTTTGGACGATGTTTAATATATGCAAAAAAGATTTATATGCGAATCGTGAACAAGAGTTTTGAAGATAAGCTGAAGGAATATGTTCCGACAGAATTTGATTTGACGAGAAAACAAGTATTGGAAAGAGAATCGATGTGTGTTTATGCATTGGTAAAAGATGAGACAAGAGTCGACATAACGTTCGTAAATTTTGTAACCGATGTGTGCTGAATGTGCAAATTCTCCTTCTACGCGAGAAGTGAGATTGAAGATATATACAAGAATCGAAGGTAATTATATGAAAAAGATTTCGTTATATGTGAATAGCACTTATAAACAAAATATGCAGAAGCAATATGTTTTTGTGCAGAAACTAGAAATTGCAAAATAAATTTTCTTTATTATATTATTAGATTTAAGAGAGTATTAATAATCTAATAATTGCTCGAATAGATTTATTCCATTGCAATTTGCACTTTCGAATTAACGAATTCGAGTGAACATATCACTTAACCTAACCTAACCTAATTTAACCAAATCAAAAGTCAAAATTTCCGCACGAAAACATACGTATTATTGAATTCCTCTTACAAGATCTATCTACTTTGCGTAAAATGAAACGAAACCTTGAAAAAAATCAATAGACAAAGATATAGTCAACGAATCGCGAGTCAAAACTCGAAAAAATGCTTCGCGACGAACGTTCATTTCGATTCGCCGTAAATACTCGGCGAAGCAATTCCAATTTCACGGTATAAATCTCGATTGTAGCTGTCAATTGTCTTCTGAATTCTTCGAGCGTTTCCGCGTAAAATTGGAAGAAAAAGACGTAGAAAGCGAGGGTCATGCAAACGCACCATTGTAAATCGGCTTCGTTGGAAAAATGATCGCGCGCCACGGTGAAGGTGATTTACCACTTTAATACGTTCGGGTATAATTCGTTTCGTGGACAGTAGTAACTAGGCAGGTCGGTAACGGTTCACGCGAAAAGGAGTTATCCCCGCGATAATCGTGAGCGCGGTTGGTGAAAAATCGTTTTGCGGAGGCCGCGCGTAATATTTTCGTCTGCCCGTTCGACGAAGGAGGGACGAAGCTATGCGGCGAATTCGAAAAAGCGCCGTGAACACGGTGGCGAGTATTAAATGCCTTATCGCGCTCAAAGTCCCGCGGCAAGCCTTAATATTCAAGCGTATCTGGCTTGATCCTAGCAGCCGTGTCGGCAGATCGCGTTACACCGAACCTGCCTCGCTAATTTACCGCCGGTATTCCTGACTTTCTGTTTTTCTATGGAGCGTTTCGTGTGTGAATTTCGTTGAATTGTGATCGAAAATTTAAGAGTCTCTAATGCGGAACGAGATAAAAATATGCTGCGAGTTTCTGTGTTTATTATTTCTATATATTAATGATATAGAATTGGTTGTGAACGTGCGAGTTTCGGTTAATCGTATTTTGATATTTATACAAATGTTGCTTTCTAATTTGATTCCATGTTCTATTGTTAACTTCGCTTTTTCCAAGAATATTTTTGATGTTAAAATTTCTTAATTTTAAAGTGTTATATAAGAAAATATATATATCTTTTAAACAGTAAATTTGTCATTGAATGTTTGACTATTGTATTTATTATGTAGATCTTATGTAGTTTATAAATTAGAAATATAAAATCGTGCGATAGAACATATTGCCTATATGTTGGAATTAAACGTTAACTATCGTACAACTATTATTGATAAATTTAACATTAGTAGACTTTAAAAGAATTTTATCTTATAATAAATAGATTAATAAATTAAACCCGAAGAAATAGTACATTCGTATCTACTGTAATCGGAGAATAAAATCATTACAGATCCTTGATTATTTCATATATCCTACGTATATTCGATATCCTTTCGTATATATTCTTTCGAATATTTTGAATAATATATTTTCATACGCATACTCAAAAGTATCATTCGAATATTTTTTGAGCAATAGTATACTATACATATTTCTCCATATCTTCGTACTCATCCTTCGAATATTTTTCACCGATAATATACGAATATTTCTCCGTATTTTCATGCACATATCCATTCTTCGAATACTTTCGAACAATAATATACGTATATTTCTCCATATTTTCATACTCGTCCTTCGAATACTTTCGAACAATAGTATATGTATATTCCTCCATATATATATATATATATACACTCATCCTTCGAATACTTTTGAGCAATAGTATACACATACTCATTTTTGAACGATAATATAACGTGTATTTCTTCATGTTTCATACTCGTGTATTCGAGGATAGGCTCACTTGTCCGGATTCTCGGGCAGGTGGAATGGGTCGGCGGGGTAATCGGCGTGGAAAATCAACGCGGTGGATCGCCGGTGACGTCTCGGGTTTCTCGTGTAGCAATTAAAAGTCAACGATCGGTGGTTGTGGACGTGGTTGGAAGAACGCTGCGCGCTATGAAATACGCGGCGTTCATTGTGTCGGCGATATTTCCCGCGTTATCGTCCGCTTATCGCGTTATGACTGATCACCGGGTAAAGGGAGAACCACCGGTTAATACGCGAATCATTAAGCGTACAAATTATCGTGCGCGCGCGCGCGCACCATCCCGAAGAATTATATAGATGGCGTCGGAAATCATCTGTTACGTGCGTTTTCCATGATGCATTTTTAGAGAAATCGAAACCGCGACAGTAATAGCGTCCGTGTGAAACTCGCTCGCAGATGGCGTTGATTTTTTCGGTCGACGAGATACACTCGAGATACGCTCACGGATCCCTAACCTATAAATCGAATCGAAGAGAGGTCGCCCCACACGGCCCCACTCGTGTCTACCCATCGAAAATTATCGAATTAATTAGAAAATTTGGCACTCTCGTTTACGATAAAAAATGACTCGTTCGTTCGGCCTCCGTTTGAACTATCGTATTACAGAAGTTGAATAACAGGTTCGCTCGATTTGCCTGGTAGTTTTAGGCATTTCGTGTCTATCTAACTGTCTACTGTCACCTGTATCGTATACATTTTTCTATCCAAGCCGATAGTGTTCTTATCTCTGAGAAATGAATCGTGATTTAGCCGCTTAATAAATCAATTCGTTATTCGCTCAGGTGAATAAATTGCCTGGAAACTTTTATACGCGTATGTACAGGTATAACTTAAAATATCAATAATATATATCGTTGTGAATCGAAAAAAATTTACGGCTAATTGATAAAAAAAAAAAAAAAAAAGAAAAGAAAAAATTTAATATCACGATTCAAGGAGATATTACGAATTGTAACATCACAGAGGCAGGCAACGGAATGAAATCGACTAGAAACTCGTTATCGATGATGTACTCCCCCCTCCCTTCTCTTCTTTTCCTACCACAGAATCCGCTTGCCATTTAAAAACCGACGTCTCGTTGGACCGCTGTTAATTACTCGTCGGTTAATTGCTCGGCCATAACTCGAGGCTTGCTTGTTGACCGGACGATTAATTAACAACGTACGCCTCGTTTTACCACGGTAATAAGTCCCCAACTCTTTTTTTTTTTTTTTATTTCCAATCGTCAGATTGTCACACGATGATCGAAGAATCGAATCTCATCGACTAATGGAAGCCAAGTATACACATATATATACATCAAAAAAGAGAAAAAAGAAAGGAAACAAAGCAAAAATTAATTTGAACAAAAAAAAAAAAAAAAGAAAAAAAGAAATGAAAAAGAAGAGACGTGGTGAGAAGAAGGAACGAATGAAGTTAAAGAGGAGATTGGCGGTATCAAAGAAGGCGAACTCTTGTTGGAAACGTACAAATGCGATTCGAGGACGAAAGATCGGAGAAAATAGTGTCGATGAGATAGAGTCGGTCAGAGTTGGATGGGAAGGAGGGGAGCCGAGCATCCTGTGAACGATCCGCGAGATATCGTGGCTGCTCTAAGTGCTTCCCTTCGCGGAACGTTCGATCGTTTGCCAGCGTGGAATATGAGATTACGGGCGTATGACAACCACTAGACTCTCTCGGCCCGCTATAAAATTTTACTCGCGGCGTTAGCCTCGTCCGGTTGCGTCGAATTAGCAGCGATGGCCTCGAGACTGTTTTCAACCTCGTCGCACTCGTCCCCCTCCCCTTTTTTTTTCTCTCTCTCTCGCGTTCGTTCGTTCGTTCGTTCGCTCGTTCGTTTTGGATCCGCGCGAAAAGTGTTGTTTGTGATGTTGTTTGTAGAGAGTTGAGGGTACGATATTTTTGGGTCGAGTAAGCGATTTAAAAATTTCTTTAAGAAGATTTCTTAAGGGATTAAGTTTGAATAATATTTCAAGGATTTTTTTTAATTCGTTCGAAAAATTAAATGGAAATGGGCCGACAGGTGATACTCGGCCATTCGCGAGGATACAAAGTTGCAGAACCAGTTAATATATCTTATCTTCTCACATATTAATTTTGTCCCGAGACATTATATTTTCTTTTTTTTTTCTCCTCTCCTTCTTTTTAATTAAATCGCCATAAATTCGAATCCCATCAAATTAGACACGACGACGCCTTTCATCCTCGAATTTCACGCTACGTTCTACGATGATCCCCGTTCGATCCCCTCTTATCCCTTTTAATTTCAAATTCAAATTGTCCCTAAGCCTCTTTGCTCCGTGCTTTTTTGTGCCGAACGAAGCGCACGACCGAAGCACGTAACCCCATCGTGTTTCGTTTTCTTTTCTCGAAAAAATAAGCGACATCCATCCATCCGACCTCGGGATCCTCGTTCTCGTTCAATGGAGAGAATTCACCCGAGGTACGATTTATCCGGTCGATCTGAAATTTTACCATGGTCCGTAAAAAAAAAAAAATAAAAAAAAAAATAAAAAAAAAAAGAAGATACAAACGCCGTTAAAGCTTCCTTCCCCTCCCTCTCCCCTCTCCCTCCTTTGTGGCTTAAAATTATTCAAGCGAGACGTATCGTGGTTGAACACGCGAGATACGAGTTAACTTCTGTGATACGCGACGCACGACAACGCGTATTCTCCGCTTCTCTCGCGTTACATCAATCTATATATATATATATATATATATACATGCTTATACTTCATATTTATTCGATCACATCGCCCACTTCCCGTTTAAATCCTTAGACTGCCCACGAACGATCGTCACGAACGTTAATGCACAAACTTCGGTATCGACGAATATCCAAATCCACACAGTAACTGAAGTTACGAATGTAGACGAAGTTGCTGCCCGAATGCAAAAAAAAAAAAAAAAAAAAAAAAAAGTCCAATTGTATCCCGTTCTATAAATAATAAACTTTTCTTTTCTTGAGCACAGAAGAGAACAAAGCACAGAAATTCGATATTTTCGATCTCGTAAAAATTCCAAAAAACCGTACTCTGCATTGTCTCACTCGCGGGACGCGAAGAGATGCAACGAGTCACGAGTCGGTCGGTCGGTAAGTAGAGCGAGAACGTGCGAGATTCCTTCTCTTCTCCTTTGATAAATTAGAGAGTCCGCGGTTCGTATACCGTCATTACGACGCCGGCCACGCTGGTGGATTCACGGGCTCGAATTAATCTTAATAATCTTAAGAAAGGTTGGGAGCGCGTATTCGAGAAGGGAAGATTGATCGCGAGCGTGTTTAACGCGGGTAATGATATAGACGTTTCGGGAAAGGGGAAAAAAATCGGAATTAAATTGGATCTGAAGGTAGGCGAGAGGAGCAGGAATGAATGAAGAAATTGATTCTGGGAATGGGAATGACGCGTCGATCGATCTCTCGCGGACGGAGTGGAGGGAGAGAGAAAAAAGAAACCAACTTACTTACGAGGGATTGAATTTTGAATGTGCGCGTGCACACAGAGGGCGCGCGTCGTGTATCCTTCCATTAGTGGTGGTAGTGGTAGTATCTTCGAACTGTGATCAGACGTTAGGAAACGCGAAGTTGTTCGTACGTTCTCGATAACGGATCTCGGGAAGATTTACGGACCACTGTAGGCGATCCTTCTCTCTCTCTCTCTCTCTCTCTCTCTCTCTCTCTCTCTCTCTCTCTCTCTCTCTTTCTCCTCACTTCACGGGGGAGATTATGCAAACCGCGATGGCGACTTCGAATGAGGGACTCGGAGGGATGATTAAGTGGGGAGAGTGGGGAAATTCCGAAGAATAAGCCTCGATTCGATTGGAGTGAACGTGAATGGGAAGAGGTTCGAATAAAAGTTTTCTAATTATTTTCTACGCGAATTCGATTGATATAGTAGTTCTTATATAATAGCCGTTTCGTGAAAAAAGTAAGCGAAGCGTATCGAGTTTTTTTTCTATTCTTAACTAAAAAGAGAGCGGAGAGTGGTCTGAATTTGTTTGGAGAAAAGGATGAAACGATGCATCGCTTTATGAAAATTTAACAATTGAACAAGTTGATTCGATAAAATAATAATAGTGGCTGTGGTTATAATAACTTCAAGCATTTGAAGTAGCTTGATTCGAAATTTTTTTATTAAAAGGATTATTTTTATTAAAAGTTATTTTTATTAAAAGGCTTAACCTCTGTCTGCATCTCACGAATCTCGACTTTTAAGAAAGAAATATAAGAGATAATATAATAGAATATTTTATTTGCAAGAGGCTTGTTAATTAGATACAAAAATCGAGTAGAAGAAAAAAAAAGTTTTGAAACACGTGGTTGCGAAGAACAAGAATTCTATAAATAAACGGAGGTTGTAACGAATCAAATTTTGCCTGATAACAAAAAAAAAAAATGATATAAATCATTAAATAACGAAGAGAATTGAAATCGAAGAATTTTATAGTTTCAAGTTTATTTACATAATTTGCACGTACAACTTATTCAATCAAACAATAGATATTTTATTCAATTATGGTAAATTATACAATGGCGTCGTTAGAATTGTCGTTAAATTCCTCTTATGCACACGAAAACAAAACTGAATAACTTGTTTTTATGATTGCAAGTCGATGCAATTATTGCAGCAGTATACAAATATCGAAGTCGTTCGAGATTTAATGTTCATCTGGCTTAACGTTATTGCCCGGTTGTCTCGTTAATTAACATTCTGCTACCGCGTTCAACACGCGTAGAACGCGAAATCCGCATATCGTAGCGCCCAAATAAAATGAACTTGAACAATAATTTATTTCACGAATGAATCGAACGACAAAAATAAAATGTAAGTGGAAACGGTCGATTACTGTCAGACGTGCTGTCAATACGGTAGAAACTGTACATAGCAAGATATTTTTCTCTTTTTCTTTTAATATTTCTTCAAACAAATTCTTTCTAACAAATCTCATCGATATTTGCATTTCTATCTTTTTTTTTTTAATATATATCATAATAATTTACAGTTTTTCGTTGCATCACTTGTCACTTCTCAAATTTTAGTTCAATAATTTTAATCATTTTTGGATCGCATACTAGATAAATCGTATCTAGAATTTTCATATTTTCACGTAAATAAATAATTCTACCTATAAATCACAGGTAGAATTAAGCAGTAATAAATTTATCGAGCAAGTAACATTAAAATATTCGTAAGAAATTATTCTAACGAATTATGATTAATAAAAGCATTTCATAAGCATCGAAGCTTGAATTTTGAATTAACTGCTTCTCTTAAAAAGGCCCGAATATTCGTCAGCAATTAACTCGAAGCGAAAATTCCATTAATAAATCGTACCTATCGAAACGCGTACAATATAGACGCTCGACAACAACCACTAAGAGGCATCAACGCGATATTACGAGTTTACGCACGGTGAACTGGTTGTATCCTGTGTGAATAAGCGGTAAGAAGCGTGGCGAATCGACGAAAAGTCGTTAATGTTGTCATTGGACCGGTTTCCAGGTTCGCAAGTTCGATCGAATTCGCGTTAAAAATATAGTCACCCTATAAATTTCAATATTATAAATCGCGCGATCGAATGGAAAACGTTGGAGGACGCTGATATTTTAATTTTCACATCATGCGGGAGGAATCGTTTCTAATAATATAAATTATAGACGGTATACAATCGAGGGCTTATCGAACCGGTTACTAAATAAAACGTGAAATATTTTGCGATCGTGAACTCTGGCGGCAATATTACACGTCAACATCGATCGAATTAACGTGTACAGTTAAAGAGAGGATTATTGTAAAATAAAAAAAAAATCGTTAAAACGAAACACAATTTTATCAAAAATTAAAATATATTTATTTGGTAATTAAATTATTTTAGAAAAATCTGATTATCTTGACGATTTTAAATTGACGACATGCTTTACTCTAATCTCGAAACAATAATAAATTTTAACACATCATCTCTTCTCTCAGAATCTATTCTTCAACGATCTTATAATATCCCTGTTTTTCCCTATCGTGGCAAAAAGAATTTCTCAAGCAGTTGTAAACGTGAAACCAAACCTCGCATTACATGTAAAATTCTACACAGCTGCACAGCTTATGTAGAAAATATACATAATAGCACAAACGTAAAGTCTCATTATATACTTTTTCCCTTACCTCTAATTTTCTCCATCTCCCTTCCTCGAGGGAAAAATCGTAACCATAATTCATTCCAGTTTTTCCAACGACGAATGAAACTTCTTTTCTATCAAATGGTAACCAATAAGATAAAACGAAAAAGAAAGAGGAAAGAAACGAATAGCATTCAAAGAGATTCTCCTCGATGGAGAACGAACCAGTCAGTTCGAACGTCGTTCTCGATATCGTTCAGCGTCGAACCGTGTGAAAAACGAGCGCCACGCGGAATATTACATTACCGGTTTGCCCTTGATCCATAAGCATCGCGCAACAAAGAAAAGAGGCGCGTCGCATTATACACTATGTAACGTCCATTTCTTTCGAGCATGCGCCTCGTCAATTCGTCCGCGATAGTGCGTGATCAAGTCACGCCATATAAGCTTTCCACTGTCCGTATTACATTACGTATAGAGACGAAATGCCGCCACGTTGATACATCGCGAGAGGAAGAGAGCGTTTTGTTTTTGCCGTGCGACAGCCCAGTGTCGTTCGTCACGCCCGATCATGCGCAATGGATGCTACTGGTCGCTTGCAAATCGACGTGTCTGTAGTATGGCTTCGGTCCGATATAAATGGGAGGTTATCGATGGATTTGCTCGCGAGTAATGGTGGGTTAAACGAATAATCGATCGAGATATACGCAGTGAAAATGGATGGAAGGATTGAAAGTCGGCAGGATTATGCGAAATATCGTTTGGCTTTGAATTCTCTTCGGGACAAGTGAATCTCTTCGATGATCGAGAGGTTAGGTTATGTGATTTTTCTTAAATCATGGATTATGTGATATTTCGCAAGTAGATTCCGATGATTCTTAATGAAAGTGTAACTAGCATATTCGTATTCAAAAATGTATAATGCAGGATAGTGAATTCCTCGATAACAAAAAGAAAAAAAAAGATATTATAAAACCGCAGCAATATTTTCCCACAGATCTATTACCAGAAGTTGAACCCGTACCCTTTCGGCAAAGGGGTAACTCGTGGAATCGATCGGATCTGAAAGGATCTCGGCTCGCTATCGATCGTATCCTTTTGCGAGTGGTGCACGATGCACACGGCCAGTTTCGTATGCAACAGAAGCGGCTTCGTGTGTCAGCCACGTAGGGGGAAACGACATTGTCGACGGAGAGAGACGTTTCAATTTAAAAGCGGCCCATTGAATAAACATCCGATCTAATAGCCCCGCTCGATCTATAAATCCCTCCTTCTACAGAGCTCGAACGGCGATCCGCCGCGATTATATCGATACGTTTCGAGCACCGCGACGTTTATCGCGCGAAAGGCTGTGCTTTCACGTCCAACCAACGTCGCGTCGGCTCGCCCTTTAACGCGTTCCTTCTTTGTAAGCTTTCTTCCCCTTCTTTTCCTCTCGTCCGCTTCTTTCTTACCGACTCTTCACAGCGGAATCCTTGGTGAGGGATCGTCGAGTGCTTTGTGCGCGGTGAATATGGAATAGGTTTGCTTACTTTTTCGTCTCGTTTTAAGTGTAGATCAAGGCCTGGATTTATCCATCTCGAACTAACATTAGCATTACTATAATACCACGAATACTTTTGAAACTAAGATCAAGCGAAGAGATATATGAACGTTGATATTGATAATATAGATCAAAATTCAGCAATTGGTATATTCTAAATGTTTACAAGATATAATTGAAAGAAAAAAAAAACCTATGCTATCACAGAACGATCTCTTATTGTGGGAAAATAAATTCCAACAAAGACTATTTTCCAACAACGTACGCATCTAAAAAACAAACACGAATTCCTTCAAAATTAAATCCTGCAAATCGAATAAATCTACCAAACCATCGTTTACTTTTTCAATCCTTCCCTTTATCATCCTTCCACTTTTTCGTTCGACCACGGCAACCGTTCGTTACGATCGAGAGATCGAACCTCGTCGATTTCCAATGTTAAAGAGGCGTGCATTAACACAGCACGGATTCGATTCAACCGAGTTGCACCGAGTTCGTATCTAATTTCGCGTGAAAAATCCGGCTCGCATCCGGCAAATCGAAACAAAAATCCGATTCTGAATCCGCAACGAGTGTATGTGTAATCCTGATTGGCAATCTTCCAATCTTCTCCGCTGTGTCCACGGAATGGAAGGAAGGAAGGAAGATAGAGAACAGTAGCGAAGAACCAACCGTCCATTGGCAACCATTGATTTATCTCGATTGCGTTTCCTCCGTCGTTCGGGGAAGGGAAGGGATCGAACGTGGAAAGACACGGAACCCATTCAGCTTTTTTTTTCGCGGTTCCAGTTCATTCTATGGTAAGAGGAACCTAGAACACTTGTAGATCGAGGATTTTCCTTTTTTTTTTGTTTTTTTTTTTTCTTTTTTTTTTTCTTCAAACGAGACGCGCTAACTACAAACCGGTAATCTAATTATCCCACCACTCGTATCGTTCGATCCTACCACGCGTCTGGCCGTGGCTAATTATCGTTATCGGTTATTTTATACGTCGATGATTAAAGAAATTACCCGTCTGATCTTTTCAGACGACCTCGTCGTTCCCTCGTTTTTCTCGTTTCGATTCGTTAACGCTCGATGGATCGTTGAAAAAGTTTGAAAAAAAAAAAAATTTCGCTTTCCGCTGGATGGTGAAGGACAGAACGAAATCCATTTAATGGATGCAACGTGACACGCGAAAACTCTGGTTGGAATTATTCATCAGGGGTACGTAGGTGATTCCATTAATGGAATTCGATTATCGTCTGTTGGACTGGCATCCTGAATAGGATCGTTGCTCTTGTGACGAGGACAGTGATGGAATTCGATCGATCGTGATGTTGCGAAAGAAGAAAAAAAAAAAAAAAAAAAAAAAAATATACAGAATATATAGAATGTATAGAATATATCAACAAAGTAGTTGTAGTTAAAATCACTTCTTTTTTACTTATATTTTTGAAACGTAATATTTGAAACATTTTTTTCTTTATAAAATTATCGTTAATTGCAAAAGTGATTCAATCGAAAATTGTATCGTATAATTAAAATTACCTTCTTTTATATTTTGTTGAAATTCTCTCATAAATAATTATTAATTGATCGCTTCTTTCATATTTAAAAGTGCATCAAACATTAGAATTTCAATAGCTCGAATACTCGTAAAGAAAAGAAAAATAAAAAAAATAATTAAAAAATTCTTCAAGCGAAATAAGGCAATTGAAATAACTCTGGTTCATACTGCAGACGAATGTGTCAACATTTTCTTGTTAATTGATCGAATGTGAAGATCGAGAAAATCGTATCGTAACGTATCGCATCTTTCATTAGTACATTTTAAAAGTGCATCCAACAGTTTGAATTTCAAAAGAAAACACGTGAAAACACGAACCGAGTATCCGAGTAAAGAAAGAAAAAAAAAAAATAATTCATTCGGTTGAAAAATTCTCCGAAGCGGAATGAGGGGAACCGAAATGACTCTGGCTCTCGTAGTCTAGACGAATGTGTCTCTGGAATATGGCAGCAGGACCGATCGGACGATAGTCGGTGAAATCGATTTGCGGTCGAGCATCGTGGCTTCGCGTTGCCCGATGCCTGTCATTACTCTCTGTGTAAACATTCCAGCCTCGTGCTCCACGCTAAATTACCCGCTTGTCCCGTCTGTTTATCGACCGTCGATCTGCATTCGTTCCTTTAGAACCGAGCGGAGGAATACGATCGGAATTCGACTGGGCACAGGTGGAGATTCGAATCTCCTAGAGACTTATCGCGTTATTTCTCCCTCTACGCGTTTATCCCTCCCCTTCGCAACGTTTCGAGATTCGAAAGTATTTCAAACCAAGTTTTTCCTCCCTCCTTCCTCCCCTTCTCCTTTTCGCGTTTATAGATTTTACGGATAAATATATACGCGTTAAACGATCAAGTTTACAGTTTACAGTTTCTCAGAAGATGGATAATTGCGGATCGCTTTACGCACGATTACTCGTTACTCGTTGGAAATATGTCGTTCAACGTCTTATTATTATTCGGTATTCTGTAATTTCCCCTTGCAAGAATGGAGGGGAAATAAAATAAAATAAATCGATCTTGAATTTTGATGGAATTATCGATCGTTTTATATATATATATATATAAATACAAATCGCGCGTGTATTTAACGAGATGACTCAAGTCGGAAGAATTTTTTTCTCTCTTTTTTTAAATATTTTTAAATATTTGTCACTGCACGAAGAGATTGCACGTTTACTAATTAAGGGATTCCATTTAAGAATCTTTCCAATTCGGGAAGATATAAAGTTATAAAATATAGTTCCTTTTCTCTGTTAATTAACATCGAAGAGAAACCCATTTTTCTCGAAGCGAAAGAAGAAACGCGGTTAACGGCCATCCCGTAACGTCCAATTAGAACGTTCTTTCGACGCCTAAGCCGAATCGCCAACGACTACGCGGCGATAAATATACCGATAAATTCTCGTTGAAACGATACTTTTTTTCGTTTGAAAAAAAAGTATTCGTCCGCGTTGCGGTCGATCTGCTCAATTATAGGAAGAAAAAACGGCACTTGAAACTCCTCTCGCCCGGCATTAAACTTTACCATATCTCAACCAGTCTCATCGTTCTTTCTATTTATATTTCGCCACTTTTCACGCGAAATACTTTTCCATTAACCAAAACATCGTATACCTCGCCATTACTTGAACCATCGACCGTCTAAGAATATAAATAATCCCGTTTCGAATTTTTCACGCGACTATACCATCCATCCATCCATCCATATTAAAGTATAGTGAATGCACGGTCGGGGAATCGACGAGGTTCGTCGGTAGCGGGAGAGGATCCGTTCACGATCAGCTTTAACAGGGGAAGAATATTCGATCGTTACTCGGTTAGTAAACGCGGTTGGGCTCACAGCGTGGGTACCGTCAACAATTTAGCGAGCGGTTAACGAGCCGCTGTAATTAGCACTCGGTCTCTGACAGTAATGAAGTCATTCGTGGCCTTCCTCTGGAAGCGGCGTCGTGCGCGCGAAACCAGCTCCCCCCTCCGTTTTCCATTACCGATAGCTCGATACCCGCAACGACACTCCTCTTTTTATTATTGTCCTTATTTTTCGTCCTTGCGCGCGCGCTGCTGCGGCTGGCCGATCAACTCTATCCTCCGGGAAGGCTTTGGATTTAAATTGGCGGCGAGAGAAATTGACGCGAGAAAGGTGAACGAGATCGTCCAAGGGGATCGCGAAGGACGCGTGTATCATCGATGATGAAGATGCTCGAGGTTTTTCTATCTTATAACTTGTTTTTCGTCGATCCTCTTGCGCTCGCTCGATCCATGCAAATGAACGAAGGGAAGCTTCGAATATAGAGTTTGATATTTGAGAATTGGAGGAGGATATGAGCATATCAATTTATGTTTCTTTGATCGTGAAGGATAACGTAAGGTCTATCGATGCAAATGAATGAAGAAAAACTTCGAAGGTAGAGTTTGATCTCCAAGTGTTGATATTTGAGAATTGGAGGAAGAAGCATATCAACTTGTGTTTTTTTGATCGCGAAGGATAATATAAGGTCGATGAACGAAGAAAAGCTTCGAAAATAAAATTTGATCTCCAGATATCGATATTTGAGAATTGAGATGTGAAACATTGATGGAATTTATCGATTTGTGAAGAATAATGTAAGATCAATCGATGCAAATGAAAGAAAGCTTCGAAGATAGAATTTGATCTCCAAGTGTTGATTGATGATGGAATTTATCGACTTACAAAGGATAACGTAAGCTCGATCGATGCAAATAAACGAAGAAAAGCTTCGAGTTTGATCTCCAGGTGTTGATATTTGAGAATTGAAAGAGGATGAAATTTATCGACTTGTGAAGAATAATGTAAAATCGATCGATGCAAATGAAAGAAAGCTTCGAAGCTAGACTTCAATTTGAATTGGAGGAGGATATTTCTTTCGAAGGAATTGTCTTTCGGATGACGTTAAAACTGCATTTGACATAACGAGTCGACAAATACCGTGACGAATTTGTAGATGATCGTTGAAAAACGAATATATAAAATTTGAAAGGTGAAAGTGTAGAAGAATTTCGAACAAAGAATACCGAAGTAAAAGGTCAACTCGTCTCGTCGAACCTGTACCTGTACATACACGGTCGTTCCAAAGTAACCGCCATATCTAATAGTTGAGATTACGAATAAACTTACTTCGATAATTTATCGTATAACAATAACAAATAATACTAAAACCAATAAACGTTAAATTAACTCAAAGCTTAACTTTAAATCAAAATTTCGAAATTTCCTTCGACTAATTCGGATCAAGATGGAGTTCCTTGATCGAAAGCAGCGCGCGATGTTGGATTCGATTCTGGTTGGACGTAACCGATAATTATCGGTTGTACGTTGTGTGTCGCCACCGCCGCGCGAAGCTCTCTCGCGCCACAGCTCATAACTCCTCGTAAGAAGACGTTAATACGACGAGGCGTAAGGTTATTAACTCGGCACCCACGCGCGAGCCTCTGCACTTTTCCCTTCCCTTTGATTCTCGGTTTCGTACGCGAACACCCCCGCAAATTCATTCGAATTCCAAGCTTTCACTCGCGGGACGTCACGTTGCAAACCTGTTGTACCAGAGCTTTCGAAAGGAATAAAAATAATGGCTCTCGCCTCGTACGCCTTTTTTTTTCGAATTATTAATTAAAATTCCATTTCGAGTCGATGGAACTCGTCACGACTACGCCGTCTGTCACGGGTCCGGATTCTTTAACCCGGATGGAAATTGTGTGTTTTCCTTCGTTGATCGAGTTTGAAGCGTGGATGGAAGCGTGGTGGCGGTTACTCGTTACCAACTCGCTGGATCGCTCCTGTGATAAAGTAGATGGGAGATGCGATGCCAGCAATGTTGGTTGGATCGGTGACGGGACAGCGGGAAACGTCGTTGTTGCCTAGTTCGGTTCAACTTCTTCTTCGTGCGGTTTTGCTTGTTTGAGGGATCCTCGTTGGATTTGTATTGGGGAGTAGTTGGATTCTTCTTTGTGCGTTTAGGAACGCGGAGGAATGCTCCCGCCTGAGATATTGGCGAGCGGGTGTAATTCGTTTTCCCTTCAACTTGGCTCGCGTTTAACTTGCTGCTCGGGCGGAATCTGTTTCGCGTAACGATCGTGAAAAAAAAAAGGTAAGATTCCGCGATAAATAAGGGAAAAAATTCTTGAACTTGATTAATTCCTCGAGAGTTTGAAAGCATAAATCGAGGAATTGTGTATAACGTTTATGATCGACCACGATTCACGAAGAAATTTTATTTCGACGGCGTTTGCCAATGTGTTTCGTGTAACAATTGTGAAAAAGAAGATTCTGCGTTTCGCGACAATAAGAAAAAAAAAAAATTCTTGAACTTAATTTCTTGAGAATTTGAAAGGATATTGGATAAATTGTTACTCTTTAACGTGTATAATCGATTATGATTCACGAAGAAATTTTATTTCAGCGTTTGCTAAATGTGTTTCGCGTAATAATTATGAAAAAAAAAAGATTCGCTTTGCGACAATAAAAAAAAATTTTTTGATCTTAATTCCTCGAGAATTATAAATGGACGAGTTGTGTATAACGTGTATAATCGAGGACGATTCACGAAGAAATTTTATTTCAACAATATTTGTGGAATGTGTTTCGCGTAATAATTGTGAAAAAAAGAAAGATTCGTTTTGTAATAATTCTTAAAATTATTATAATTAATATAGATCAATTTATAATTATATCTTCATTTTTATAAATCATATTAATTATTAAATATTTATTTATTAACACTAAAATTACTCGAAATGAATAAGAAATAGTTAATATAGTTTTAATAATAAGATTTACTATAGAAAAATAATTCATTTTTCTAGAAAAAAAATATTCAATAATTAAATCTTTAGAATAAAATCCAACTAAAAAAGGAAAACCACATAAACTTAATATTGTAAATATAATAATAAATCTTTTTATTGGATAAATATAATATATACCATAATATATTCGTATAAAAATTTTTGAATTTAACCTCTCAAGAATTTGAAAGAATAAATGGACGAATTGTGTATATTCTCTTTAACGTGTATAATCGACGAGGATTCACGAAGAAATTTTATTTCAACGGCGTTTGGCAAATGTATTTCGCGTAATAATTGTGAAAAAGAAAAAAGAGATAAGATTTTGCGACAATAAGNTTAATTCCTCGAGAATTATAAATGGACGAGTTGTGTATAACGTGTATAATCGAAGACGATTCACGAAGAAATTTTATTTCAATATTTGTGGAATGTGTAATAATTGTGAAAAAAAGAAAGATTCGTTTTGTGACAATAAGAAAAAAAATTTTTGAATTTGAAAGAATATTGGATAAATCGTTGTGCCTTTCTCTAATATGTATAATCGATCACGAAGAAATTTTCTTTTGGCGTTTGCCAAATGTGTTTTGCGTAACAATTGTGAAAAAAAAAAGATTCGTTTTGCGACAATAAGAAAAAAAATTTTTGAAAATTTAACCTCTCGAGAATTTGAAAGAATATTGGATAAATCGTTGTGCCTCCCTTTAACGTGTATAATCGATTATGATTCACGAAGAAATTTTATTTTGGCGTTTGCCAAATGTGTTTCGCGTAACAATTATGAAAAAGAAAAAAGAGATAAGATTTTGGGACAATAAGAAAAAAAATTTTTGAACTTAACCTCTCAAGAATTTGAAAGAATAAATGGACGAGTTGTGTATATTCTCTTTAACGTGTATAATCGACGAGGATTCACGAAGAAATTTTATTTCAACGGCGTTTGGCAAATGTATTTCGCGTAATAATTGTGAAAAAGAAAAAAGAGATAAGATTTTGCGACAATAAGAAAAAAAATTTTTGAACTTAATTCCTCGAGAATTCTTCGAAAGGATAAATCGTTGTGCCTTGCAATGTATTTCGCGACAATAAGAAAAAAAAAAATGCTTAAACTTAATTTAACAAACAGAGTCTGAATGGTTAATTGGCCGAGTATAACATGTATATATACATGTGTATAACATGTATAATAGACGACGATTCGCTTCTTCACGACGAAGAAATTTTATTTCTACGACGTTTGAAGAAATTCCATTTTTCGCGATGTCGTTTATTACGCGCGTGTAAACTTTCACGGTATCCGCTATAAACAGCGGACTCGTAACTCGCTCTTTCCAAGGAGCTCTTTCCCTCCTAATTGAAAGTTACACCCGAGTCTAGATACATTTTCCAGCGGACAAGATAATCGCGTCGCATCCGACACATTCGTATTCCTCTCCCTTCGATTCTACATCTCGTTACAATGTTCCCGATAACGCATCTGGGGGAATCTTAATTACAGGCTCGTTAGTGCGCGTGCGCTCCGCTGCTCCGCTGAAATACACGCGATCCCAACCGCTCGATTAAACTCGTTAGTTTCGCGAAAATTTCCTCGCGAGCGACAACAGCTCGTTCGTTAGACCAGCGTTTCTCAATCTGTCCGGATTGAATTGAATTTATAACTAAACAGCTGAGAGCGAACGGTGGATTACGGATAGATGGAGGAACGAATTTTCTATATGCTTCTTCTTCCCCGCTGAGAATGCGTTCAATGCGCGGTTAGTCTAGTTCTCTTATTCAAGATGGCCGACTGTCTTTTCCCAACGTTTCTCAGGAAAGTTCGCGAGCAATTAATAATAAATCAAGGAATATTATTGTACGTAGAATATGCAGAGAAATGAATTCTCTACGCTTCTGTGCTATGTGATCTGCGTTAAGGTTTATCATTCCAAATATTTCTCAGAAAAATTCGATAAGATAAATAATAGATTAAGGAACATTATAGAGAAATGAATTTTTTTTGCTTATCTGCTGCGATCTGCGTTAAGTTTTATCATTCGAATATTTAATATTCAATATTTTTCAGAAAAATTCACAGATAAATAGTGGATTAACAGTGAATATTGTTATATATAGAAAAATTCGCAAATAAATAATAGATTAATTATATATAAATAAAGAAATGAATTTTCTACGCTGATCTGCGTTAAGTTTTATCATTGCAAATATTTCTCAGAAAAAATCACAAATAAACAGTGGATTAATGGATATATTGTTATATATAGATAGAGAAATAAATTTTCTACGCTTCTCTACTGTGATAATTAAGTTTTATTTCAAATATTTCTCAGAAAAATTCACAGATAAACAATGGATTAAGGGATATTCTTATACATAGATAGAGATTCGCAATTCGACATTGCTATATATAAAATTCGCAAATAAATAATCGATTAATTATAATATTGTTATAATTCCAATATTTAATAAAAATGTCCAATATTTAATATTCAATATTTTTCAGAAAAATTCACAGATAAATAGTGGATTAACAGTGAATATCGTTATATATAAAAAAATTCGCAAATAAATAATAGATTAATTATATATAAATAAAGAAATGAATTCTCTACGCTTCTCTGCTATGTTAAACTCATTCAAGATGGCTCAATATTTCCCAATATTTCTTCTAAAAATTCTTATCGTGCATCGAGAAATCCAATTTACCCATGGATCTAAGGTGATTTAAAGGATGACTAAATTAAAATCTAAGGTGATTCAAAGGATGACGTATAAAATAAACTTGTGTCAGAAAAAAGAAGAAAAACCACCACCAACCATCTAACATTTACAAAAATTCATGATTCTCAAAATTTTCAAGATTTCCTCTTCACTTTGTCTTAAGTTCCAGAAAATAATTTCACTTTCGTTTCGATCCGTCAAATTTTTTCTACACTAATCTTCTACTCTAATTTCGCAAAAATTACAACGACAGAGTGAAAAAAATTGAGAAACACCGGATAAAGGTATCGCCAGGATCCTTCTTGCAAAACCGATGTCACGAATAAATCTCGAATCGAGCGTAATGGGCGGGGACATTGGCATTCTATGCCGTTTATATTTCATCCACCGTACGAGATTATTTCCACGATACGTAACGATCTTCAACGACCGCGAAAATTAATCGCAATTAATTTTACACCTTTGTAATGGCGACCCCGATCGGATCGGCTCTCGAGACAGACCGTCCATCGTGTTTGATGCTAATTTAATACGCGATCTAATCCGCGATTAATCTTTGCGACGCGCGTTCAATCGACGCGTTTCAATTTCGTCCTCCTCTTTAAATCTGCTCGAAAGGGAGGCGCAAGCGTATCCGGTGGCGAGGAGGAGATTTCTCAGGATGTTACGTTCGAGAATAAAAATGTAGATTAAAGCGATCTCGAGCTGGCAAAGAAATGGAGAAGAAGCTCGAAAATATCAATTATCCATAAACGTAGAAATGATAATTACGTAGAACCTGATATTACGGCTTAATTCCACACTCTTTTCTCCCTTGAAAGGCTGTAATTTCTAAGGCGTAAAGATGCAAGTAATTATAGGAGTAGAAGAAAATTACGTATGCGACAGTTAAGAAATATGCATATATATATATATATATTCGTTATATTAATTACGGCCTAAGGTATGAAAAGAAAAGAGAGAAGAAAGAAAGAGATGATCGACGGTCTTTATTTTAATTATTCCAATAATCGTACAATTAATTATTCTCCGACCATGTATTTTTTAAATGCAGTAGTTTAAATTTTTGAGCGTGTTCGACTCTTAAAGTCTTACATAACTTGAGTTCAAATCGACATAGTCAGATTGGTTTTTATCTATAATAAAAATTAAATTAATTGTACGAAAGGACTTTAGTTTGTAAATTATTTATAAAAAAATACTTGATAATTTTAGTTATTTTGGCGTAATAGTGCATTAAATTTAATTGTATTAATAAATGAATTAATAATAATAATAATAATTTCTATTATAATTAATTTAATTATTTTAATAATTACAGTTTTAGTTAGTGCAGCATATTTAACTTTATTAGAACGATCCTAATTTAAATGAAATTCGCGATAATCGCGGAGTGAAAAAGCACGGACGGCCATTGGCGGCCATTTAATAAACACGCATAGACGGGAAAAACGTGAGCGCGTCGTTGTTTCCTTCCTCGCCCGCTTGCTCCACGCGATATCGTGTTACCACCTCCGTTTTAAACGAGTTTGAATTCACAAGAACCGGTGCGCGGACCGTTCAATTTCTCCTGAACGAAACACCATTTCCCCTACGATGCATCATCCTCCGGGACAGCGTTTCGCTTCTTCTACTACTCTCCTCACCCCTCTCGGCCGTGCACGCTGCAGTCGCCACACGTCTCCGCGAGCGGCGCGAGAATTAATCGCCAGCAATAATTTTCAACGCGTGGGCGGCCATGAAAAACGAGAAACGGTGGATCGCCAATATTTCCGTTTCGAGGTTAACTAGCTTTCCATTATTTCCAATTATTCCTCCAATTCAACGTGTTTTTTTTCTTTTCTTTTCTTTTCTTTTTTTTTTTTTTTTTTTTTTCGTAAAGATAGAGGAAGGAATTGAATTTTCAAAGATTTCTAGATTTTAGATTTTTTTTTTGCAAATGCATCTTTCGCGTCGCGTTATTTTAAATAATTCGATGAATATGTTATCTCGAGTCGATGTCTTCACTTCGAATAATTTTTTATAATCTCTATTGATATCTTCGTTAGAGAAACTATTTTCTAGATCTGTTTTTCTTCACAATTTTCACGATATCGCTTTCATTAATTTCTCATCCATAACACTGTTTATAAATCTTGATAACTCGAGGGATATTTAACGTTAATTTCTCTCTCCGTGGAATTATTTATAAATCTTGACAAAAATTTCCTTACGAAAAAATTTCCTTAAGGAATATTGAATTCTTTAGATTTAATTTTCCACAATTTTCAAGATATCTCTTATGAACTATTTATGAATCTTTGATAAAAATTTTTTCACACGAAATTCGAGGAATATTTAATTTTTCACAATTTTAAAAATTTCAGTTGTATTAATTTCTCATCCATAGCACTATTTATAAATCTTGACAAAAATTTCCTTACGAAATTTAAGGAATATCGAATTCTCTAGATCTAATTTTCCACAATTTCCAAGATATCTCTTATGAACTATTTATGAATCTTTGAAAAAAAATTTTTCACACGAAATTCGAGGAATATTTAATTTTTCACAATTTTCAAGATTTCACTTGCATTAATTTCTCATCCATAGCACTATTTATAAATCTTGACAAAAATTTCCTTACGAAATTTAAGGAATATCGAATTCTCTAGATCTAATTTTCCACAATTTCCAAGATATTTCTTATGAACTATTTATGAATCTTTGACAAAAATTTTTTCACACGAAATTCGAGGAATATTTAATTTTTCACAATTTTTTATAATCTCTCGAGGAATGTTTAATTTTTCACAATTTTCAAGATTTCACTTAATTTCTCATCCATAGCACTATTATAAACTTTGACAAAAATTTCCTTACGAAATTTACGAAATTTAAGGAATATCGAATTCTCTAGATCTAATTTTTCACAATTTCCAAGATATCTCTTATGAACTATTTATGAATCTTTGACAAAAATTTTTTCACACGAAATTCGAGAAATGTTTAATTTTTCACAATTTTCAAGATTTCACTTAATTTCTCATCCATGGAATTATTTATAAATCTTGACAAAAATTTCCTTACGAAATTTAAGGAATATCTAATTCTCTAGATCTAATTTCAAGATATCACTTCACTTGATTTCCCACCCATAGAAGCTTTCCTAATTTATAAATCTTATTTATAAATAATAATTTCCAAAATATCTCTTCCACTAATTTCTCCTTTCCATAGCGTTATTTCGAGCCCTCCCACGCAAAAAAAATCGAGTCGCAAAAATCGTAGAACGAAAGACAGATCCACCCCCTCCTCCCCCCCTCCACCTCTTTTGGCTCGAGTAATTTTCCAACGCTTTCCACGTACGAACCTCTCGCCCTCCGGCGCGTTATCGCTGTTTTTCCACGTTTGGAAGCGCCGTGGGCGAGACGATGTTGTCGTGTCGATCGCGATCGATAAATCGGATCGCTCATTCATGTTTGACCGCGCACGCACCACCAAAGGATTCGTCCCTTTCCGCTGGATTCCTTCCACCGACACGACCGCCTCTAATCGGCAACGATCTCGCCGATCGATCTCGCCGCCGATCCATCGTGTCTCACCGCGAGGAACATAATTATCGGCCGGCCGAGATAACGATGATTCTCGAGATCGATACCAATCGAGATCGGTTGTATCGCGGAAACGAGAAAAAAAAGAAGAAACGACGACGCCCCCTTCCAATTCTTTCGATTTTCTTTCGAAACCCTTCCACGTAACTACGTTCATCATCCAACTTGACGACTTCATCGAGATTATCGTAGATACGAAGAAGAAAAGAAAATGCAAGTTCTCCTCGACGATTTTTATATTTTATAAATTACATAAATTTCTCTCAAAAAACTTGTAGATGTATATTTTATATATATTATATTATATTTATATTTTATAATACATAAATTTCTCTAAAAAAGCTTGTAGATCGAAACTTTTTAGATTGGATCAAAACGAGAAACAGGCACGAAAATTATTATAATATATATTATATATATTATATTTATATTTTATAATATATAAATTTCTCTAAAAAAACTTGTAGATCGAAACTTTTTAGATTGGATCAAAACGAGAAGCAGGCAGCAATATATATTATATATATTATATTTATATTTTATAATACATAAATTTCTCTAAAAAAACTTGTAGATCGAAACTTTTTATACTGGATCAAAACGAGAAGCAGGCACGAAAATTATTATAATATATATTATATTATATATTATATATATTATATATATAAAATATTATTCAATTGTTGCGCATCTGTATCCGATTTAAAAAATTTTAAAGAAAGTTGAATTAATTATCTTTTCGAAGAATTTGTTCGACCGAATTTTCTTCAAAAATTCAACGATATAAATATATATATATATATATAATTCGAAATTAAACTCTTCCACGAAAGTCGATGTATATCATTCCCTCTCGTACAGCAGATCGTATCTGCCTCTCTCTCTCTCTTTTCTCTTCGCCTCCCTTTTTCTTCCTCTTTTTCGAACCGACGAGGATAAATACCCTCCCCGATTATCGTTCTTCTTAACGCAACGCGAGCAATAAAGTTTGATCAGCGAGCCGTGAGAAAAGAAAATCCTGCTCGCGGTAGTAGTCATCCCCGGACGCTTTAATCTCTCGAGATAACAATCGATAACTTCCATCGGACGGGCGGTATATCGTGGCCCGATTCGAGATGGAGACACGCGATACAGCGAGATTGGCAACAGGGCGAGGGATAAAGGCAGGGAGATAAAAGTGATAAAATATATACGTATCGAAGATACGAAAGCGAGATCATCGTTTAATTAAAATCGAAAATTTTCTTCTCTGGAAAAGTGGAAAAATGTTGGCATCGAGACTCGAGTCGATCGTTCGAATATATTGTCGAATAAATGTCGAACGCTGGTAGTCCAAGGAAGTCGAACGAAAATGGAGGAGAAAACTTGATCCTCGAGGAAGTGAGGTGTACAGTGATGAAGTCTAGGGAACAGAGAGAGAGAGAGAGAGAGAGAGAAAATGTGCGATACCTGAGAACTCTCCTTACGGAATTAAGTGGATGGGATGAAAAAAGGAAAGCCAAGTAAAGAGTATAAGTAAACCGCAAAAAAGAAAAAAAGAGAAAACGTATTCAAGAGTGTTTAAAGAAAAGGGAACGAGAACACGAAGTACAGAAAGAGATTACAAAAGTTAAGGCAATTTACCGGTAAGGAGATAAAAAAAAAAAAAAAAAAAGACGATCGAAGAGACACGTATATATACATATACACACGCAACTTCATTTAAAGGAACCTTCATCACGTCCATCCCCCTCCCCTCTCCTCCCCACTCTTAGTTAGAAAAACAAATCTCAAAAGGACCGCCTCCGATATTCACTCGCCCCATAAAACACGTTTTCCCTTGCTGAAGTGTACCGTTAATACCAAGGACATAGTAGAGAGAAGGGGGGAGAAGAGGGGGTAGTACGAAATAGAAATACGCCGGGAGCGAGACTTGGCAAATTGTGAAGAGGAGAAAGGAGAAGCTGCATTACCCCCCCCCCTCCCCCTCTCCTCCGAAGGATGCGCCCGCGTCACTTCGAATCACCGCTCGCGAAACGATGAATGAGACGAAACGAAACGAAGAAGAAACGAAAAAGGAAAGAAAGAAAGAAAGAAAGAAAGAAAGAAAAAAAGAAGAGTGTGAAAAAAAGAGGAAGAAGAACTGGGATGAAGAAGAACTAGGGGAAAAAAGAAGAGAGAGAGAGAGAGAGAGAGAGAGAGAGAGAGAGAGAGAGAGAGAAGAACGGGTCTCGGAAGAGGAGGAAGAGGGGGAGCGTGGAACAAAGACGAGGAAGACGCGTTGGATGGAGAAGGAGACGAATGCGAGAGGAGAAGTCGGTGGTGGAAAAGGAAGGAAGAGGGAGGAAGGGATCGCGCGTAGGCCCGGTCTTCTCCCGGGGTGAACGCACGATTATGTGATCACTCGAGGATGCACTGGTTCTTTTTATCCTTCCCTCTCGCGAAACTAGTTTACACCGAGAGCGAGGAGGAGAAGGGAGGGGAGGGGAGCTCGTGGCCGGAAAGAAGAGGAGAGCGAGAGGAGGAGGAGGAGGATGGAAGGGAGGAGAGAAGGCAAGGATCTCTCTCTGTGTCGACAGCCGATCTGATTGGATTTATCAGAGGCAAATGCGTTCGGCCGAGGCCGTGTAACCCTTTTTTCACCTCGTCGAGATTAAATCGAATGCCCTCGAGGGCCCCTCTTTCTATCTCTCTCTCTTTCTCTCTCTCTTCCTCCAAGGAAAGGATTAGGAGAGTACACGGATTATCGACACGAGGCGCACCGCGTTTCATAATCAGCGTTTAAACGTCCGCGGAGATTATCGATTATCGATTATCGATCCGATCGACGATTTCTTCGAGACGAATCTAAGATCGAAAGACACACTGTGTTCAATGTTTCAAACACGATCCCCTGGTACACGTCGAGGGATATATTTAATTATTAATTTTCGACTCGTCTTTTTTTTGAGGGGGGAGATTTCTTTTGGGAGATGTTCGATTCCCTGTGCTCTGGATGGACGAATCTGCTGCGAATCGCGAGGGAAATATGCTAAAGGTCGAATCGAATTCGAACGTGTTCTTCACTCGGGGGCCGGGAATGTTTGCGTTTCTCACGCTATCGCGAATAGTTTCCACGAATGAGGCAAAGGATTCGTGGGTATGTAATTCAATGTTCCGTTTTCTGAAAAGTGAGCCGCCCCTTCGAGGAATGAGTTTTTGCCAAACAAGCCGGAGTAATGAGCGCGTATCGCCAACTCCGTTGGACCCGCTGACCTCCCTCCTCGTTTCGAACGAACCAGGCAATTTTTAAATCGTGGATCGTAAGTACACGGTTCGAAACACGAGCAATATCGTTTAAAACGTACGATTGTTGCTAAATTTTACTAAAAAAATCGAATCACGATTTATTATCAAATATATCTATCGATCCTTCTCTTATCGAGAATTTTACAAAATTTTTCGAATTTGTACAGACAATATATGTGTATTTAAATTCAATTCATGGAACAGATCGACTTTAAATTACATTCATATATATTTTTGATAAACAAATGAATAATATATTTGTTGAGTTTATTTTTTTAAGTTGTTCGGAAAATAATTTCACTCTTTTTTCACGAAAACGAAACACCAAGTCTTTTTCACGCGATCAAGAACAGTCAAATTCGACAAATTCAATCTCGTAGCAATTTCTCGAGTTGTTACTCGCTTTTATTTTGTCTTGCTCAGCTTCAACTGCTCTTCCAGAACGTGGCGCATCTTTAAATGTCGAAATTGTCGGAACGAAATTTTGAAAACCAGTTTTAACACTGGCGTTGATACACCTTCTCCGTTCGCGTAACTTTTTTCTTGCCTGAACATTTATTCTTACCTCTTCGGTAATAAAATATACTGAAAACACTCATTTCGGTCTCGCATCTTTGTTATTACGCACGAAAAACACAACCGCACAGAATCGAACGAATTTCTCTTATAAATTAAACCACGAAATGCCAACTCTCGAGATATATGACAACAACACGATTTAGAACGAAGTTGGCTGAATAACCGTTCGACCAGCGACACCCGTGTGAAAAAACGAAATTACTTTCCAAGCAACCCAATAATTTCTACTCTAAAACGAAGTTGGCTGGATAACCGTTCGACCAGCGACACCCGTGTGAAAAAACGAAATTACTTTCCGAGCAACCCAATAATTTCTATTCTAGAACGAAGTTGGCTAACCAACGTTCGACCAGCGACACCAGTGTGAAAAAACGAAATCACTTCTCGAACATATACGTTTTATTACCAATTTAAATCGTTATTTCTATATTTCTTAAATTTAAATATACATGCATTCTCACATATAAAATAAAATATACTTAATTTTATAAATCTTTAAATACTTTGTGAAACACTTGTGATTTTTTTCTAAATTAAAAATAGAAAAATATATATTATCCTCATAACTTAAAAGTAATAAACTTATTTCTATCTTAAATCCATAGCACGCGATGCACGCCAAGAATTCGAATTCCCGAACAGAATCCCAGAGAAATCCTCTGAGACTCGAAGGAGCGCAGTTTCATACGTTCAACATTAAAATCGACAGGGAACGAAACTTGTGCTTGTCGTCTAACGGCCGCGACACGGTTTTTCTTCGTTGCCGACGGGAACTGTTCATCGCGCCACGATCTCGGGTGGGAGAGGGGGAAGCGACGCGTTTAATCAGAACGTTCGAAATTACGAATCGCTGTTCGATTACGTAAGAGGGGAAAGGGCTCCTGCGTTTCATCCAGAGAGGAGGAAACCTCTCCGCAATTTCTTTATTTCCCCTTTCTTTCTTTCCACGAGACTTTTATCGGATGAAAAACGTTGTACTTCAATCGTCTACTAAAATCGAAAAATTGGAAGCGGTTGGAAGCGAGTTGGCGGAGGGGAATGGATCGGAAGGAGACGAGTCCGCGAAACTGGTCCGTCCAAGTTTTTCCACTTCGCCGAGAAGTGCACACGCGTGCTTCTTTCGAAACTTCCACTTCGTTCGATTTTTAAAATAACCCTCCTCGAAACTTTCTTCTTCGTCGCTAATTGATCTTTTACGCGTGGCGAGTTTAACATAATGGAGAATCGTCTCGAAACCCCCCTCCCTTTTTTTTTCTTCCCTCGTTTTTCCAATCAGAGACGCGCGAGAAACACAGAGGCGCGGAACGTGGTAACAGGCACAGGTAATTCCATTAGAATACGGTTACGGTTCAGACTGAAAGGAGAGAAGACGGACGGACAGAGAGAGAGAGAGAGAGAGAGAGAAGAGAGAAGAAGGAACCGCATACTGGCGGAGAGAAGATGGGGGGGAGGGGAGAAAAAAGGATCGAGGCACCCCCTGGGGAGCCGAGAAGCCACCCAAGAAGCAAACTCTCCGATAACTTGTAGGACATACCGCGGCTTTGCTATTCAAGCTTCGCCAAGTAATACCATAAATATTCCTAGCCGTATGCCGGGGATCCATGCTGCCGCGGAGAGCTCGATATGCGACGGGCAAGAGAGAACGATGGACGATGGAAGGAAGGATGCGGCCGGCAGGCAGGCAGGGATTCCTCCTCCTCCTCCTCCTCCTCCTCCTTTGCCGGATACGAATTATGCAACCAAGCTTTTTCACCCGATCGCGAAACGAGGATACGCGAGCCGACGTTTGCAAATATTTATGGGATGAAATATGGCGAAGAGGGGGAGCCGACGTAAAATACCGGGTTTCGAAACTCGAGCGGAGGGCAGACGCTGCGCTCTTCTTCGTCCCCCTCCCCTTCGCTCTTGCGAAAACCCAATTTCCCGCTCATCTCCCCTTCCTTCATGTTCGATTCCAGCGAATAAGAGAATAAATATGGTTCTCGTTGGAATTTGTGAGGGAAATTTTCTCGATAATTTTCTCTTTCCCCTTCTTTTTCGGGATAAATATTTTAACCGGAATTTTTGAAGTTTGATATTCGAAGATTTAAAGGAGGTACATTTTTCGATTGATAATCGTTGCCTTTAATTGACGGAAATAATTGCGCCCGACCTGTAACGGTGCATCGAGGAGGAGAGGCGTGTCTTTATCCAGGAATAGGTGTGCACTTTCGACCTTTCGGGGGGGAGCCTCGATTTAGGATACAAACGATGGTTTCTAAGTTTACCTCCATTCGAGTGGCAGATATTAATCAGAATTGGAATTTTAAGAATTTTCTTTCCTTCGCGCGAGCGAGTGAAGTTGCGAATGATGATATCAAGGGGAAAGCATTGATCTACTCGATCTATGGATTTAATATTTTGTTAATAATTTAAAAAATAAAATATTTATATTATTGATTTCACAAATCAATATTTTTAATTAAACTATTTAAATAAATAAAATATAATTTTAAAAATATCAAATTTAAAGGAATTCAATGTATTAATAAAATATAATATTCAACTATTGAACCATTATTAATCTTAAATTGAATATAAATTTTCCCATGATTAATTACTGTAAATAAATAAATTGAATAAATAAATCTAAATAAACAATATAACATTAAAAATAATAAATAAATATTTTAATCAAAAAATTAATCCAATTATTAATATAACTTCTCTTATTAAATTTATTGATACTGGTGATCCTATATTTGATGAGCATAAATCATATTAAAGATGCTGAATAAAATTAATTATTCCTTTATTAATAAATATTAATTATCTATTAGTTTGTTTATAAATTATATTAACTAAAAAAAATAATCCTGAAGATCCATGAGAAATTATTATTATATATCTACCAATTAATCTTAACTAATTTTAAAAATGTTAATATTCTTATAATTATTAAATCTATATGAACAATTGATGAAATAGCAATAATTGATTTTATATCATATTGTATTAAACAAACCTCAAAACCAATTCAATTTCCATTTCCTGTTAGTATACACTGTTTCTTAAACCTCGCCTATTATACATGTCATTAACATACAATTATTCTCCTCCTCAAAAGAGAAGAGGAGAAAAATGAACGGATCTCATTCCATCCTCCGTTTACAATTTCTTACAACCCCTCTCCCTCCTCCTTTCTGATTAAAACGCGATCGACCACGAATACCTGCCCATTAAATCCCGGATAAACTCCGTAACCTCCTCCATTAAAGGGGAAAAAGGGATTGGGGAGGAGGAAAGAAGAAAATGAA
>NW_025223399.1:55384-104880 GCF_014066325.1 Apis laboriosa | reverse complement strand
GAGAGAGAGAGAGAGAGAGAGCGCCTCCTCCTCGTGGTCGATCACGGATGAGCGCGGACAATTTTTCCCTCGGATCCTTGGAGAAGAAAAGAAAAATGGGGGGAGAGGGGGAGGAGGAAAAAGAGAGAGAGAGATCCGTTTCTTGCCTTCGGTTTTTCAACTCGATTACGATTTCACGCGATGGAAATTGCCTTCCCCACCTGGAGGGAGGAGGCAAGGTTTTGTCGCGTTTCGGCTATTCTCTCGCTCGAAAGAGAGTTGGCTGGCCACGGTTTCACCGTGAAATCACCACTCTGTTCCGGGTTTACTCGTCGTACGTACGTATCCGCAAGTTTTATTCCCGATCGAGATAGAAAGGAGAAAGGGGGAGGGGGAGGAGGAGGAGGAGGAATCGTCACGTTCGAGTTTTTATTCAATGAAGTCATTTGGAATGGAGGAGACGCGGTTTTTAATCTCTCTCTCTCTCTCTCTCTCTCTGGCTCTCTCGCGGTATTAATTAATTAATACTTCGCGTTCCCTTAAGGCCTCTTCTCCATCGATCGTTCGATTCTTCACTTCTGATCGTTGCTGCTTGCTGCAGTGTTTCTCGAAAAAAAGTTTTAATCGAGTTTGTGATTGTGAATGACGAGATCATCGCAATTTTCGTTTCATCTATTTAATAACGTGCGATTTATATTATCTCGCATATGCGGGATAAGATATCAGACGATTCAAGAGAGATTATGCGTATGATATTTTTAAGCTGGAGAAACTGACTTTCGACGCAAGTCTTCGAAGGGGAGAGATGGGATGAAAAATGAAATGAAATAATTTTAAGTCGCGCAGAAGAGAACGAAATCGCGAAATAATCTTAACGATTGCGAAAACTGTAAAACAAATTTCATCAACATTCTCATTCAGCAACACTTTCACATTCCCCCTCCCTCTCCCTCCCCCATAATAAAATGTCAAACTTCGCTCGGCAACTACAATCGCCTAACGATCCCAAACGAATCGAATTCCTCTCTGCCCTCTGTTGGATAAAATACACCCTCTCTCCTTTCAATCGAATTTTAATTTTAAAAGAATCGAGGAACGCTTACTTAATGAACGAACTTTCGAGAAAAGGAGAGGATCAAAATTTCTCCTCTCCTTCGTTTCTATATTAAAAGTTTCGAACACGAAATAATTCGAGGATAAAAGCTCAACATAACGATCCCAAACGAATCGAATTCCTCTCTGCCCTCTGTTGGATAAAATACACCCTCTCTCCTTTCAATCGAATTTTAATTTTAAAAGAATCGAGAAACGATCTTTCGAAGAAAAGGAGAGGATCAAAATTTCTCCTCTCCTTCGTTTCTATATTAAAAGTTTCGAACACGAAATAATTCGAGGATGAAAGCTCAACTTAACGATAATCGCCTAACGATCCCAAACGAATCGAATTCCTTATTAAAAGTTTTCAAAAACTCTTATATTAGAAGTTTCGAACACGAAATAATTCGATAATAAAAGCTCAACTTAACGATACATTGAAATTGAATTGCAGAGGAAAAGTTGGATGGGGAGGAGGGGAAGAGAGAAAAGGAAAAAAGAAATCGTAGAACGGCGCGTCATCGCGGGGGGAGAGGGGTAGGAACGCACGGTAGGAAAACCGAGAGATATTTATCTGCGCGTGGTTCGACCGGTGTCGAGGCCCTGTCGACCCGTTCAATTTACAACAATTACAAAGCACAATGCAACGAAGCGGCCGCGTTCCCGTTCACCGTTCCGTCGGATATTGGCCTCTTCCATTACGGTAAGAGCACTTTAATCGTCCAGATTAACCGCAGCTTTTTTTCAACCGTCCACCGCTCTCTATCACCGCCTTCCTTTGTACGGAAGGAGGAGGAGGAGAAGGAGAAGGGGGAGGAGGAAAAAATCGAAACTCTGCCCGTGGATACACGCGTTGAACGAGAGCCAATTTTACGGAACAATCGTCGGTTGGTAAAACAGTGTGTTAAAACAGGTCGTGTAATTACCAATGCTGCTATTTTAGAAATAGTAAGTTAAAATAATTTCTATATTAACGCGATTGGAAGAAATTAACATTCGTTAAGGAATGAGTATATATATTTCGAGCAAAAACAATTAGGAAAGATGCTATATTCGAGTTTCTACTCCTGGACGCGATTTCCAAAAGAGAAAAGAAAAGAAAGAAAATCGCATCACGAAGCAAAATGGCGGAGGAGAAAACGGCGAGCGAGAAAAAAAGAAACGAGGGATTTCGTTTCGAAGGGACGGTTGTTCGGATCACCCTGTGAATGGAGACGAAATAGCGGCGGAAGGTATATAATAGGTATATAGGCGAAGTACGCTCGTCGTGCACCCGACAGGTACTTATTGATGGAGATAAGCCGATTGGTGCGTTGTTGCCTCACCGCGGCCGAGGTAAATAAGGAGTGGGCCCAGCATGAGGCCCGGCCGATCGTGGCCTGGTCCGCCTAACAGGGGTTAGGTCGTCTCATAATCGTTGCCTTAGCCGTGTCGCGATTAAGCAACGCCAATTATCGATCGTTGTCGCTTCGCTCGATTAATCAGATTATTCCTCCCTTCCTTTCGTCGATTCTCGACTATCGTGAATTTTCTTATCGATATCGTAGAATTTGTGAATCTCTCGCGATTGGATACGTTGGATACGGGATTCGAGTTTGTTCGAGTTGGATTTGGATTTTAAAGTGCGAGCGAAGATTTTCATCTCTTGCGTGAATTAAAATGGAGGTTTTTGGCTTTCGTGAGAATTTGTGAATTTTAAAAAATAACTGGACGAGTATTGTTTTTTATATAGTGTGAATTTTAGAAAGTAAACGGAGAATTAGAATTTTTCGGGTGTTTAATTAAAACAGAGATTCTTTGATTTTTGCGAGAATTTGCGAATTTTAAAAATTAAGTGGAGTTTGTAAATCGAATCTTTTATAATTTTTTAAAGTATTTTCGTTAGAGTGGTTTCTTCTGCGAATTTTCTTCCTCTGTACTTGGCTCGATAACGGGGACTCGAATGAGTATTGATTTTCCTTTTCGTGTAATTTTCACTTTGCGGTCGTGAGCGGTGTGAAATTTCGTGAAGTTCGAAGTACGGGTATCGAGTTTCTTATTAAGTTTCACTCAGTCGCGATCGTGACAGGTTTGGATTACATTGTAGAGTTCGTGAAGTTTAACGTAAAGTATTGAGTTTCTCTTAGCAGAAGTTAAAGCGAATTTTCGTTTCGAGTTTTCGTTTTTTCCATTCACGCGTGAATCTCCTTTCGTGTCGAGTTTTTCGTTTCTCGTTTATAATCAATCCACTCGAGCGCGACGATACGTCGAATCGAAGAAAAAAGAAAAAAAAAAAATCTAAACGACACGACGCCTTCGCCTTAAACCTTTTCATTTTTTCTTTCTTTTTTTTTTTTTTTTTTTNTTTTTTTTTTTTTTTTTTTTTCAAAACAATTCGATCTCAAATCTCATACCTCTCCGCGCATAATTGTTACGTAGAGATAAGAACAATTTGTTCCACTCGGGGATTACGATTACGGGATTACGGGCAAGCTGCACAATGTTATATGCAAATGGGAACGTTTCTTTCTTTTTTTTTCCATCCCGCTTATATACCTGCTCCCCCTTTCCCTCCCCCGCTCAGATCATTGGTTACACCGTGTAAGCTCTTGATTGAACGTCGCCAACGACGTTCGCCAGATCTTATCGACCCGAAGATAATGGCGCGCTTTCGATCATACGACACCTAGCTAGCTTTTGTATTCAATCCTTTCTCACTCCATTCTTTTCCTCCACGGATCAATTAGATCATCGGCCAGTAGTGTGAAGTCTCTGCGCCTGCTCGCAAGATTCGATGAATATTCTTATTATAGATGGAAGAAAAGAAAGAAAGAAGAGAATAAAAATGTTAACGAGTTTTACGTTCGTAATTCGGGATTGGAGAGCGCAGGTTTCGATGGATGCCGGCTTCGAAGATAAGTCGTTTACGCGTTTGTTGGCAGAGTTGGTTATCGATCGAGTAGTACCTCGTTTCCTCGATTCGACGTCGTTTCTTTCGGATAGAAATTTTTCGAAAAGATACGTTACGAGGAGTGAAACGTAGGAGATGGATTATACGGATTCAGAAGGGTGTTCGTATATCGATAGTTGCATGTAAATTCTTTACACGTGGTAATAATAAAATCGAGAGTTATTTTAAGAGGTTTGAGAAACACTTGGAAATTCATTTGGCGTTATAATCTCTGGAAAACGATTGGACGATTCGGATCGAGATCAGAGACATGAGTTCACGCATTCCTTGAACCGAACATTCCACTAGTGTTGTGTCTGTGAAATCTTCGAAAAAAATCGCGACAATATCACAATTTACAGTAATAACAGTAGTTCTGTCGGTTACAAGAGGAAAAAATCAGTCTTCGTGTTATTCGTATTCAAATGTCGCGTATATTTCACAGCTTGTTCGCGTGAACTTGCACTAAATGATTCACTCTCGAGCCGAGAGGTGGTCACGGTCTATTTCGATCGAGGGATCCGCACGGAAAATCTAGCTAAGCCTGGTAAATTTTCTTTCGATTGGTAGGAGGGAAGGGTGACGTGGCCGCCGCGCATGGTGTTTTATATTTGCCTTAAATTGTCGAACGTTCTCGTAAAAACACGGCAACACCGCATCCTCTTTGTGCCTTTTGTACGCGGGAAAGAATGTAATATGGCGATCAGAGTTGGGCAGACTTCCAATGAAATGTCTAGAAATGTTTATCTCCAAATTTTTTTATTCCTCGAAAATCAAAAGATGACGTATTTTATAACTATTTTCTATTTGAATTTCGCAAAATATAAACACACTTTTTCTATCATTCCTACTTTTTTAAATTTCAAATCTTAAAAATAAATATTCATACAAACTAATATGATCATACGTATTAAGTCGAAAGGTATTTGAAATCTTAAACATAAATATTTATATCTATTTCCAAAATTTCTTTAGAACAGTTATACTCCTTCTTCCTTCATTTCCAACTTTTCTTAAGCTTCAAATTCCAAATCATAAAAATAAATATTCATCATCATATATATCCTTTCCAATCCTCTTTAATATAATCATTATAAAATAAATTATATATCTTCTCCAAATTTCTTCAATATAACCAATTATTAATCCAGAAGGCATTTCAAATCTCAAAAATATTCATTACCATACATACCGCATTAAAGCATTCACAAAGCTTTATATAAAATACTTCTTCCTCCTTCATTTTCAATTCTCTTTAAACTTCAAATCTCAAATCTCAAAAATATTCATCATCATATATATCCTTTCCAATCTTCTTTAATATAATCATTATAAAATAAATTACATATTTTCTCCAAACTGTTTCAATATAACCATATTTATTAATCCAGAAGGCATTTCAAATCTCAAAAATATTCATACATACCTTTTCTTCAAACTTCTATAATACAATCATTAAATCAAAAGGCATTCACAATTTTTTACAAAATACTTTTTACTTTATACAAAATACTTCTTCCTCTTTCATTTCCAATTCTCTTTAAACTTCAAATCTCAAATCTCAAAAATATTCATCATATATATCTTTTCCAATCTTCTTTAATATAATCATTATAAAATAAATTATATATCTTCTCCAAACTGTTTCAATATAACCATACTTATTAATCCGGAAGGCATTTCAAATCTCAAAAATATATATACATACCTTTTCCAAACCTCTATAATACAATCATTAAAAGGCATTCACAAAGCTTTATACAAAATATTTCTTCCTCCTTCATTTTCAATTCTCTTTAAACTTCAAATCTCAAATCTCAAAAATAAATATTCATTATCATATATATCCTTTCCAATCTTCTTTAATATAATCATTATAAAATAAATTATATAACTTCTCCAAACTTCTTCAATATAACTATGCTTATAAATCCAGAAGGCATTTCAAATCTCAAAAATATTCATTACCATACATACCGCATTAAAGCATTCACAAAGCTTTATATAAAATACTTCTTTTTCCTTCATTTCCAATTCTCTTTAAACTTCAATCTCAAATCTCAAAAATATTCATCATCATATATATCCTTTCCAATCTTCTTTAATATAATCATTAAAAGATAAATTATTATATATCTTCTTCAAACTGTTTCAATATAACCATATTTATTAATCCAGAAGCATTTCAAATCTCAAAAATATTCATTACTATACATACCCTTTTCAAACTTCTATAATACAATCATTAAAAGACATTCACAAAGCTTTATATAAAATACTTCTTCCTCCTTCATTTCCAATTCTCTTTCAGCTTCTCAAATCTCGAAAATAAATATTCATCACCGTATCCTTTCCAAAAATTCTTCCTTCCCTCAATTCCCAACTTAAAACCTTCGAAAATTTCAAATTTCTCGGAGATGAACGAATCGAAATGAAACTTCCAAGTGAATTCCCAAAAGGTTTCGCAAAGGCCGCGCAACGAATTCCTGGAGCGCGAGGAGAGCCTGGTCGCCGAGGTGACCGGTCGCGCGTTTCGTTCCGGGCTCCGCCCGATCTACGCTCAACCCGCGATTATCGATGGAATCTCGGGTAAACGGCGATCCCTGGACGCGCAACAGCGCCACCACCGTCGATTCTCTCTCCTGCTACACACGTACCGTCTTAATGAACGACGTCGAAACGTTTCGACACGTTCAAATTGCTCGTTGCATCCGCTATCTTCTCTCTTTTTTTTCTCTCTCTTTCTTTCTTCCCCCTCCTTCCTTTTCGTTCGGCCGACATATATATATATGTGTACGTATATACATACGGCTGATCTCTTACCTCGACGTAACAAACAGCTTCACGGCTAATCGTATAATTTCGGCCTTATCCTCTATCAATTTGCCTCGCGCGTACCCCTCGCCCCTCACGTGCTTCCTCCTTCCCTAAATTGCAACCTGCTCGCGCGTTCTTGCCCCAATTCCCCCGCAAATTGTCGTTCCGCCTTCTTTCAAGTTGTTGGCCGTTGATAAGCCTGTTGATTCCGAGAAAGGTGGGGCTCTGGTGGAAAGCTTGAAAATGAATGTTGCGCAGTTGGAATTACTTACGCGCACTTGGGGATATTTTACACAGGCTGGATTTAACGCAACACGACTAATTAGAGTTATAGGTTAGGTTAGGTTATCGAGATTATTAATTTTAAAAGATTGATTTTTTTTTTTCTTCTCTTTTTCTTTTCCCTTTATATCACGATAGAGGATAAAATATATATGGAACGGCGAATAGGGAGATACTTTATTTTCTAATTCAACTAATTTCTGCTAATTAGTACATCGTGGAAGGAAAAAAATAAGAACGTTAAATTTACATTCTCGTATTACCTCTGTATCTGTGAAACTCTATCAATTTGATAGATTGGGAATAATTCGAGAATAAATTATTCGTAATATTTTATTTTTTATTCTTTTCGTTCGTAATCTTAAATCATACGATCCGTATAACACGCCACACCCTGTTTCTCCATTTTAACTTTGTAGAAGGAAACGAACCGGAATGTTCCTTACCAGGGTGGGGGGCCAGGATACACCCTTGGTAACCCCTGCCTGTCGTTAAGGGTGGCTGAAAGGGGTTGGGCATAGGGGTTAACCATCCAATCCTGGAAGAGGCAACAGTTCGAAGGATCGAAGCGAAAAAGAAGGGATCCTGTCCCCCTCTCTATTCCGAACCAATCCAACCAGCTACGAATATCTTCAAACCAAAAATTTTACGCGAATTCAAGAATCTCATCGTTCAAGACGATATTCTCCTTTCAACTGTCTTCTCTCCATCTTGAAAATTACCTGTACCTGTTCGATTATTTTAATTATAAACGAATAATCCACGATTCTTAAAAGTAATGAAACATAAGAATATTTTCAAATTCAAAGGAAACAAGGGAATTCTCGATAAATTAGTGATAAATTCAAGCTCGACGTGGAACTTTTCTTCTTGGAGAAGAATTAATCCACGATTGTTAAAAATAATGAAATATAAGAATATTTTTAAATTCAATATTTTCAATTTCAATTCAAATTCAATATTTTCAATTTCAAAGGAAATAAGGAATTCTTGATAAATTAGAGACAAATTCAAAATCGACGATACATGGAACTTTTCTTCTTGGAGAAGAATTAACGAATAATCCATTCTTAAAAGTACTGAAATATAAGAATATTTTCAAATTCAATTCAAATTCAATATTTTCAATTTCAAAGGAAATAAGGAAATTCTCGATAAATTAAAGACAAATTCAAAATCGACGATACGTGAAACTTTTCTTTTTAGAGAAGAATTAAGAAATAATCCACGATTCTTAAAAATGTGAAATATAAAAATAAGTGAAATATAATGAAATATAAAAATATTTTCAAATTCAAAGGAAACAAAGGAATTCTCGATAAATTAGAGACAAATTCAAATTCGATGTGGAACTTTTTCTTCTTGGAAAAGAATTAATCCACGATTCTTAAAAATAGTGAAATATAAAAATATTTTCAAATTCAAAGGAAACAAGGGAATTCTCGATAAATTAGAGACAAATTCAAATTCGACGTGGAACTTTTTCTTCTTGGAGAAGAATTAACGAATAATCCACGATTCTTAAAGGTAGTGAAATATTTTCAAATTCAAAGGAAACAAGGAAATTCTCGATAAATTAGAGACGAATTCAAATTCGACGTGGAACTTTTTCTTCTTGGAGAAGAATTAACGAATAATCCACGATTCTTAAAGGTAGTGAAATATTTTCAAATTCAAAGGAAACAAGGGAATTCTCGATAAATTAGAGACAAATTCAAATTCGACGTGGAACTTTTTCTTCTTGGAGAAGAATTAAGGCCGGTTTCTCTTCGAAACGTGGAACGTTTATTATCTTATTATTATTATTCCATCCGAGAAAACTGTTCCCAACTGGTTATTCGTCGATCACCGATCAAAATCGATTAGAAACAGCTTCGATCACCCGCGCCAATCGTAACTGCATATCGTATTATTAGTGCGCCTCTGTGCAACGCTTGGCTACCTCGGTGAGGTAAACAGTTTCACGCGTAATGACGTAATGAACTTCTATCAATTTACTTTGGCCGAGATCTCATTTCTCTCCGCTCCTTTATTTACCTCGTTCGTCAGCGATCGGTAGCCACCTACTAATTATTATCCTGTCATAAGCTGTTGGAAGACGGATTGCGACCTCGGCCTGATCAAGAATGGCAACGATCTAAGAAGGATCCATTTTGAACCCGCATACCGATACCGATTTTATCGCCTTTATACCCGTCGATCGGTGGCAAAATAACGAACAACAACGAAACGTTACCTACAAATCTCATTGGATTTTTTTTTTTTTTTTTTTTTCCAAAGAATCGATATCATTAATCCATCTCGTTCATCGTGAGATCGATCATCAATGATGAATGACGAATCTCTTCTCGGTCGATAATCTTCTCGATCAATCCAATCCGCTATAAATCAATCCTTCGACACTTTAATCCGATCGTGAGAAATCGTTTCGACAAATTTTACAGGATTCGAGACGCAGAGATGTAATAAATAAAAAATAGGAAATAAAAATATGGGGATAGATAGAAATCTGGTGAGAAATCGATCGAAAAATTTTTGAAATTGCATCGATGGAATCTGGAGAAGTTTCGAGAAAGGGGAGGGGTTTTATTTAAAAAGGAGGAAGTGTTACTCGATTTTGCCGTGGCCTCGTGTTAAGACGAGGAGGCACGTAAGACATGCCACTTATAACGAATGCATTGCATGGATCCCCCTATCTTTGCAGGTGCATCTAGAAACTTAATGCACTCGTGTCACGCGTAATGGCGCCCAGGATTTTCTATTAATTTGCTCACGCGAGCTTCTTTTTTCTTTCGTCCGTTTTCTTTCGAACGGGTGGATAATCGAGAAGGATCGTTGATTGTTCGATTTATTTTTCGAAATTTCTTCCGCGCGGATACGATCGATAACGCTGAATATTTTAATCGACGTGGTGGAAAAATACGATATAGTTAAATAAAAATATGTTAAATTAATAAAAAATTAATAATAAATTAATAAAATAAAAATTAATAAAAATAAATTAAATTAAATAAAGTTAAATTTACGACACATGGGAGGAAACGAAAGAAAAAAAAAAAAAAATGATCGAATCGTTTCAAAATTATTTATTTTTGAACGGGATCATATTCGACGTGACAAAATGCTAGCGCATATATCTTGCGAGCTACGAGTCATTATTTTCATTGTACGCAATTTATCCAAGCATCAAATTACTTTAAACGCGTTATATTCGCATGATATTTCATCCACCGGATCATCAATAATTCCTTCGAGTTTATATACATGTAAACCTCTATCATTTAATGGGAAATATCTGGTAAATGAGAATTATCACGAGCGTGATGTATCAACTTTATTCATACGTATGCGTCCATTTGGCCGATTCGCGCCAGTAATGTAATCTGTTTCGATCAATTTTCGATGTCTAGAAACCGTTTAAAGCGTTCGTTTCCTTGCCTGCCCTATTACACGTATATAAATAAGTAGCAAATAATTAACGTGTCTTGTCATTGATAAAAATAATAATCGATCATACGCTTGGATACGTAATTTCAGTATCCGTCAACGATCCTGACATTACCCGGATATATCTCGTCTCATTACTTTTCAATTTCTCATGCTGACCGGATGTCGAGTGGCGGTCATGGACGGTCTAATCGGAACGGATGTTTCCATTCGAGTTGTTATTTTGTGGAGATGAAAAAAAAAAAAGAAAAAAGAAAAAAAAAAAGAAAAAGAAAAAGAATAAAGAAAAGGAGAGATTGATGATAGTTGTAATAAAGGGAGAAAATTATTTTAAATTGGAATTTTTTTTTTTTTCCTTTTTTCTACAAAAAACCAGTTCTAAACTATTAGTCATCTAGCTCTAGAAATATTTGGTCGCTCTTATCAATGCAGATCGCGAATTGATTCGATCGACCTACTTACGTCGATGTATTTTCCTATCTGGTTAATAGAAGTGGAAAAATATCGGGGAATATAAATTATTTTCATTATTTACAATACGTTATCGATCGCCTTCGCGTTTTCTATCGAGCTACGTGCGTATCTGTCAGAACTGATTTTACAAAAGAAAAAAAAAAAAAAAAAAAAAAAAAAAAAAAAAAAAAAAATAGATAATTTAACACGTAAAATTTGAATAGAGAACGTTTGTAAGAAATGGAAAATAGAATGTGATCGATAGCGATCTGGATTAATTCTAGTGACGAAAATTCATCAATGTCCAAATATCTCGTTGTAAAGGAGGGAAAAAAGTCGGGCGCGATAAATTGTTACAATATTTCATTTACGTTTCACGTCGTGAAAGAAGCTTAAATCGTATAATTATCGAAACGTATCATACGAACAAACCGCGAGGAATTCGATCTCGTTGGCGCAAATACGATCATTATGGAATCGCGTAATAACGTATTGAATACGGATATTAAGCGACATTATACCGTCTAACATTCGATGGAAAAAGTAATAATTCCTCGTTGTGTGGTCCATCGTGGTGATTTTAAAATGACGCAGAAAAACAAGTCGAGCTACGTTGTGTATTGAAATAACAAGGCTAGGGAGAAAAAAAACAGAATGAAACGAAGCAAAAAACGAATCGTTAAGTGATCAACCTGTGAAAAATGCTGTTAGATTGTTTTTTTTTTTTTTTTTTTTTTTTTTTTTTTTTTTTTTTTTTTTTTTTTACGAATACGTCGTAACGTATCCATCGACGTATTTTTTTCCACGCATTAACGTACGATAATGAAAAACCATTCCTACGTTTCTTTGAAGTGCGTGTAGACAAGTGAGGATCTATTACCATGATCAATAGTGATCGAGCAAAATAATCGCGAATGATTATTTATTTCCGCAATATTGGTCGAGTCAATCATTTCAAAAATAACTTGCTCGAAAGAATTTTATTGCTGGATTTCGAAGAAAATTCATAAAAATTCAATGAACAACAAGAACAATGCACTTTTCAAACATAATCGCACTTGTAATATATCGTCGTCATTCCTTATCGTAACAATACCTAACCTCATCGATATTTCTCACTCGTTCGAATTATGCTAGAATCAATTCTCCTAAGAGCTAAGAATTTCAAGATTCAACTTTATCGCCAAGTCCGGAATATTTGATAAAATTTAATCGAAGAAATATGTACAATTAAATACTTATATCGTATCATTATCTAATAACACAAAAATAATGCAATGTCTTCGAACGAAATCGTCACTGTTTTGAGATCGCAACAATATCAATTCTAACCTCGTCGATCTTCTCTCATTTGCTCAAATAACGCTCTTGTCAATTCTAAAAGTAATATTCGCACAAATTTTATCGTTCGTTCCCGAATTGAATCAACGACATTTACACAATCGCACGATCGCCAATCCTAACCTCGTCGATATTCTCTCACCTGTTCGAACTGTGCTCTTGTGTCAATTCAAACAAAACACTATTCACAAATATTTTATTCGACAAAATTTAATCGGTCACGACAACGATTAAACGTTTGTACCTCTAAAACGACAGAATAACAAGAATATGAATAAAATATCTCGAAACGAAATCGCACGGACGCCACTCTTTAAAATCACAACAATAACAACCTCGCCGACCTTAACCAGAAACGGAACCTGGTTTTAATCGCGTACGAACTCGAGCAAAGCTCTCGCGTGCCAACAAGCAGAAACGTTCGGTCGAAGAGGATCGAACGTGGTGAAAAATTTTCACGAACTCGACTCGTTCCACGGGATGGTCGCGTGACGACGCGAGGCGACACTCGTGGGCCGGTGGCTTGCGCAACTCGAACGAACGAGATCGTTGTCGTCTCTCTCGGCTCGAGCGTGGGCGCGCGCGCTTCCGGGACAAAAATTCGAGTCGGCCGGGCGCGACAGAGCGCGGAAATTGGAACGCGGTGGCCAGGTGTAAAACGAGCCGGTGAAATCGGTCGATCGATGTACAACCGTTGATTCCGCGGTTATATTATTCGAGAAACTCGCGTGGAAATGCTTTGACATTTTTCTCTCTTTCGTTCTTTCGAAATATTTATTTACGAAATTCATCGCTTAATGATAAAAATAATCGAATCAACGAGAAGTCGATCGAAAAAAAAAACGTAATTCGTTTAAATTTTCGAATCGAATTTTTCTTTCAACGTCATCAAAATACACTTTATATATATATATATATATATTCAATATACGGATCGAATCAACGATCAAAATATTTACACGGGATTCGTAACGAACGCCACACGCGAATCGAGACGATCCACTTACGCTTTCGAAGACCCGATTACACCGATACGATTCGTCCTCGGGAACAAATTCTTCGCCGAGTAACGAACGAGAATGCTCCGTGTACGGGACATTTCGAAGCGGCTATCGGAGTGGCGAGGCGTGACCGAGGCCGATCTACCCGGTGTTGGTGAGATCCCATGGGCCGGATCAAGATCGTGCGATCGTGCTACTCTCCTCCGCGCTGGAGAGAGGAGAAGAAACGGTCGAGCGGGAAGGATGGCAAAAAACGATTCTCGGAATGGTGTTGACACCTACATAACAGGCCGACACGCAACTGAGAGCGCGCGGTGCCGCGTGTTTCCATTGTGCCCGTGCGCCCGGCTCCTGGAAACCGGCAACCGCTTCGCCTCGTCCCGTCCAACAGAGGATCGCACGAAGGGGAGGATCGCGCGCGAGTTTTCTCACGGCTGCGCGCTGTGCCTTTCCACGTATATACGTATATATATATATATATACACGTATATAGCTCTGATTGATCGGTTAAATATATTTATCTGTCCGGTTACCGTCGAGTCGAGGATAACACGTGTTATTACGCGGAAAGTGGATAATTGATAAGGAGAACGAAAACGCGAGGAGCTAATTAAACGCGGGGCTGCGTGAACCGGGAAGCGAGGTCCAATGCTATCGAATGGGCGCAGCATCTTCGTTTTCTTTTCCTCGAGCCGGATTAATTAAAACTAATCGGGCCGTTTTATCGAGTTGGGCCGAGTTTTACGCGGGAGATTCGAACGATTCTTGAATAATAGTCTCGTTTTGGTCTGAATTTTTCTCTCGGATATTTTTTTTTTTTTTTTTTTTTTTTTTTTTTACGCGTCATCGCGGATACGATCGGTATTATTTCGATGGATTATTACGGACAATTTTGTTGATTAATTTTTACTTACGTTTTGATTACGACACTTTGAAACGTGTTCGAGTAAGACGGGTTTAAAATTGACGAGAAAAAGGAATAATTCTCGGTTCTCAGTCACGAGTGGATAAAATTTTAAATTGGAAAAAAATCGCGAAAATAAATCTCTGGACTCTAACCGAATTATTTCTTAACTGCAGCTATTTGCGAAACGATGTTTTTTTTGAAATATTATATCCAGATAACGTCATTTTAAATCTGTCAAGTATCTGAATAAGCGTATACATTGTATACATATGCGTACTATATATCGATCGATTAGGAACTATGACAAATTCGAACCTTTCGAATCGTTAAAAAGTAATTTAAATTCAGACCGGTATTTAAATAAAGTACACCGAGGACCTTTTACACATTTTCGATAAGGATCGATCCTTTACACGCGAAACCTCTCAACTCTCGGCGTGTTATTAATTTTTCAATTACAGAACCGTTAATTACAGAACCATTAACTTTAATATCTTCTAATACCTGTTATTCGATCTCGAAACTTTTTTCTTTTTTTTTTTTTTTTTCTCCACTGCCAAGTTTTTCCTCGCATTTCATATATCCCTCCCGAGCAATCGCTCGTGACGTTGCTAAAATTTTATATAATAATAAAATGTACTACCAATATTAATTCTCAGATACGATCTTTTAAATAGACGATCTATATGAGCGTTACATGGATTCTAAAAAAATCGATTCATTTCCTCTCGAGAATCTCTCGTTCAGAAATATACGTGCAACACTAATTGATCTAAGCATCCCTACATTGTGCATGTACAGATTTATTGTATCGCTGAATGGTGAAAGCGTGTGAAGATTCGATTCATAGTATTAAATTCGAATAAATACTTTTGCCAATAATTCTATAAGTAAAACGATGTGAAAGGATGTGAATGGACAATAGTTTACAATTTCCTTGATAAATATATAAATATATATATATAGACAAGAGATTTCCACGGAATGACACCGAAATAGCTCTTTAATATCGGCGAAGATGAACGGAGCAGAGATTAATTATTCGAGTTAATATTTTTAGTAATTTATAAAATAAATAATTTTAGAGAAAATTCAATAATGTTGTCTGATGTAATAAATATGTAATCGATAAGAGGCTGATTTCCATGAAACAAGGCGAAGATGAACGGAGCAGAGATTAATTATTCGAGTAAATATTTTTAGTAATTTATAAAATAAATAATTTTAGAGAAAATTCAATAATGTTGTCTGATATAATAAATATATAATCGATAAGAGGCTGATTTCCATGGGATGAAACAACCTTTTAATAAGGCGAAGGTGAACAAAACAGAGATTAATTATTCGAGTAATTTATTAATTTATAAAATAAATAATTTTGTAGGTAAAATGATTTGATCTAAGACTTGCAATGGACAATAGTTTACAATTTCTCTGATAAAAAAATATATATAAATATAATCGACAAAAGATTTCCATGGGATGAAACAACCCTTTAATAAGGCGAAAGTGAACGGAGCAGAGATTAATTATTCGAGTAATTTATTAATTTATAAAATAAATAATTTTGTAGGTAAAACGATGTCGAAGACTCGCAATGGACAATAATTTACAGTTTCTCTGATAAAAATATATATAATCGACAAAAGATTTCCATGGGATGAAACAACCCTTTAATAAGGCGAAGATGAAGATTAATTATTCGAGTAATTTACTAATTTATAAAATAAATAATTTTGTAGGTAAAATGATGTCTAAGACTTGCAATGGACAATAGTTTACAATTTCTCTGATAAAAAAATATATATAAATATAATCGACAAAAGATTTCCATGAAGGGATGAAACAACCCTTTAATAAGGCGAAGGTGAACGGAGCAGAGATTAATTATTTAAGTAAATGCTTTTACAAATTTATAAAATAAATAATTTTATAGGTAAAATTTAATAATGTTGAAGGCTCATAATAGTTTACAATTTCTCTGATATAATAAATATATAATTGACAAGAGGCTGATTTCTATGGGATGAAACAACCCTTTAATAAGGCGAAAGTGAACGGAGCAGATTAATTATTCGAGTAATTTACTAATTTATAAAATAAATAATTTTATAGGTAAAATTTAATAATTTTGAAGGCTCATAATCGATCGATTATATATCAAGACCCATTTCCACGGGATGAAACAATCTTTTTAATACACGAGGCAACTATAAACGAAACAGAGATCCGGTTATAATTATTCGATTAAATACTTTTACTGGTTTATAAAATAAATAATTTTATAGGTAAAATTCAATAATGTTTGGAGGCTCATAATAGATAATAATTTACAATTGCAATTTCCTTGATACTATAAATATATAATCGACAAGAGGCTGATTTCCATGCGATAACACTACTAAAACACGCTTTAAACAACAGAGCAGAGATTAATTATTCGAGTAATTTACTAATTTATAAAATAAACAATTTTAGATTCAATAATGTCGAAGACTCATAATAGATAATAGTTTCCTGATATTATAAACATATATCCGGTTAATTATTCGATTAATTATTTTTTTATACTCATTTAAATCCTAATTTATACCTATAAAATATCTATAAAATAAATAATTTTATAAAATCGATATCTACCTAAGACTCGCAATGGACAATAGTTTACAATTTCCTGATAAATATATAATCGACAAAAGGCTGATTTCCATGCGATAACACTGCTGAAACACGCTTTAAACAACGGAGCAGAGATTAATTATTCGAGTAATTTACTAATTTATAAAATAAACAATTTTAGATTCAATAATGTCGAAGACTCATAATAGATAATAATTTACAATTGCAATTTCCTTGATACTATAAATATATAATCGACAAGAGGCTGATTTCCATGCGAATAACACTACTGAAACACGCTTTAAACAACGGAGCAGAGATTAATTATTCTAATTTACTAATTTATAAAATAATTTATTATATTAATATATATTAATTTATAAAATAAACAATTTTAGATTCAATAATGTCGAAGACTCATAGTAAATAATAGTTTACAATTACAATTTTCCTGATATTATAAACATATAATCGACAAAAGGCCGATTTCCATGAGACGAAACAGCCTTTTTAATATACGAGGGAACGAAACAGATATCCGGTTAATTATTCGATTAAGTATTTTTTTATACCCATTTAAATCCTAATTTATACCTATAAAATATCTATAAAATAAATAATTTTATATACGAGGGAACGAAATAGATATCCGATTAATTATTCGATTAAGTATTTTTTTATACCCATTTAAATCCTAATTTATACCTATAAAATATCTATAAAATAAATAATTTTATAAAATCGATATCTACCTAAGACTCGCAATGGACAATAGTTTACAATTTCCTGATAAATATATAATCGGCAAGAGGGCGATTTCCGCCTCTTTGGATGAAACGGCCCTTTAATAAACGGTGGCGAACGGAGCAGAGATAACCGGTTAATTATCTCGTTTCTATTTCGGACACGCCCTGGCCTTTTTTCAACAGGGAGATAAAGAAGCGGTCTCCTCCCGGTGAAGCCATCGACCGAACTGGATTCCGTTGCAGAGCGCGTCTACGTGAAAAAGAGGTACTAAGAAGGAAGGGAGGGGGAGACACGCGCTCGCTGTGCTCGCTCACGTTTGCGCACGTTTTGACGAGGTTGCCGGTGGAATCTGGCCGGAGATTAAAATTAAGCGAGATACGCGCCCGTCTCGTGCGCAATGAAGTCTCGTTTCACGCGAAGGATTCGATCTGTCGGCGAATCGTTGAAGCGCGGCTGTGTTTAAATGTGTTTAAATGTAAGAGATATATTCGGAAATTTCGATTCGACGATTTCGGATCTCGATCTCGATTCGGATTCGGACGATCTTTGAAAATCGAGTGTAAAGTTTATTAAATTACAATTGAGTATGGATGCGTTTGAGATGTATTTTTCTTTTTTTTAATTTAATTATTGAAATTTTTTAGTCGAAGGGGATTAATTTTATTTTAAAATAAAAAGCGAAACTTTCGATTAATCGTGTCTTGTGTCGATTGTATCTTGGGTCTGTCAACCCGACCGCATTCCTTTCAGAAGACATCTTTGATGTTTACCTATCGCGTATACTTGTCACGTAACAACCAGTTATGAATCGATATTTTCTATTCTATTCTATAACAAGAAGCAGAAGGGTTTAATGGCTTAATCCCAACACTCGTTTGAAAGTTAACAACGTTGAATTTCAATCGAGGGATGAAAAATAAAAGTTTGAGAATAAAAGAATTTGAAATGAAATCAAGATTGATTGATCGATATTCAAAACTCCAAAAATATAGAAAATCATCGCGGTAAAAACTGCGTTTTGCGAGCAATTCGATGGAAAAATCGGTACGGATATTGTGTTCATTAGATGATAAAACTCGATCGAGCAATAAAAACTATTTATTATTTTCAGAAAGCGAGGAAAATGAGAATAGAAATCGACAAGTTGCTCGCATCTCTATCGTTTTATCTGTCTGTGATTCGATGATCGATCATAAAAGATCAAAGAAGATCATTTTATCCAATGTCAAAATTTGCGATCCAAAACCGAATCGACTGGAAAGCACATTTCTATTTATATTATTTATACGATTGTTGGTAAGTGCAAATCATATCCAAAAGGAATATTTTCGAGATGGAACTGTTTCAAGATTGTTGGAGGACGGTTTCTTTAATTACGTCAACTCTGTCAAACTTATCCAAAATTCAAGTCATATAATAATCCAAACGTAATCCAACACTGAATTGGCTACGATTTATATTATTTATACGCTTGTTAGTAAATCTAAAAAGAATATTTGCGAGATAGAACTGTTTCAAGATTGGAGAACTATTTTTTCTCTACTTACGTCAATCCTATCAAACTTATCCAAAATTCATGTAACACGATCCTCGAGTTTAGATGACAAATAATGAGTGCAAATCGAAAAGGAATATTTTCGAAATAGAACTGCTTCAAGATTCTTGGAGGACTGTTTTCGTTATGTCAAACTCTGTCAAACTTATCCAAAATCGTGATCCTCGAGTTTAGATGACAAATGATGAATGCAAATCGAAAAGGAATATTTTCGAGATAGAACTGCTTCAAGATTATTGAAGGACTCCGTTCGTTACGTCAAACTCTGTCAAACTTATCCAAAATCATGACACAATCCTCGAGTTTAGATGACAAATGATGACTGCAAATCGAAAAGGAATATTTTCGAGATAGAACTGCTTCAAGATTATTGAAGGACTCCGTTCGTTACGTCAAACTCTATCAAACTTGTCCAAAATCATGATTCTCGAGTTTAGATGACAAATGATGAATGCAAATCGAAAAGGAATATTTTCGAGTTAGAACTGCTTCAAGATTGTTGGAGGACTCCGTTCGTTACGTCAAACTCTGTCAAACTTACGCAAAATCATGACACGATCTTCGAGTTTAGATGACAAATGATAATTGCAAATCGAAAAGGAATATTTTCGAGTTAGAACTGCTTCAAGATTGTTGGAGGATTTACGTCAAACTCTGTCAAACTTATCCAAAATCATGACACGATCCTCGAGTTTAGACAAATGATGAGTGTAAATCGAAAAGGAATATTTTCGAGATAGAACTGCTTCAAGATTGTTGGAGGACTTCGTTCGTCAAACTCTGTCAAACTTACCCAAAATCATGACACGATCCTCGAGTTTAGATGAGAAATGATAATTGCAAATCGAAAAAGAATATTTTCGAGATAGAACTGCTTCGAAATTGTTAGAGGACTTACGTCAAACTCTGTCAAACTTATTCAAAATCATGACACGATCCTCGAGTTTAGACAAATGATGACTGCAAATCGAAAAGGAATATTTTCGAAATAGAACTTCAAGATTGTTGGAGGACTTACGTCAAACTTTATCAAACATATCCAAAATCATGACACGACAAAAGTATAACATAACACGATCCTCGACTCGAGTGGAACGATTCGATGAGAAACGGAGCCGATTTAAGGGTGCAGTTGGTCCGCGGCATTGTTGGAAAAGCAACGTGGCAACGATCGCTCTCCCAACCGCTCTCGATTTTCCACACACACGATCACGATTCGTCTACGTGTCCAGGCAACATCCTACGTGGATGTAGGCAAAGCCAGCGTTTACCCGTTTCACAACTCTTTCTACGTAACGTCACCTCCTACCTCTGCTCCTCCTCCACCTCGAGAGCTGCTCCTCGATTGGAGTAGTAGCCGGTTCACCAGCGGTTCTGGCTCCCTCTCTTGCTCCCTGCTCTCGTCCACTGGCTCCGTCTCTCTCTCCTCCACCGCGTTTCGACGTGGTGCAGGAACTATCCCCTTCTCGATATCGCGACATCATCCTCTCCTTCGCGAAAAGTCGTCGAAACAAACGATATGGACGAGGTTGAAAAATTCCAGATTACAATAATCGAATAAACGAAGTTAGTTTAATTTAAACCTTTGCACTCCAACTTGCTCTAAGTCTTGGATCGATGCGGCGACAATATTTATTTACGTTCGATTTTTTTAGAATATCGCTTCATAAATAGCTTCCTAACCTCTTTACGTACAATCTTATGAGGAGTAATTATCTTATCTTATCTTATCTTATTATATATATAGTAATCTTCCACCTATTGCACCAAAGTCTGAGTCTGGAATTGCTGATTCGAGCGAAAGCGCAATAGGGATTTTCTTCCAGAGATGAATCTCTCAAGTTCCTCCTCATTACAAATACCAACTGACCTTTGGAAGAAGGAAAATTTAACGAACCAAATCGTCCACGAACGTTAATTTTGTTTAATAAGAAAGATAATAATAATAAAAAAAAAAAGAAAACACCGAGATCCATCGAAGAACAAAAGAAACTGCTCGTGGTTAGATAAAGATGGAGGAGAGGGACAAACACCTCGTCCATCGATGCAAAACACGAACATTCGTCGATGGAAAAGAATTGGCGAAGAAATCGTATTCATAAGCGAGGAATATTTTATTCTCGAGGGAGAACCAGTCCGTTGTTAAAAACTGATAAGCGGGAAAACGGCGATCGTAGCTCGAGGAGACGAGGGCTCGAGTTATCGAGTATATATGTTCGAGGCTAAGTCCATAACGGAAGAGGCGCGCGAGAATCGATTGTGGGAGGATGAAGGCCCGAATGATGGGATGAACGCGTAAGAGATGGAAAGTGTATCGTTAGGGGGAAGTTGCGAGCCGTGCTGCGTAGGACAATATGGCGATGGTCGGTGATCGAAGGTGGAGTTTAGCGGAAGGTGTACCGTATTGTCGTTTCTCGAGTACGCGATATGGAGGGTATAGACCCTCGTGGGTAATTGCGATTCTCGTCGCTATCTGGTAAACAGATGCCGAAGGAAACCCGATCTATCGACGTGAAATGGATGTGGTCGGTTCAGCTTGTCATCCGGCTATCCTGGTAGTTCCAACTTGTCGCTCGTGATATTCGTTTCGTTCTGGATAGAGAAACGTGATTTGTTGTAAGCGAAATATTTTATGTAATTCGAAATACTTTTTTTTCTCGAGATTTGGAAATTTTCGAATGGTCGTTAGATTTATTTAGAAATAAAGAAATGGAGGATCTTCTTGGATTGGAGGAAAATTATACGTATCTTTGAATAAGTATTCAAATTTGTTTAATTAATTTTTTAAGAAAGAAAAAAAAACATATTATATATATAGACGAAAGGAGTATATTGGAGGAATAAAATTGGGTTCCATTTATAAACAATAATTCAATTTAATCTGGTTTCGAATCGGAAAAATAACAAAGTTTCGATTTTTTAAACTTTTAAATTTCGAAGAATTTCGAATCGTAGAAATAACAGTTTCGATTTTCTAAACTTTTGAATTTCAAAGAATTTCGAAAAAAATAACACAATGCTTCGATTTTCGAAATTTTTGAATTTCGAACAATTTCAACCCTTGTTCCTTTCCATTCTTTTCAATCAAATAACAAAGCTTCGATTTTCTAAACTTTTGAATTTCGAAGAATTTCGAAAAAATAACACAAAGTTTCGATTTTCTAAATTTTTGAATTTCGAATAATTTCAATCCTTGTCCCTTTCCATTCTTTTCAATCAAATAACGCAAAATTTTAATTTTCTATACCTTAAATTTTAATGAATTTCGAATCGTAAAAATAACAAAGTTTCGATTTTCTAAACTTTTGACTTTCGAAGAATTTCGAAAAAAATAACACAAAGCTACGATTTTCGAAATTTTTGAATTTCGAAAAATTTCGAAAAAAATAACACAAAGTTTCGATTTTCTAAACTTTTGAATTTCGAACAATTTCAACTCTTATTCCTTTCCATTCTTTTCAATCAAATAATACAAAGTTTTGATTTTCTAAACTTTTGAATTTCGAAGAATTTCGAAAAAAATAATACAAAGCTTCGATTTTTTAAATTTTTGAAGAATTTTTTGAAGAATTTCAATCCTTTTCCATTCTTTTCAATAAAATAACGCAAAGTTTTGATTTTCTATACCTTAAATTTTGAAGAATTTCGAATCGTAAAAATAACAAAGTTTCGATTTTCTAAACTTTTGAATTTCGAAGAATTTCGAAAAAAATAACACAAAGCTTGGATTTTCTAAACTTTTCGAACAATTTCAACCCTTATTCCTTTCCATTCTTTTCAATCAAATAACAAAGCTTCGATTTTCTAAATTTCGAAGAATTTCGAAAAAATAACACAAAGCTTCGATTTTCTAAACTTTTCGAACAATTTCAACCCTCGTCCCTTTCCATTCTTTTCAATCAAATAACGCAAAGTTTTGATTTTCTAAACTTTTGAATTTCGAAGAATTTCAAAAAAAAAAATAACACAAAGTTTCGATTTTCGAAATTTTTGAATTTCGAACAATTTCAACCCTCGTCCTTTTCCATTCTTTTCAATCAAATAACAAAGCTTCGATTTTCTAAATTTCGAAAAATTTCTCTAATTCCTAAACTGATTCGTTGCCCCAAATTTTTCTCTCCCCTTTCCCAAATCGCAAAAAAATCACACAAAATTTCCATCTTCCAAGCTTTCAGTTCCCCAACAGTTTTGCTCGTCGCGTGGCCTTCTCCTCCTCCGGCGAATGATCGAAGGGGAAACGGAACCGGAACAGACGGAAGAACGAAAGAGATTCGAGGACGATATTATTGGCGAAACGAGCGGAATAATTTCGATTGGGATCGATAGTCACCGATCGCCACGATATTTCTCATTGCTCGTTTCTCATTGATCCTGTAGGCGCGTGCAATCCACGGAATTTTCAGAGGCCACGCTTTGAGGCACGGTTGATCGAGTCACCTGGCGAATAATCGATCGATCGTGTTGCTTCGAATGCATCGAATACACCCAGCCTTCCGACAAAAACACCTTCAAACTTTAAATTTACAAGCTCCGTTGTTCAAACAGTGGACATATTACATTTTCCAATAATCGAAACGAGTAAAGACACGTTGTAATATTTTTAATATTTAATAACAATATAATAATAATATATAATTTAATAATAATATTTAATAATAATATTTTTAACTGGAAAGTAGATCGAAAGAAAAATTTCGAGTACGAAAACAACAATAATATCTAACGAAGCGAATATAGATTCGAGTAGAACAGAGGGATCCAAATCTCGAATACCTTATTCACAATCTATTATTCTCCTTGACAACATCGCCAAGTTGAATGAGAGTAGACTTTTAGCATAGTCTAACTAATACCTAATCATTGAAACAACTACAAATAGTCACTTTTCGCAAAATGCAATTTAAAAAATACTCGAATCTTTACGAATTAGAAATAATTCCAAAAACGAATTTTCCTTCTTCCTCCTTTTCGATAAAGAAATCGAATCGAAGGATACAATATCGGAAGAATATGATCGAGGAAACCGTTCGAAAGAACGAAGGTGGTCACAGGTGGGAAATTAGCCAGGCCAAGGAACGTGGTCGATCGACGGCCATTGCGATAAAACGAACACGTTGCGAAACGGAAAAATACGGAATAGCCTGCGATAAAACTCTCTCTCTCTCTCTCTCTCTCTCGGGATCAGATATTGAAAATTTCCACGCGTTGCACGGCCACGAGTTGCAGTCCCCTCGATCCGTGGTGGATCGCAAAGAAACGCGATAAAGGAGGAAGAGGGTAGGTAGGTAGGTAGGTAGGTAGATAGGTAGGTACAGTTTTTGCTAATCTGACGATCTTGATGACGAAGGTCCGAGCTATTCCGTACGTATCATATTGAAAATAGCTTGGGGAGGGGGGGATGCGCGGAATGCTGTATCATACCGGTTACCGATTGATCGACAAAGATGACTTGTTACTACTGTCGACAGCGGTGTATATCTCGAGCCACGGGATCGTATTTTTATCGAGATCGTATCTGCCGGCGTATTTATCGAACGGGAAGGCTACGAATATACCCGCGCGTATATGCGTATGTATGCATACATGTGTATTATACATATATATATATTTATATTTATATACGTGCACACGAGCAAGAACGAATCGAGGAAGCGGATTTCGATGGGTTATCGCGCTTTATTAAGTTTCAAGTGCTCGGCTCGTGCACACCGATGTGCGCATGCGCTCTCGCGACGATCGTGCATCATTGTAATTGGTGGTGAAACCGCGACTATACACGTTCGCTAGCAAAAATTCTCCGATTAAAGGATTATGCGGATAGTTTCTTTCTAGATCCGGATCGGATGAATCGTTGGATAAGGGATGAAGGGGGTAATGATTGATCTCGTTCCAAGAATATTTCTAATAAAAATGTATATATATATATATATATATAAAATTCGAATGGAAAATTTTTGCATCGATGATTGAGAAATAATATTTTCTCGAGGAGAGAAATGTGTTTGCACGCCAAACTTACCGGCTAACCTGGAAATCCATCGTCTGTGCACGCATCGAAGTTACCAGGCCCTAGAATCTTGCAACGACGAAGTCACTACCCGCGTGCGCGCACACAAAATTCCTCCGTGTCCTCTTCCTATCGTAGTACACTGTCGAGTAAACGACGACGAGTTTAAGAGAGAGAGAGAGAGAGAGAGAGAGAGAGGAAAGAAAGGAAGTTAAACCTCGAGGAAGTTAAACCTATCCTTTCCTTTCCACTTAAAAATTATACATGTTGCACGACATTTCTAAACACTTCTCGTTTCATCGATGACATTTCCGTCGCTCGCCCACGTGCGCTTTCGCACCGAAAACCGACACGTTTAACGCGCTCCCTTTGGGGTATTCCTCCGGAACACCTGTCGCCTTCGTCAATTTACGTTCGATCGAAGAGGTAATTTTTCCTTTTTCTCTCTCTCTCTTTCTCTCTCTCTCTCTCTCTCTGTCTCTGTAATCCAGTTTCTTTCAGAGTTTTCTTCGAAAGTTTCTTCGCTCACACTTCTCCTTAGATATTACGATATTCCCTTGGTTTGTTTATCGATCGAGTATGTACACACACACGCGCGAGGCTGCCTTTCTCTCACGTTTCTTCTCGGCTCGCAGGAAGTTGGCAAATCCTCCTTTTTCTCGCCCCCGTCCCCTCCCTCCCCCTCGCCCCTTCCTTCCTTCCTTCTTTCCTTTCTTCCTTTCTTCTTCGCCACGCTGTCTCGCGATCTCTCTTCGTACGTATTTATATTATTCACTTCTATCAATACTACTATTACTATTATTACTATTAGATACTATTCAAAACGTTTTCTCTCTCCTTCCTTCCTTTCTTCTTTTCTTCCTTTCTTCCTTTCTTCTTCGCCACGCTGTCTCGCGATCTCTCTTCGTATTTATAAGTATTATTCACTTCTATCAATACTATTACTACTATTAGATACTACTCGAAACGTCACGTTGTCTCTCTCCTCCCTTCCTTCCTTTCTTCCTTTCTTCCTTTCTTCTTCGCTTCATTGTCTTGCGATCTCTCTTCGTACATATTTATAAGTATTATTCACTTCTATCAATACTACTTTATTACTACTATTAGATACTACTCGAAACGTCACGTTTTCTCTCTCTTCTCTTTCTTCCTTTCTTCCTTTCTTCTTCGCCACGCTGTCTTGTGATCTCTCTTCGTACGTATTTATATTATTCACTTCTATCAATACTACCTTATTACTACTATTAGATACTACTCGAAACGTCACGTTTTCTCTCTCTTCTCTTTCTTCCTTTCTTCCTTTCTTCTTCGCTACGCTGTCTCGCGATCTCTCTTCGTACGTATTTATATTATTCACTTCTATCAATACTACTATTACTACTACTATTAGATACTACTCGAAACGTTTTCTCTCTCCTTCCTTCCTTTCTTCCTTTCTTCCTTTCTTCTTCGTATTTATAAATATTATTCACTTCTATCAATACTACTACCAATACTACTACTACTACTAGATACTACTCGAAACGTCACGTTGCCGTCGTCGCTCACTGAAGATCGTTCACTGTACATCCTCTCCTCCATCTTCTTCCTTCCTTCCTTCCTTCCTTCCTTCCTTCCTTCCTTCCTTCCACGATCTCTCGGATTATTCCACCTGGAAACGGACGTTGCCTCCTCTCCTCTCCTCCTCCTGTTCTCGTGGGAGGGAGGGAGGGAGGGAGGGAGGAGAAAGGGAATTCTCGCGAATTCGACGGAATATAACGAAACTCTAACCGGCGGGGGAGGACGAGGAGGACGAGGAGACGACGCGACGCGCGCGTGGCCGAGAGATATCGGGGCGCAGGGAGCGCGACCTTGCCCTAGGACAACTCGATGCCTCCTCCTCGTCGGGGGATCGGCGAACGACTGAGGCCTCAGCCGGGCCCCGGAACAGCAGCACCGGGGACCCGCAGACGAGCAGACACGCCGCGATCCGCTCGAGCACTGCACCGTGTTCCAGGACCAGTTCGGCCGCTTCACTTGGCGGCTGGAACTCCGAACGAAGGATGCCGTGTGTGCGTGCTCTCTCTCTCTCTCTCTCCCTTCCTTCCCCCTTCCACAACCCCTCTCCTCTCTCTCTCTCTCTCTCTCTCTCTCGGTCGCGTTGCTGCTCGCCTCTTCTGCTCCCCTCCCCTCCCCTCCTCTCTTCTCTCCTCTCTTTCTCTTTCTGCCTTCTCCCCCTCCCCTCCCCTCCCCCTCGCTCGGCTCCTAGGCGAATCTCTTCTTCTTTCGAGAGCGAGTTGGCCGTGGTCAGGGGACCGAACTGGATTCCTCTCGACCCGTCCACTCCTCTCGGCGAGGGGACGGGAGGGGAGGGGAGGAGGAAGGGGCGAGGTGACTTTCGAGCCCCCTGGTTTTCGCGCGCTTCCTCCCCCCCCCCCTTCTCTTTCTAACTGCTTTTTTCTATTCTTTCTCGAATCTATTGTTGACGATGGTAGATCCTAAGATGTGTCATCATAGGGATGGACCCTCTCTCTCGTATCCCTCGATTCTTAAGTAACGAGTTTCTCCTTCCAAGAATTGATTCGTCTTCTTCTCCTTGCCTCTATCTCTGCCTATACACGAATCATGGAAATTTCGGTTCGCTTCCTCGTTCCCTCGAGGGCGAGGATCTCCTCCAGGGGGACGGCGGGAGCCGAATTTCAGAGAAATCTGAAAGGGCCTGGTGGAGCGGAGGAAATGCCGATGGAACGAACGGGCTACGATCTAGTAGAGGCGAGCTGCCAACCTCGGTCGCCCCCTTCCTCCGTCGCTTTCCCTTGCTGCCAATCGCATCCTGGATCCCCCCTGCGAACCCGATGGCCCACCTGGGCCCAACCTCTTCGCGCCCGACGGGAGCCAATCGCCGTGTCTAACGTCTACGATCTCTAACGTCTCGGTTGTAACTCGGGTGTCGAAAGGAGGGGGAGGGGGGAGGGAGATCGATGCCCGTCGCCTCGAGTCGCGTCGAGTCGAGTCGCGTCGAGTCGAGTCGCGAGACGAGACGAGATCGATGTCGGGCCGATCGATCTATAGGCGTACGTATAGCCTTGTATAGATGTGGATCACCGACTGGATCCACTATCAGGCTTCGATCCTCAGTGTGTCGAGGATCTCTCGCGCGAACAGAGCATTTCCTTTCTTGATCTTAATGGAAATGGAATGGAGAATTTGTATATGTTGTTTAAATTAAATTTGAATCTTCGTCGAGAATTCGAGCGATGGTTAAGTCGTGTCGATCGAGTGGCTAATGAATCTTTCGTCGAATCCTCTTCGTTCTCGAAGTAAATCGGTTCGTCGATTGTATGTAAGTCGTGTTTCTTTAAATCTTCGAGGGTGGGATTCGACTGGTATCATTATCTCTCGTTACGAGTTAAACTTTGTGATGTATATATATATATATATATATATATATAAATCGTCTTTGTTATTATTTTAATGGTATTATTTGCAGTTTACTATTTAATTCGATTGTGAATTAGAAACATTGTTCATGGCTCGAGTAGAAGATTAGCTAGGGATTTTTTCATTAAAAGTTCATAAAACTGTAATTTTGGGTAGGGCATATATATATATAAATTTTTGTTGATATTTAAATCTTCGATTTAAAAGTTTCGTTAAGTGTCCGTAAAATTGTAATTTTGGATAGGGCACATATTTAAATCTTCGATGGAAACTTTCGTTAGGCGTTCATAAAATATATAAATAGGGCGCTTTTCATTGATATATATGTATATAAATCTTTGTTGTTATTTAAATCTTTGATCGGTTACGAAAGTTTCGTTAAAAGTTTTTTCAATAAAGCGCTTTTCATCGATATATATAAATCTTTGGTATTATTTAAATCTTCGATCAGTTACTTAAGAAACTTAAGAGTTCATAAAATTGTAATTTTGGACAGGGTGCTTTTCGTCGATATATATATATAAATCTTTGTTGCTATTTAAATCTTCGATCGTTATGAAACTTTTATTAAGAGTCCATAAAATTGTAATTTTGGATAGGGCACATGTATAAATCTTCGTTGCTTATGTAAATCTTCGATCGGTTACGAAAGTTTTATTAAGAGTCCATAAAATTTTGGATAGGGCATATATATATAAATCTTCGTTGATATTTAAATCTTCGATGGTGAATTCAGCTGTTCGAATTCGATTGATTATAAAACTTTCGTTAGGTGTCCATAAAATATATAAATAGGGCTTTTTTTATTGATATATAGATATATAAATCTTTGTTATTATTTAAATCTTCGATCAGTTACGAAACTTTTGTTAAGAGTGTATAAAATTTTGTATGTAATTTTCAATAAATTCGTCGATAAATATATATAAATCTTTATTTAAAATCTTCCATCGAAACTTTCGTTAAAAGTCCACAAAAATGTAATTTTGGATAGGGCACATATATAAATCTTTGTTGCTATGTAAATCTTCGATCGATTACGAAACTTAAGAATCCATAAAATTGTAATTTTCAATAGATCGCTTTTCGATATATAAATATATATAAATCTTCATTATTATTTAAATCTTCGATCGAAATTTTCGTTAAAAGTCCACAAAATGTAATTTTCAATAGATGGCTTTTCGATATATAAATATATATAAATCTTCATTGTTATTTAAATCTTCGATCAAAATTTTCGTTAAAAGTCCACAAAATGTAATTTTCAATAGATCGCTTTTCGATAAATATATATAAATCTTTATTTAAAACCTTCGATCGATTACGAAACTTAAGAATCCATAAAATTGTAATTTTCAATAAATCGCTTTTCGATATATAAATATATATAAATCTTCATTATTATTTAAATCTTCGATCAAAACTTTCGTTAAAAGTCCACAAAAATGTAATTTTCAATAGATCACTTTTCGATAAATATATATAAATCTTTATTTAAAATCTTCGATCGAAACTTTCGTTAAGAGTCCACAAAATGTAATTTTCAATAGATCGCTTTTCGATATATAAATATATATAAATCTTCATTATTATTTAAATCTTCGATCGAAATTTTCGTTAAGAGTCCACAAAATTATAATTTTCAATAGATCGCTTTTCGATATATAAATATATATAAATCTCATTATTATTTAAATCTTCGATCGAAATTTTCGTTAAAAGTCCACAAAATGTAATTTTCAATAGATGGCTTTTCGATATATAAATATATATAAATCTTCATTGTTATTTAAATCTTCGATCAAAACTTTCGTTAAAAGTCCACAAAAATGTAATTTTCAATAGATCACTTTTCGATAAATATATATAAATCTTTATTTAAAATCTTCGATCGAAACTTTCGTTAAGAGTCCACAAAATGTAATTTTCAATAGATCGCTTTTCGATAAATATATATAAATCTTTATTTAAAACCTTCGATCGATTACGAAACTTAAGAATCCATAAAATTGTAATTTTCAATAAATCGCTTTTCGATATATAAATATATATAAATCTTCATTATTATTTAAATCTTCGATCAAAACTTTCGTTAAAAGTCCACAAAATGTAATTTTCAATAGATCGCTTTTCGATAAATATATATAAATCTTTATTTAAAATCTTCGATCGAAACTTTCGTTAAAAGTCCACAAAAATATAATTTTGGATAGGGCACATATACAAATCTTTGTTGCTATGTAAATCTTGGATCGATTACGAAACTTAAGAGTCCACAAAATTATAATTTTCAATAAGACACATATACCATATAAATCTATGTTTCTATGTAAATCTTACGAAACATTCGTTAAGAGTCCATAAAATTGTAATTTCCAATAAATCGCTTTTTCTTTTTTTTTTTTTTTTTTTAATTTTCGTTAAAAGTCCATAAAATCGTAATTTTGAACTTTGCAGTTTAGGTCTTTTAGGTAAAGTCTTTTAGGTCAGTTTAGGTAAAGCACTTTACGTCGATCGTCTGTACAAATCGTCTTTTTCGAATCTTCGATTCAATTCAGCGATTTCGAACAACGTCCGTTTTAAGTCCTTTCTTCAGTCCTTTCATCAATCGAAATGAATAGCGACAATTTTCCACCCCGTGACGTTCTATCGTTTATCGATATCCCTCGATCACTCGGGGAGGGGGGGAATTGAAACACGACGTCGGAACCGTGGACCGTGTAATTATCTGGAAAACGTTAATTGATCCTCCACACGACGGAGGAGGAGGAGGCGACGACAACAAAAGGTAAGGCGACACCCGGCACGACACTCGGTTGACCCAGTTGGCTTGATGGTGGAATGCCAATATAACCGTGAAAAAATGATGACTTTGATCGTTAGAAGTATGAAAACATAAATGTCGTCACGGTTCACTTGGTGATATATTGCACCTACGCCCGCGTATGTGGCTCTAATAAGCATTTAGCCGTTTCCATAGAATTTTACGATACGATCGGCATAATTTGTCGCACGTAGGCACGACCCGTTCCACGATACTGGACAGCGCTAATTCATTAGCCACCGTTTTCTTTCAGCCGCCATTTTTTTTCCTTTCTTTCCCCTCCCCCGCCCCCGCTATCCACGCGGCGTGAACTCAATATCTGTATTACGCCGCGAGATTCTGAACCCCTCTGAACAACCTGTTCCCAACACCTCTCTCTCTCTCTCTCTCTCTCTCTCATATTCCACTCTCTCTGCCACGCGAATTTTTCCTCCAGATTCTTCCGCCGTTCGAGGAAAATAATAATAATAATAATAAAAGATAAATAATAATAATAAATAAATAAAAATAAAAAAAAATAAATAATAATAATAATAATAATAATAAAAGAGATATTAAAAGATAATATAAGAAAAATTATGAAAGAAAATAATAATAAAAGGAAAATTTTTCAAGAATTTACCACTCCTTCGAAAATCTTTTTTTTTTAAAATCTTTCACTCGAACTTCGATCGATAACGCAATAATTGTTTCGACGATTAATTTATTTTTTAATATATTAGTTGTTGTATTATTAATATAGAGGACAAGGGAGGAGGAAGTGTAGGAATCTTTTCTTTTTTCTCTTTCTTTATGCAGGTTTTTAAACGTTACCTGTTCGAGATAAAAGGAAAGAGAGAGAGAGAGAGAGAGAGAGAGAGGGTTTAGGTCGGCATCTTTGATATTCAGATCGGGGGATTTGTGGGATCGCGTGTGCGCAATTGCACCTGCGCATCGCGACGTCGATATGCATATGGAGAACAACGTTTGACGTTGACTGGAGGAGGACGAGGGCGTGCAAGGGCTCTCTCTGCGCACATTCGTGCCATTAATTTGTTTCTCCCGTGCGTACGCCACGATGCAACGCCAGCCTGAATTATTCATAAATATGGAGCAGGCCAGTTTCTTCTGACAAGCTGGATCAAAGCTGGCCATTAAAATCCGTCCCGGTGCGCTCGAACGAAACGAAGGGATTTTTCTTCTTAGAGCAATCCTGATTATTTATTTATTTTTTTTTTTTGTTTAAAAAATTCTTCTTCTTTCGCTTTTTCACTTCTTTTCTTTTTTTTTTTTTTTTTTCTTTTTGGAGATACACGATCGAACGTGTCTCGATATTTATATTATTGTATATTATTAAATTATTGAATATTAATTATTAAATATTTACTTTTGCACTTTCTTTTTGGAGATACACGATCGATGATCGAACGTGTCTCGATAAATAAATTTCTGGGAGACGCCATGAAGGGATAACTCTCTTCCATTGCGTTTTAAATTATTATTATTGTATATTATTAAATTATTGAATATTAATTATTAAATATTATTTAAATATTATAATTTTAATTAATAATATTATAATTTAATTATTAATAATATTAATATTATTAATAATATTTTGCACTTGTTTGTATAGCAGTTTTTGAGGAATTGAAATTTTCGATGTTATCGAAATTTTAAAGATGCGGAGGAGATTTATCATTGTCATTCAAATTGCTTCGTTCGTTAAATCGAGTTCGAGTCAGTTCTCATCTGTGTATCGGAGAGGGAGGGAAAAAGAGAATCGGTAGATTGGAAGAATTTGTTTCAAGTTTTTAAACTTGATTGAGAAAGAGAAGCTTGCAGTTTTTTTCCTGCGAAAGGCGGTCGAAAAAGTAGTAAAAGTCAAGGAAATCGGGCAACGAGGGATTTTTCGTCGAATCTCGTCGATCCTTCGATGATCGAAACTTTATTATTGCTAAGAAATGGAGAATCTTGGACGACAGAGCAAGGGTGAATATCAGTATTAAAAATAAATTAACATTTTATCTGTAAAATTATTGATCTTTTGATGATCGAAACTTTATTCGAACAGGCAGGAATATGTCACAAAATAAATTAATCCTTTATCTTCGAAAACGATCTTTCGATGATTAAAACTTTATTGCAGAAACAAGAGTAAATATCACTATTAAAAATAAATTAATCCTTTATCTCCAAAGGATTGATCCTTCGATGGCCGAAACTTTATTGCAGAATCTTGGACGAATCACGATAAAGCAAGAATAAATAGACAGGAATATATCACAAAATGAATTATTAATCCTTTATCCGCAAAAGATTGATCCTTCGATGACCGAAACTTTATTACAGAATCTTGAATAGTCAGTAATATATCACAAAATAAATTAACCCTTTACCTGCAAAAGATTAATTCTTCGATGGTCGAAACTTTATTGTAAAATCTTGGATGAATATCACAATAGAGCAAAGTCTAGCAAAGAATAGATGAATAGTGAGGAGTACATTCCAAAATAAATTAATCCTTTATTTCCAAAAATGAGTATTGCTAAGATATACAGAACCTTGGATGAATCACAACAAAGTAAAGATGAATACTCAGGAGTACATTACAAAATTAACCCTTTATCTGCAAAAGATTAATGGTCGAAACTTTATTGCAGAATCTTGGATGAATATCACAATAGAGCAAAGTGTAGCAAAGAATAGATGAATAGTGAGGAGTACATTCCAAAATAAATTAACCTTTTATCTCCAAAAATAAGTATTGCTAAGAAATAAAAAACCTTGGATGAATCACAACAAAATAAAGATGAATATTCAGGGGTACATTAAACATAAAATTAACCCTTTATCTGCAAAAGATTAATGGTCGAAACTTTATTGCAGAATCTTGGACGAATCATGATAAAATAAGGGTGAATATCAGTATTAAAAATAAATTAACCCTTTATCTCTAAAAACGATCTTTCCATGATCGAAACTTTATTGCTTAGAAATACAGAACTTTGGACAATATCAGTATTAAAAATAAGTTAACCCTTTATCTGTAAAAACGATGATCTTTCGATGATCGAAACTTTATTGCTTAGAAATACAGAACCTTGAACGAATTACGACAGAGCAGGGATGAATACTCAGGAGTACATTACAAAATAAATTAACTCTTTACCTACAAAAAATTAATCTTTCAATGGTTAAAACTTTGCAAAATCTTGGATAAATTATGATAAAGCAAGGATCTGCAAAAGATTAATCTTTCAATGGTTAAAACTTTATTGCAAAATCTTGGATAAATTATGATAAAGCAAGGGTGGATATTAGTATTAAAAATAAATTAACTCTTTATTTGCAAAAGATTAATCTTTCAATGGTTAAAACTTTATTGCAAAATCTTGGATAAATTATGATAAAGCAAGGGTTTATATTAATATTAAAAATAAATTAACTCTTTATCTGCAAAAGATTAATGCTTCGATGGCCGAAACTTTATTGCAGAATCTTGGACGAATCACGATAGAGCAAAGTGAATATCAATATTAAAAATAAATTAATTCTTTATTTGCAAAAGATTGATCCTTCGAAACTTTATTGCTAAGAAATGCAGAACCTCGAACCCAGCAAGGGTGAGTACATCGTGAGTCAAGAGTACATCGCAAAATAACTTAACCCTTTATCCCCCCCTCATTCCAAAAGAGAAAGGAAAAGGCTCGAAATGCACGGAGTTTCGACAGCCATCTCTCTCTCTCTCTCTCTCCACTTCTGCAACAGTCGTTCTTCCTCTCTCTTAATTCCTTTATTGTTCATCCTATTGCAGCAACCCCGTTCACGATCCCCTGCGAAATCGATCCATCTCTCGAGGCGTCTCGAGGCGTCGCAGGTGACTAGATCCAGCTCATAGAGGCGCAAGGCCTATAAACACCATTTCATCTGCTGACCGGTTGTCGAAGATGGAGACCTCACCGTGGGAAGAACGAGCTGGCCAACCGGGCCAACTATTGTCCCGAATAACCTAATCCCGATACGTGCTAGTGATGGACAATATATAATTGGCTTTGCGAAAGTGGCCTCTTTGACTATCACACCGAAATTTTCCTCGACTTGCGTTCCATATTAATTTCGACATGGATATTTACCATCAATATTTTAACGGATTCGCATTAATTTTCGTAAAATTTTGTATTTTCAACAGATAATGATTGCCATTAAGTAACACTTCCATAACACTTCCTAACTTCGTTCCATTTCTTAAAATTAATATCAAAGTGTTCCTTTTTATAATAATATATTCTTTAAATTAATATTTAAAAATATTTTTTAAAATTAACATCAAAGTGTTGCTTTTTATAATAATATATTCTTTAAATTATATTTAAAATTATATTTATATAAATTATTAATTCTTTAAATTAATATTTAAAAATATTTCTTAAAACTAATATCAAAGTGTTCCTTTTTATAATAATATATTCTTTAAATTAATATTTAAAAATATTTATTTTAATTTCTTAAAACTAATATCAAAGTGTTCCTTTTTATAATAATATTTCTTTCTTTTTCTAAATTAATATTTAAAAATATTTCTTAAAATTAATATCAAAGTGTTCTTTTTTAATAATAATATTTTTAATAATATTTTTATTTCTTTAAATATAAATAATATTAAATATAATAATTAAATATATAATATAGTATAATAATTAAATATATCAGTATTAAGTATAAGATAATTAAATATATCAAATATAATAATAATAACATTCTTTAAATACAACGATTATTTATCTTATCTTAATTGCACTCTTCTGCGCATAGGTTAGAATTACGGGGAACCCGTTCACCACCTTGCGAGGGGAGGGGGAAAGTATTGGGCAGACAGGTTCGCTGAATACAAAATTTTTGTTCGCTGGGGGTCTCCTCCTGGGAAAATCCTCCGCGATTTCGTAAGTACGCGGCCAAACACAGCTGAGCGTTTTTAGCTTCATGCAAATCCTCGTACCCCCCCCCTCCCCCCCCTCGATTTATACGAATCTAAAGACACGATGGCGAGAAAATGCGAACGATACGACGTTCCCGTTTGTTCACCCGTGAGAGTGAGACTCGATCAACTCCCCAACTCGATACTCTCTTTTCTTCTCTTTTTCGAAACTACTTCCCGTTTCGTTTCTTCCCCCGACATTTCGTGAGAATATCTACCGATCGCTTGTATGCAAATTATCGCATAAACCGATTCTATTCCTTCTTGGTTAACCATTACCAGTCATATACGCAGTTGAACAGTAATTACACCTTGTATTCGTGTTTATACGATCGAGAATTATTGCACGCGTGTTCCCCGTCTCCCTTTTTTTCCTCGCAACGACGCGAGAGATACGCGTTCCTCGTGCGAGGACATTTTCCGTTCTACGTTGTTCATGGTCGGCCAAAAGTCCACCTCCGTTACGCGAAACCTCGTAATTTCCCCCTTTTTGTATCAATGGTCTATATATATATATATTTATAATATAATATAATATGTATAATATAATAATACATTTATATTATTTCCTCAGTGTATATACACTCAAATCCAAGAATTATAATATCGTAAGATAAGATAAGATAAGATAAGAGTGTAATTTCCCCCTTTTTGTATCAATGGTTTCTCCTTTATTCTTATTATTATTTATTCTTATTTTATTTCTATATAATATAATATTATTATTATATATATAATATATAAATATTATATATATATATGTATATATATATATTTATATTTATATTATCTCCTCATATTTATATTATCACTCAAATTCAACAATTATAATATCGTAAAATAAGATAAAATAAGATAAGATAAGATAAGATAAGATAAGATAAGAGTGTAATTTCCCCCTTTTTGTATCAATGGTCTCTCCTTTATCCTTATTATTATTTATATTATCTCTATATAATATAATATTATTATATCATTATAATAATATTATTAATATAATTATTATTATATATATAATATATAAATATTATATATATATCTATAATATAATAATATATTTATATTATCTCCTCAGTGTATATACACTCAAATCCAAGAATTATAATATCATAAAATAAGATAAGATAAGATAAGATAAGATAAGATAAGAGTGTACGCTCGGATCCAAGCATCGCATCGTAAGCTTATACCGACAAACTTTTATTTAAGATTCTTTGGAAAGGATTGTACACAAGTTTCAAGAATCTTAATCAATTTTCTCTCCTCTCTCTCTCTCTCTCTCTCTCTCTCTCTCTCTCTCTCTCTCTCTCTCTCTCTCGTTGATTCGAGACGAGAACGATCGCCCCATTCTTTCAAAGAGGAAGAGTCTCGTCTTGAACGAATTTCAGAGCGGAGAGGAGAGGATTTTTCGCGCGAGCAGCGGCGTCGAAATCTCGAGCGTTTGATCTCTTCGTCCTCTTCTTCGTCGTGGTCGTCGTCCACTGGCCCAGCTCTATGCAAATGAGGGGGGGGTCGTGGGGAGGCGTCTGGTATTATGCGAGATGGTGGTTACGTTTCCTTCTCTCGCACCCCATAAATTACCGGGCGTGGAACAAGGTTTAATGGGACGGTGACCGTGCACCGTGTGCTGGTTACCGTATCGCGTGTTTGGCGCCGCGGCCCGCTCACGAGCGGAAAATACGAGAGTTTTATTTTATATTCGCCGCTCCCGTTCGAATCCGATACGAGCGGATGCGATGTGTGCTGCGCGCACCTAGCGGCCGGGAGCGCAATCTTTGTCGTTCGTATTTTCGTTCGCTTTCGTTCTATATGATAAAAAAAGGGCGAAAAGGAATCGAAAGCGAATGGGCAAAGTTGGAATAAGAGTGTTTTATTGCGCGCTATTCCAATGCTATTGTCGAATAATTCGTCGTTTTCCATCGACTTGATAATAAAAGGTAATTATATGGAAAAAGACGATTCCAATATTGTCGAATAATTCGTCGTTTTCGTTCGATTTGAATCGATAAAATACGAAAAAAAAGAAATAAAAGGTAATTATATGGAAAAAGGTATACGATTCCAATATTATCGAATATTCGTCATTTTCATTCGATTTGGATCGATAAAATACGAAAGGAAGAATAAAAGGTAATTATATGGAAAAAGATACACGATTCCAATATTGTCGAATAATTCGTCGTTTTCGTTCGATTTGGATCGATAAAATACGAAAGAAAAAATAAAAAGTAATTATATGGAAGAAAGTACACGATAGGATCGATAAAGTATGAAAGGAAGAATAAAAGATAATTATATTGAAAAAAGTGCACGATTCCAATGTTGTCAAATGTCCGTCGTTTTGTTTCGATTTGGATCGATAAAGTAAGCACTGTGTGTATAAAAGAGATTCGTGTGATGCGGGAAATGAGAAAGAAGACGAGAGGAAAAATAAAAGGTAATTGTATAGAAAAGGGCATCGTTCGTTACCGATAAAAAAGTTTTCGTTTGATTTGGATCGATAAAGTACGAAAGTATAGAAAAGAGTATTGTTCGTTAAAGTTATCGTTGGAATACGCATATTATATCGTAACTGCGTTTCCAATGCAAATATTCAAATATTCGTCATTTTCGTTTGATTTGGGTTGATTAAGTAAAATAAAATAAAATTAATGTTAAACATGCTATGCTTTATGTTACGTCGTGCGAGTGATTCTCACTCAAATACTCGTTGCTTTGATTTAATAAATATATAATCATAAAAAGATTTACACGATGCGAGACTTAATAAAAAGTTTCCTAACAACAACTTATTTCATATATCATTCTCGTGTCGAGGAAACAATTTCGAACGAACTCTCCGAGAAAACATTTTTCGCCTAGTAATATTTCTCCTATATTTCCCCTATATAAGGTTCAATCTAGACATCGATCGATCGAACGATACGAAAATTTTGTTTCGAAGAAAGAGAGCTATTCCTAAATTGAACAAAGTTAGGAATAGGAGACAAAAGCATCGTTTCCCAACACCAGAGCTCATTAGAATCGCTTCCTTAAGCGATTCCATTTCAGAGCAAAGGTGACGGCCGATAAATTCACTCGATCGCCTAAAATGGCGATATACGTGATTCGAATCAGGGAGGGAATAGAAAATCGCGACAAACGATAATGAAATATCGGCGGCCGTAAGTTAAGTTGGCCGAGTTATTATTTTCATTTGTTAGCCCGTTCGCGCGTCACGTGGCCGCCAGTTATCGCGAGAAATTGCTATAAATATGGCGGCCGTTTGTTGCATACGCGCAGGGACGAGCCTGCAAACACGGAGGATTTCCGGGACGATACTTTAAACGCGAGAAAGCAGAAAAGGTGGCATCCTAATTCCGAGTTACGATCGCGTTTCCCCCGAGCCAGTTCTCCCGGCCCGTAACGGTGAACGATCGTCCATTTAAATCGTCTGTATCGCGATTTATTGCGCCTCGCTCCCGGTTCTACGTCATGCCGTTTTCTTTCCAAGGGACGTCCCTGTAATTGGTCGGGTTGTTGCGAGTTTCTTCCATTTTCTTCCTCGCCTCCTCCTCCTCTTCCTCCTCGGCGAACCGCTCGGATAAAGTGAAGCGCTTTTGTGATAAATATGGATCGAGAATATGGCGGAATAATCTATTGCTTTTCTTTTTTTTTTTTTTTCTTTCTTTCTTTTACCTTTCTTTGATCAATTGTGAAATTGAATATGGCGAAGAATATTTGTTGGTAAATTCGATTCGAGGATTTTTCGCGCGCTTTTTTTTATTTTTGTTGCGAAATTAAATATGGCGAAAAATATTTGTTGGTAAATTCGATTCGAGAATTTTGCGGCATTTTTTTTATTTTTGTTGCGAAATTGAATATGGCGAAAAATTTTTGTTGGCAAATATGATTTGAGGATTTTTCGCGCGCTTTTTTTTATTTTTGTTGCGAAATTGAATATGGCGAAGAATATTTGTTGGCAAATTCGATTCGAGAATTTTGCGGCATTTTTTTTATTTTTGTTGCGAAATTGAATATGGCGAAGAATTTTTGTTGGCAAATATGATTCGAGGATTTTTCGCGCGCTTTTTTTTATCTTTGTTGCGAAATTGAATATGGCGAAAAATATTTGTACGATTCGAGGATTTTGCGCGCGCTTTTTTCATCTTTGTTGCGAAATTAAATATGGCGAAGAAAATTTGTTGGCAAATTCGATTCGAGAATTTTGCGGCATTTTTTTTATTTTTGTTGCGAAATTGAATATGGCGAAGAATATTTGTTGGTAAATTCGATTCGAGAATTTTGCTGCTTTTTTTTTATTTTTGTTGCGAAATTAAATATGGCGAAGAATTTTTGTTGGCAAATTCGATTCGAGGATTTTGCGCGCGCTTTTTTCATCTTTATTGTGAAATTGAATAAGATGAATCACCTTTGTGATAAACGTGGATCGAGAATATGATTCAAGAATTTTACGCGTGCTTTTTTCATCTTTGTTGCGAAATTAAATATGGCGAAGAATATTTGTTGGTAAATTCGATTCAAGGATTTTGTGCGCATTTTTTTCATTCTTGTTATGAAATGTATTATGAAAGATGAACTACCTTTGTGATAAACATGGATCGAGAATATGGCGGATAATTTATGACTTTCTTTTTTCTTTCTTTAATCAGTTGTGAAATTGAATATGGTGGATAATTTATGACTTTTTTTTTTCATCTTTCTTTGATCAATTGTGAAATTGAATATGGCGAAGAATTTTTATGATAAATATGATTCAAGGATTTTTCGTTTTTTTGCGATTTTTGTTGCGAAATTGAATAAGGTGAACCGCTTTTGTGATAAACGTGGATTGAGAATATGGCAGATAATTTGTGACTTTCTTTTTTCTTTCACCTTTTTTTGATCTGTTAATTGAAATTGAATATGGTGGATAATTTATGACTTTTTTTTTCACCTTTCTTTAATCAGTTAATTGAAATTGAATATGGTGGATAATTTATGACTTTTTTTTTTTACCTTTCTTTGATCAGTTGTGAAATTGAATATGGCGAAGAATCTTTGTAATAAATACGATTCAAGGATTTTATACTTTTTTGATCTTTGTTGTGAAATTGAATAAGATAAACCAACTTTGTGATAAACGTGGATCGAGAATATGGCGGATAATTTATGACTTTCTTTTTTCTTTCACCTTTCTTTGATCAGTTGTGAAATTGAATATAGCGAAGAATCCTTGTGATAAATATGATTCAAGGATTTTGCGCTTTTTGATCTTTGATCTTTGCGAAATTGAATAAGATGAAACTCCTTCGTGATAAATATGAATTAAAAATATGGGGTGAGATTTCTTTCTTTGTGAAATTGAATGAGACGAAATATCTTTGTGATCAAGTATAATTCAAGAATTTGTTACGCGACTTTTATAATTTTGATAAAGTGATAAATAAATATATAAAATTATTAGATTTCTTTGGTTATAGACATACCTACAAAGTTAACATTCTTGATGAACTGGTTTCAGAAGACCTGAATTTCACATCCCTTTCATTCGTGTTGCATAAAAAAATTCGTACAGAATTTTATTAAAAATCGAAAAAGAATTCGAAGATCGACTACGAAAGTAAAAAAACTACTTTCGAATTCGAACAAAACCCCTTCGATTGTTCTCGCGCGCATCCAAACTCGATTTTGGATGAAACTGACGATTTTTCCATCCGATAATCGATTGCCTCCGCAAAAGAGAAATTCATTGAATCCATTCCATCTCGTTCAGACACTTCATTCACGTCTGTATTTCGAATCGATCGACGTATAAAAATCGTGGACTAATACGATCAGTCGTTTACAAGCGTTAAGAGTAAGAAATTTAAACCTGTTCGCGCGAGATCAGGTTCAAGAGCCAGTCCTCTATCTGTCGCTCGTGTCGAAACCAGATGTTCGTTGGAGGTACAGATACCGGTCTGTATAAATATTGTATCTCTCTCCTCCTCTAAACGCATAATGCCTGCCATAGCGCCAAATTATCTTGCCAAACTTGTCCCACGAACATTATCCTCCTCGATAATCAATGAAATCTCTCGTCTACTTTCCGCCCTCCCCTTCTCTCCTCTCTTCGGATCCGGGGTGAAGAAATAATAAAATCGAATATTATCGTCCGTGCATTTAAAAGCAGATTCGAATATTTTTCGAATATTTTTCTTTTTTTTTTTAACTAATTAAATCTTGACACAGGCACAGTTTCAATATTTTTAATCTCTTTTTATTCGTTTGTTTGTTTATTTATTTTTTTCTTTCAGGATAAAGATAGTGAAAAACCGGTGGTGGTTGACAATTGTCAAGTAACGATTGGGAAATCTGTTCAACAAATCGTTAAAAAGTACACGCTCAAAGCGCCTAAGAAAACTTATTACGAGGACAGATTCATAAAGTTTAACTACAACTCGGAAGCTGCTAATTATCTTTTGAAGAAAAGGAACGAGGATCGATTGCAGAGGGACGAGATCGATGTGTTCAAACAGGTGAGGGGATGTTTACGTAACCTGTTCGATAAAAAGAAAATGGTTTCGAAATTATATTTGTTATAGCTTGGTATAGAATGAAATTGGAATTTTAAAATCTTGGATGGAATGGAATCTCTATATGGGGTGAGATTTCTTTCTTTGTGAAATTGAATCCTATTCACTCACATTACTTTTAACTTATTAAATATGTTAAATTTATTCGCAAATCTTTAATAAAACATATATTTTTTATAAACTTTTAAAAATTAATAAATCGATAAATATCTCAATATATAATAATAAATTTTACTATATTAATTTTAAAATTTTAAAAACAACTTTTAATCTTTTCAATGTAAAAGAAATATTTTTATTAAATTAAAATCTTAAATCTAAAAACAATTTCCAGTACTTTTACCATGTTACGACTTATTTCAACTTTAAAATGAAATTGACGGGCGATTTGTACACTTTTTAAAACTATCTTCAATTAAAGAAATTACAATAATCTACTTTTAAATTCTCTTTCAAATTTATATTAAAATAAATTATTCAAAATTATTTAATTTATTGAAACTCATTGAAACTCATTAAATATACTATATTTTGATTTGAATTATTATTATAATAAATATTTTTAATCATAAATTTATTTAAATTATTAAAACAACAATACATAAATTAAACTTAAGTATCTCTTATCGTGGAATATCAAATTAATTAAACAAGTCTCTCTAACTGGATATAAAAAGCCGCCATATTATTTAATTTTAATAGACGAATTTTAATACAGACGAAATATCATTGCAATCTCACCGAACGTCATTTCACTTTTCGATAAAAATTTATTTTATAATTTTATTTATCATTCGGTTTGAAAAATCGATTGTTCCTTTTCTCGTCGATTACTCGAAGAAATCGATTCTATATATATCCAATTTATTCATACATCTATGTGTATGTAATTGGAAATATCTCTAACTAAAAAAAAAAATTGCAAAAAAATATTAATAATATTAAATAATAATAAATTTATAGAAATAAATTATTTCTATAAATTTGATGTATTCTGATGCGTTTGTCATGTTACATATACGTGGAAAAGGCAAAAAAAAAAAAAAAAAAAAATTGGAAAATCTTGAGATAACTAAAAAAGAAAAAATCATACGAACAAAAAATATCTTGTGCCATAATTACTCGGATTAATCCTTTAAATTACCATATTACGTGGAAAAGGGGAAAAAATTAAAAAAATCTTGAGATAACTAAGAAAAATCATACGAACGAAATATAAAAAGTATACTTGAATTACTTTATATCATAATTACTCGAATTAATCCTACGAACTGCAATATTACATACACATAGAAAAATCAAAAAATTAAAAAAATCTTGAGATAACTAAGAAAAATCATAAGAACGAAATATAAAAAATATACTTGGATTATCTTGTGCCATAATTCCTCGAATTAATTCTACAAACTGCAATATTACATACACGTAGAAAAATCAAAAAATTAAAAAAATTTTTAGATAACTAAAAAAAAAGTTGCACAAATTATTTCTATAAGTTTGACGTATTCTTATTTATTTGCCATGTAACATACATGTGGAAAAGGGAAAAAAATTTGAAAAATCTTTACTTAGATAACTAAGAAAAATCATACGAACGAAATATAAATAGTATATTTGGATTACCTTGTGCCATAATTATTCGAATTAATCCTTTAAACTGCCATATTACACACACATGGAAAAAGCAAAAAATTTAAAAAAAAAAAGTTATACAAACGAAAAATAAGAAATATATGTTTTAACTATTCGAATTAATTTTCTATAAATTAACGAACTTTCATGTATGAGAATAACGTAATTGTGATGCGTTCGCCATATTGCATACACCTGGAAACGAATGTTCAAAAAATTAAAAAAATCTTGAGATAACTAAAAAAAAAATTTTACAAATGAAAAATAAAATATGTATGCTTAAACTATTTTATGAATTAATTTCTATAAATTCTATAAATTTCTATAATTTCTATAAATTGTAAGGAATTTTCACGTATGAGAGCAACGTAATTGTGACGCGTTCGCCATATTGCATACACCTGAAAATGAATGTTCAAAAAATTTGAAAAATCTCGAGAAAAAAAGAAAAACACGTACAAACGAAAAATAAAAAATGTATATACTTGATATCACCTTTATGCACACGGATTAAATCCTATAAATACGACTTTCAACGTGTGAGATTGAACGTTTGTTATGACGTGTTCGCCATATTGCATACACCTGGAAACGAATGTTCAAAAAATTAAAAAAATCTTGAGATAATTAAAAAAAAAATTTTACAAATGAAAAATAAAATATATATGTTTAAACTATTTTATGAATTAATTTCTATAAATTCGAGGTGTAACGAACTTTCACGTATGAGAGCAATGTAATTGTGACGTGTTCGCCATATTGCATACACCTGGAAACGAATGTTCAAAAAATTAAAAAAATCTTGAGATAACTAAAAAAAAAATTTTACAAATGAAAAATAAAATATGTACATACTTGATATCACCTTGTGCCTTTGTGCACACGGATCAAATCCTATAAATACGACTTTCAACGTGTGAGATTGAACGTTTGTTATGACGTGTTCGCCATATTGCATACACCTGAAAATGAATGTTCAAAAAATTTGAAAAATCTCGAGAAAAAAAGAAAAACACGTACAAACGAAAAATAAAAAATGTATATACTTGATATCACCTTTATGCACACGGATTAAATCCTATAAATACGACTTTCAACGTGTGAGATTGAACGTTTGTTATGACGTGTTCGCCATATTGCATACACCTGGAAACGAATGTTCAAAAAATTAAAAAAATCTTGAGATAATTAAAAAAAAAATTTTACAAATGAAAAATAAAATATATATGTTTAAACTATTTTATGAATTAATTTCTATAAATTCGAGGCGAATTTTCACGTATGAGAGCAATGTAATTGTGACGCGTTCGCCATATTGCATACACCTGAAAACGAATGTTCAAAAAATTGGAAAAATCTCGAGAAAAAAAGAAAAACTCGTACAAATGAAAAATAAAAAATGTACATGCTTGATATCACCTTGTGCCTTTGTGCACACGGATCAAATCCTATAAATACGACTTTCAACGTGTGAGATTGAACGTTTGTTATGACGCGTTCGCCATATTGCATACACCTGAAAATGAATGTTCAAAAAATTGGAAAAATCTTAAAAAAAAAGAAAAACTCGTACAAACGAAAAATAAAAAATGTACATACTTGATATCACCTTGTACCTTTATACACATGGACCAAATCCTATAAATACGACTTTCAACGTGTGAGATTGAACGTTAGTTATGACGCGTTCGCCATATTGCATACGCAATATGGAAAAAGCGATATAATCTATCGACGCATAAGAACGATCGTATTAAACCTATTTCTTCCTTTTTTTTCTTTTTCTTTTTCTTTTCTTTTTTCGTAGAATCGCGTTTCGATTCCGCGAACGGTGGTCGGCGGCAACGCTCGCCTCGTCGCGAGAATCGTCTAAATTAGCATAAAGAGCGGCGCGGATGTGGGCGCCACAGGTATCCCTCGGTTCGTGTTTATCGACGGGGGCACGTAATCTCCGATAATCGGCAGAGATAAGATCGAAATCACGGCGAGCCGCGTGGAAATTACTGTTTTCAGAGTTTCAGCCGAGGGAAACGTGGAGTTGGAGTTTTCGCGGGAACAAAAAAAGGAGGGAAGGAAAAGGGGAAAAAGGCGAAAGAGACGAGTTTTCCTTATATACTGTGTACTCGAGATATCCTCCTCGAAGTGGAGTAAAATCTATAAGCATTTCCACGTGTTGTGGAAATTTCAAGTGACGTGGAATGAATATTTATCGGGGATATTTGATAAAGAGGCGACCAGAGTTGGCTGTGTGTAAAATTCAACAGCCGTCGTCTCGAAAGTTGAAAGTTTCCTCCTTCGTTCGATTGCGCAATTGTTTCAATTTTCATCGAGAAGAATACTCTCCTCAATCTTTTGAGACTTGTCGCGTCTCAAAGATTCGAAGAATTATATTATTATTCTATTCCTCGGATTCGATCGGATTCACAGCGATAATCGCTTGCTAAATCCTCAAAATCCTCTAGGGGATTTTTATTCTTAGAGATTTTTCTCTCGAAGAAATTTTACAAAAGCTTCCCTCCTTTCGATTTTCACGCGTTGTATGTATTTTATTTTTTACTTTCAGGCGGTTATTATTATTTTAGGCTAGGCTAGGTTAGGCTAGATTAGTTAGGCTAGTCTAAGTTAGGTTAGGTTAGATTAGGCTAGGTTAGGTTAGGTTAGGCTAGGCTAGGTTAGGTTAGGTTAGGCTAGGTTAGGTTAGGTTAGGCTAGTCTAAGTTAGGTTAGATTAGGTTAGGTTAGGTTAGGTTAGGTTAGATTAGGTTAGGCTAGGCTAAGCTAGGCTAGCCTAGGTTAGGTTAGGTTAGGTTAGGTTAGGTTAGGTTAGGTTAAGTTAGGTTAGGTTAGGTTAGGTTAGGCTAGGCTAGGCTAGGCTATGCTAGGCTAGCCTAGGTTAGGTTAGGTTAGGTTAGGTTAGGTTAGGTTAAGTTAGGTTAATAATTAATATAATATATAACAATAATTATATAAATTGGGATAAATTTAATTGATGTTGATATTAAAAAAATTTGTTAAATTTTCAATTTATTATCTCATATGAAAAATTATTCAGTAGTGAAAAGGAAAAATTCCAATTTTTAAAAAATACATTATTTGGATTATTGAAAATTCATCATTTTTAATTATATTAATTGATCTAAAGTACATAATAATTATTAAAAATAAGAATACTCCAGTAATTAGGAATTAACCTATCCAGGTTAGGCTAGGCTAGGCTAGGCTAGGCTAGGTTAGGCTAGGTTAGATTAGGTTAGATTAGGTTAAAACTCGATATCTATTAAATTTTTATAACTTATGACTTTTTAATTATTATTCGATGAAAGAGAAAACGAGTGCAATAATATCGCTTCTTTGCTGCATCCGAAATATTCGAAACTCTTTGGAAAAGGAAGAAGGTGAAAAATTCGATCGGAAATTTCGAGAAGGGAACAAAAAAAGAACGAAATTATCGATCGATCGATCTAGATGAACGTAATTTCCTGCGTGAAACGCTACTTCGATGCTGCTATCGAATGTACATTGTACCGTGACATCGACCTGTCAATCTATTCTCTTCTTCTCTCTTTTCCTCCCCATCTCTCGTAAACCAGTCTGTCAGTTCACCACGCCTCGCTTTTTTATCATTATTATTATTATTATAAACGATTTAGCCGGTGTGCAGTCTCGCTAACTGGCGCGCAACGATCGAGATTCACAGAGATAATATCACAGCGTATCCTCGCTGCTTTCGTTTTTGAAAACGAAAAGTGGGAAGAAAATGTCGGAGGAAGGACAGAATTCTCTAGGGAGGATATCCTCTGGAGAGATTCGTCGAAGAAAATCGATTTTGCAAAAGTTTTTTTCTTCTCCTTTTTTCTATTTTTTTTTTTTTTTTTTGTGAAATTTTTCTAACGCGTTTTACAAACGAAATCTTCGAATCGTCGCGATATATATATCGATATATCGTTCGTGTTTCAATACTTGATCGATTAATCGTATTTATCTCGCCGATAGATCGATTCTTAATTAAAATCGTCTGTTTATAAAGACGTTGTATCACGTTGTTAATATATATTCTCAATAGAAGATGATCAATTTTTCAAGATAACTTTGTTGCTATAAAATACAATATATCTTGTCATCAAAAATAATCTCTAGATCAGAATCACGATTTCTACCTTTTATATAGATAACTTTCGAACACCTAGAAAATTTCAATAATTTCAGAAATTGGATTAAAGAAAAAAGATCCGTAAAATTCCACAGATATTCATTTTTCCAAGCGCTATTTGATAAAAGAAAAGAGAGAGAGAAAAAAAAAAATATCCTCTTTGTCAAGTGTCGTTTAAACCACACTAAACCCTGACAAACGGCACAGGTGGACTCTCTGCATACTAGATGGCAGAGGAAATTTATGCACCAATTAATGGTGAAAGAAAACGTAATACCAGGGGTGAGACAGAAACAAGTGCTGCGCGCAAACCACTTATCCACGGAAAACAAGTTGCCTGGAAACTTAGCTGGCCGGCCTAGGGAGCTGTGGGACGAGGATCAGTTTGAAGATGGAATGTGGAAATCGAAGCCGCGAAAGAGGCCTTTAATAGGCATTATAGACTCCATATTAGATATGCCCGGATTCCAAACTTCGCCGCGTCCAACGTTGCCAAGTAAGAGTTTCATAATAGTATTTTAAATAACGTCTCGCTCGGTTTGCGAGCTAATGCTGCTGCGAGCACCGAAACATTTCATTCTCTCTCTCTCGCTCTCTCTCTCTCTCTCTCTTTCTTATTCCTCCTTCTATTTTTCCCCTAATATTTAACGTAACGAAAAAATTCGTATTTTAATCTCACGCGTATTTGCATCGAAATCGTCATCGCCTCGATTCGAGTTGTTTTTTCTTATCACAAATCGTTCGAATATTTCTTTCTTTTCTTTTTTTTTTTTTT
>NW_025223399.1:0-55373 GCF_014066325.1 Apis laboriosa | reverse complement strand
TTTTTTTTTTTTTTTTTTTTTTGTTTTTCGAATCGAAACACGCCTCGAAGTGTATAATAAGAATAATTCGTATAATTCGAATTCTCGATTCGCGAAGTTTCATTACTTTTCAATATCCAAGGGATACATTTTTCTTTTTCTTTTTCTTATTATTAATAATTTAACAAAGAGAATATTTTTTCCACTTGCGTTCAAGTGCAGGGACGTTTGGTCGATTGGGGGTCGAAAAATATCATCGCAGCGGCGGTCCAGGATATCGTGACGCTGTACAACGGGCAGAATGCAGGCGATAACACGGAGCTGGAGAACGTGGAAATATCCAATATTTCCGCGCTCAAGTGGAACAACGCGGGTAAGCGGTTCGATGAAAGCGAGAAAGAGAGAGAGAGAGAGAGAGAATTTCACAAGAAACGTTGTTATTGTAAGGTACAAAGCTGGCCATTTGCACCAAGTCGTCGCAGGTGAACTTGTACTGCGTCAACTCTCAAAAGGTAATTTGGACGAGCCCGTGCTGCGGCAAGAGCTACTTGCCACTGTGTTACGCCCGTTGCATCTGCTGGCCCCAGGATGATCGATACGTCATCACGTGAGTGCAATCCATTTGTCGAAAAAAGAATAAGAATGGCGCGGTAAATTTCAACGATTTGAGTTAATCTCAGTATATTCATATTTATCGAAAAATTGTTTCGTATTTTCTTTTCTTTAAAGTTTTCTTTAAATATTCGCCCATCGCTACAAGTAGAGTCCAAAAAATTGAAAAAAGAATAAAAATGCCACGCGTTGTTGAATTTCAATAATTCGACTTAATCTGAATATATTCACATTTACATTTGAATGGAAAAATTGTTTCGAATCATTGAATTGAAATTTATAATTTATAATAATATAATAATGATATATAATATATAATAATAATTATATAATATATAATAATAATTTTAATTAATATTGCAATCGATCCAGCATTTTCTTTTCTTTGAAATTATCTAGATATTCACTCATCACGTGAGTAGACTCCAAAAAATCCAAAAAAGAATGCATTAAATTTCAACGATTTGACTTAATCTCAATATATTCGTATTCTGAGAACTCACGAATCGAAAAATTGTTTCGAATCGTGGATTGAATCGATCCAATATTTTCGTCACGTGAATAGAATCCAAAAAATCCAAAAAAGAAAAGAATGCATTAAATTTCAATTAATGCAATAATTTGACTTAATCTCAATATATTCACGTTTACGAATCGAAAAATTGTTTCGAATCGTGGATTGAATCGACCCAATAAGAAATTTCTTTTCTTTAACTAATATTCGTATTTCTAAGTCATCACGTGAATAGAATCCATTAGTCCAAAAAATCCAAAAAAGAATAAGAATGAAATATTAAATTTCAACAATTTAATCTCAATATATTCAATATATTCTGAGAACTAATTCACGAATCGAATAATTGTTTCGAATCGTGGATTAAATCGATCCAATATTTTCTTTTCTTTAAAGTTATCTAAATATTCACTCATCACGTGAGTAGGCTCCAAAAAATCCAAAAAAGAAAAAGAATGCCGCATTAAATTTCGACAATTTAATCTCAATATATTCGATATATTCTGAGAACTAATTCACGAATCGAAAAATTGTTTCGAATCGATCCAATATTTTCTTTTCTTTAACTAATATTCGCATTTCTAAGTCATCACGTGAGTAGAATCCATTAGTCCAAAAAATCCAAAAAAAAAAAGAATGACGCATTAAATTTCAATAATTTCTTTTCTTTGATTTAAAGTTATCTAAATATTCACTCATCACGTGAGTAGACTTCAAAAAATCCAAAAAAGAATAAAAATGCCACGCGTTGTTGAATTTCAATAATTTTTCTTAATCTTAATCTGAATATATTCATATTTACGAATCGAAAAATTGTTTCGAATCATTGAATTGAAAGTATTGCAATTGATCCAGTATTTTCTTTTCTTTAAAGTCATCTAAATATTTCTAAGAATTCTTTCTCTACGACCTTCCCAACATTTATTATGGGATGCGTATTTATATAGACATTCTCCTTCAACATACATTAACGTCTTATCACATATCACACACACACATACACACACACACACACATTCTCATTCAACATACATTAACGTCTTATCACATATCACACACACACATACACACACACACACACACTCATTCAACATACATTAACGTCTTATCACATATCACATACACACACACACACACACAGACATTCTCATTCAACATACATTAACGTCTTATCACATATATCACACACACACACACACACACATATATATATATAAATATATATATAAATATAGTTAATCGATTGACTACCGAGTTTATTGCGATTTGATCGATGTCGCGGATGCGGTAAATAATGGTATTTGCGTTAGTCGTTAACGCGTGCACGCCTCGAGGAGAAGCGTACATTCGATCGGACGGGACGCGATAAACTGATTTCACGGGTTGTGAAATGACCGCTTGGGTTTAAACCGAAATTAAATTCAATCGAAACGCGACGATAAAACCAGATCCGATCGATTTATATATTATATATACCTGTATATACACACCTCTATATACCTTTATATACGCCTCTATATATACACACACACACACACACACATATATATATATATATATATACATATATATATTTTGGATTCGATCTGAAGCAAAGGAGAATTCAAAATATATATATTTTTTGGATTCGATCTGAAGCAAAGGAGAATTCATAAAGAGTTGGCCGAGTTGAAGAGATTCGTTTCGTTGCGTGTCATTTGCAGCGGATGCGTGGGAGTGATCACGGTTCATTCGGTGGAAAATGGCGACCTCGTCCAATACAATCACGCCCACGTCTCCGAGATTTTGCTGCTCGAATTTTCCTCCAATTATCGATACATCGCCTCCGCCTCTCATCACTCCTTAGACAGGAATATACGAATATTCCTATGGCCTTATCTCATCCCCTACGTGGACATCGATTACTGCGAACCCGTCCTGGTAAGTGAAATATTCTTCCTAAATATATATATATTTCTTCAGAGTACATGAAAATATATAGAAATTTTCACACAATAATAGTAAAAAAAAAACAATTTGTAATATGTAAAAAATAAAAATATGTATGAAATAAAAAAAATATAAAATATAAATAATAAAATAAATAATAATAATAATAATAATAATAAAATAAAATAAATAAAATAAAAATATAAAATAAAAAGCAATCTGTAATATAAATAATATGTAAATAATATAAATAATATAAATAACATGTAAAAAAATAAAAATATGTAAAAATAAAAAGATAAAAAGCAATATCTGTATTATGTAAAAAATAAGAATATAATATATAAAATATGTAAAATATGTAAACGTAGAAACAGAAATACTTGATTGCCCGAATACATTTGTATGATATATAATTCAATGAGTTTTTAATAATTTGGAGGGTACGGTTTCAGGCGTTGGCCTGGCACCCTTACGAAAGCGGTTACCTGTGTATCGGCGGTGGTTACGGGAACGCATCGCTGTCGCTGTGGAACGTGAACAAATTGGTCCCGGAGGGTTATCGAAACGTGTACTTTCACGGCGCTGTGAAGAACCTCGCGTGGAACAAGCACAGCGCGGAGCTGGTCGTTAATTGGTCATACTTCGTGCAACAGGCCGAATGCACGTTAATGCCCGTCCTGGGCAGCCTTGATCGGGTTGTGGACATGATAATGGTGGATAAGGATTTGCAAGTCAACAGTATCATGTGGAACCCCGATCACACGCAGTTGGGTAAGTTTGGATTCCTTCTTTGCCCGGTTATCCAGAATATCGCCAAGTTCAATAACTGGAAGTAAAAACAGTTTACCATAGTGGATTATTCGAATTTCTAATGCATGCACGAATTAATTAATTAATGGGTGGTCGAGTATTTATTGTAATTTATTGTAATTAATCGTAATTCTTCGAGGATATTTTAAGAGATATTTTAATATATTTTTTTGAATTTTTAGAATTGATTTAAAAATTTGTTTTTTCTTTTTTTCGTTAATTTGGACGATGGAAAGTAAGTTATATATAAATTATATATTTTTTTCTCAGCTGTTCAGTATAACGAGTCTTTGTGCATGTGGAATTTCTTCGGTGACGAATACCAGTGCCAAAAAAATAAGAAGAAGCCGCGTAAAATTCGTGCAAATAAACGAGATAACGTAAAATTCACGAATTTCAAGGAATTCGAGCAATATAATATACGATAAAACAACGTACGTATGGGTGTATAGAAGAAAATTTAACTTTTTTATATTCTATTCTTCCTTATTTATCGCGCCAATATTGTTATAATTCTTCTTTGTTCATCGAGTATCTTTCTAATACAATTTATTTTATTTATTTAACTATTTATTTCATTCGCCGTAAAAGTTAAGGGAAAAGTCTTATTTAACGAAATATGAATATTTATTATTTTATTTCGATGTAATATTTACTCGAATATAGAGATACATGGATACGTATTTGATTATTTGCTGGTACAAATAATATATATATATATATAAAAGTAATTTCATTCAAAATTTCAATCGTTATAAATTGAATTTAAAATCGGTGATGAATTATTGAATTTAAATAAATGCGATTCAATAGAATTTGTAATTCTAATTTGAATTTTTTTTTTCCACGCCATTTTCATTTTCTCGGCTCGAGAAATACACGTTCAAATACGCGTCCTTCTCTTCTCGATCCTCGCCTCCCATTCACTCTCTCGATCGCCTGAAATCGAAGGAAAACGTAAAAGAGGGGAGGGTGGACAGGAATAATAAGAACAACATCGAAAGTCGTTTCGATTATAGCGCGGCAACGAATTAAGGATGATTATGGTCGAAGCGCGCGCAATTTAAATTTTCCCGGCGTCCATTTCACAGCAGGTTTTATCGATCGTCCGAAAGATAAGGGTTACACAGCCTCGTGCTCAACAACTGTTAACGACCGTTCGTATTATTATCAAATAGATTTCCATGTTTCGCCACCTTCGGCCGTTCCCAGCTGAATTATCCCATTGAATTATCCCCGAGGTTGTTAATTACACGAGAAGAGGATAATCTAGTCGGCCATTTTGCGTGATTATCGTTTGAAAAGTATTAACTAACCGAATACGTATTATTTTTTAGATTTTTATTTTCTGAACTCGCTCCAGAAGAAAGAGGAAATGATTATCAATGAAAACAAAAATTATCTCTCTATTATTAATTGCACGAGAAGAGGATACGTCGGCCATTTTGTGATACATTGCGTGATTATATCGTTTGAAAAGTATTTGTAAGCGAATATTTGTTTTTTTAGATTTTTATTTTCTAAACTCGCTCCAGAAGAAAGAGGAAATGTTTATCAATGAAAACAAAAATTATTTCTCATTAATTGCACAAGAAAAGGATACGGCCATTTTGTGATACATTGCGTTTCTTTAAATTTTTATTTTCTGAACTTGCTCCAGAAGAAAGAGAAAATGTTTATCAATGAAATCAAGAATTATCTCTCAGTCATTAATTGCACGAGAAAAGGATACGTCGGCCATTTTGTGTACATTGCATGATTATTCGTTTGAAAAGTATTTGTAATCAAATATGTATTAGTTTTTTAGATTTTCTAAGCTCACTTTAGAAGGAAGAGGAAATGTTTATCAATGAAAACAAGAATTATTTCTCAGTCATTAATTGCACGAGAAAAGAATACGGCCATTTTGTGATACATTGCGTTTTTTTAAATTTTTATTTTCTGAACTCCCTCCAGAAGAAAGAGGAAATGTTTATCAATGAAAACAAGAATTATTTCTCAGTCATTAATTGCACGAGAAGAAGATACGGCCATTTTGTGATACATTGCGTTTTTTTAAATTTTTATTTTCTGAACTTGCTCCAGAAAAAAGAGGAAATGTTTATCAATGAAATCAAGAATTATCTCTCAGTCATTAATTGCACGAGAAAAGGATACGTCGGCCATTTTGTGTACATTGCATGATTATTCGTTTGAAAAGTATTTGTAATCAAATATGTATTAGTTTTTTAGATTTTCTAAGCTCACTTTAGAAGGAAGAGGAAATGTTTATCAATGAAATCAAGAATTATCTCTCAGTCATTAATTGCACGAGAAGAGGATACATCGGCCATTTTGTGTACATGATTATCGGTATCGTTTGAAAAGTATTTGTAACTGAATATGTATTCGTTTTTTTAGATTTTTATTTTCTAAACTCGCTCCAGAAGAAAAAGAGAGGAAATGTTTATCAATGAAATCAGAATTATCTCTCAGTTATTAATTGCACGAGAAGAAGATATGTCAATCATTTTGTGTATATTGCATGATGAAAAGTATTTGTAATCGAATATGTATTCGTTTTTTTAGATTTTTATTTTCTAAACTCGCTCCAGAAGAAAGAGGAAATCTTTATCTCTCAGTCATTAATTGCACGAGAAGAGGATACGTCGGCCATTTTGTGACACATTGCGTGATTATATCGTTTGAAAAGTATTTGTAACCGAATATATATTCGTTTTTTTAGATTTTTATTTTCTAAACTCGCTCCAGAAGAAAGAGGAAATCTCAGTCATTAATTGCACGAGAAAAGGATACATCGGTTATTTTGTGTATATCTTTGCGATTATCGTTTGAAAAGTTTTGTTTGTAACCAAATACGTTTTTAATATACTTTAAATTTTATTTTCTGAAATTACTCTAGAAATTGTATTCTTCTTCATTGTTGAATATAATCTTGAAAGTATTACGAAGAGGCATCGGTATTCTTCGATATCCTCTTCATCTTCCATTAAACTAAAACCAAGAATGATACAAAAACGACTCGCTCGATGCAATCATCAACTTATCTCCCCTTTCATATTCCTTTTCTTCCTCTATCCAACTATCTGGAACCCGATGGATTAATCCAGTTTAAGCATTCTTCGATTTTCTTCTCTCACGAAAATCGATCTTTTCCCTTCTTTCGCTCGAGTGAAAAAACGATCATCATCGACTTCTCCGAGGAACGAAGTTCTCCTTTTTTTTCTCCTCTTCGCCTCCCTCCACTCGTTATGGAAATCTTATGGGAGATTTCGACTCGTACGTGTCCCTCGAGCACGCGTGTTTCGTTAATGGCCACAAATTACCATCCACTCCACTCGTACCATTTCTCGTTTAAGATGAAGCAACTAGAGCAGAGGCGTGGTATTAACAGGGCTAAACAACGAGCGAGCAAGATGAGCGAGGAGAAATGGCTATCGATGAAAAATCAAGCAGGCATTCGCCTTTGCGCTTCCCTTCGCGATCGTGTGCCCAATCGAACGATAAGTTAATCGATGACGGAAATCGGTGGCCAGCCCCCGTTGAATTATCGCCTCGCGTAATTTCTCCGCCTCCCCTCTCCCCTCTCCCCTCTCCTCCTCCTCCTCCTCCTCCTCCTCCTCCCCCCACCCGCCAATTACCTCTGATTAAACGATAGCCCACATCGAGGATGATCAACTCGATCATCCGGATTCGTGCATCCGGACGGACGCCAACTTGTGCCAAGTTTTAACGATTTAATCGATTCTTCCATTTTCTTCGCGTCTCGTGAAGCGAGAGAAGAATATGAAGAGTTCTTGGGGATGGGTTGTGAGAGGATGGAAATTATTTTGTACGATAGATAGTGAAGGATATTTTTAGGGGAATCATTGAAGAAATTACAATTACAATTTTTAAAAGAAAAGTAGATAAAGATATGTAATTTTTAAAGTTTGCACATTTTTAGGGGAATATCTTTTTCGTGTCGATCTTGTTTTTCAAGAAATTATCATACATAATCCTTATCAAAAAAAAAAAAGAAAAAAAATAGATAAAGATAATTTTTAAAGTTTGCACATTTTTAGAAGAAAATTTTTTTTTATGTCGATCTTCTCCAAGTTTTCCAAGAAATTACGCAATCTTTATCGAAAAAGTAAACAGAAAGTAAAGGTAATTTTTAAAGTTTGCACATTTGTAGGGGAATATTTTCATTTCTTCTTTTCTTTTTTTTTTTTTTTTTGGTCTTAATTACTTTTTTGAAAGAAAATCATTCGTGTCGATCTTCTCCAAGTTTTTCAAAAAATTATACAAAAAAAAAAATAAGCAGTAAATAAAGGTAATTTTTAGTTTGCACATTTTTAGGGAAATATTCTTTATTTCTTTTTGATCTCAATTACTTTTTTAAAAAATCTTTGAAAATCATTCGTATCGATCTTCTCCAAGTTTTTCAAGAAATTATACAATTCTTATCAAAAAAAGTAAATATTAAGTAAAGGTAATTTTTAGAGTTTGCACATTTATAGGGGAATATTTTCATTTTTTTTTTTTTTTTTTTTTTGGTCTTAATTATTTTTTTGAAAGAAAATCATTCGTGTCGATCTTCTCCAAGTTTTTCAAAAAATTATACAAAAAAAAAATAAGCAGTAAATAAAGGTAATTTTTAGTTTGCACATTTTTAATGGAATAGCCTTCGTTTCTTTTTGGTCTCAATTACTTTTTTCAAAGATCCTCGAAAATCATTCGTATCGATCTTCTCCAAGTTTTCTAAGAAATTACACAATTATAAAAAAAAATAAACAGTAAATAATTTTTAGGAATTTGTTTCATTTCTTTTTGATCTCAATTACTTTTTTCAAAGATCCTCGAAAATCATTCGTATCGATCTTCTTCAAGTTTTTCAAGAAATTATACAAAAAAAGTAAGTAAAGGTAATTTTTATAATTTGCACATTTTTAGGGAAATATCCTTCATTTCTTTTTTGATCTCATTTACATTTTTGAAAGAAAAAAAAAAAAAATTAAAGTATCAAATAATTCGAACAAAAAGAACTTTCGAAACGATTCCTGATAATTCTTCTCTGAACAAGCGCGTGACGACGACGATTTCTTAGTTGATCGATCGGCTGGATGCAATCATCGATTATTATTATTATTATTATTGGATACACGCTTAGATACCACTAGATATTTATTAGACCATCTAGACAGATCCAGAGCCACTTCCTTCCTTCCCTTCTCCCCGTTCGTAAAATAATAACATAGTGTTCTCTCTCCACTTTCTTTTTCGTATCGATCTTAAGTAATCGGATACCGGCGACGATCAGCTGACGATCGGCATCCTCTCCACGCTCCAGTAATAAGCGCGTGGCGCTCGATCGAGATTACAACCACGCCATGAATTTTAAGGGCTTGATTGTTAGTTATATTTTAATAACCGCTCGGTCGGTAAAGTCGGCCGCGATCGATCCGATTCTCGCCTGGCGAGGCTGTGAGTTTGTATACACGACAAATTGCCCATCCTTCCGATCCTTATTTTTCCTCTCTTCTTCTGAAGAAAAAGAGAGTTCTTCTTCACAAGAAGAGCCGCGTTGATTCGTTTGGCGGAAAGAGGATTGGAGGAGGAGGAGGAGAATAAGGATGTATAATGATTGTAGAGAATATGTAATAATTTATGATATAATTTTATCAATGATTTATCCACTCGAGAAGCGAGAGATAGAGAGAGAAGAATATATTCGAACATATAAATTATTTATATATTGTGCATATTGTTTAGAAAGCGTTTGGAAAGGGTTTGAATACAAATTATCCAAGTTTCGATCCGAGGTTTCGCAATGCGTTTACCGCGACGAATAAATCCTTGTCCCCGATCACTTTGCGATTCCTGCAGAGATTTGAAGGGTCAGATGCGGTCGCCGAGATTACGGGGTTCGACGTGCCGATCGATCCCGCGCGTGGATACACCGAGCCATCGATTCGAACAATTAATTTTTCTCCTGATCGAAAAATAGTTACGTGTTTTCCTCTCTCTATTCATAGAATATAAATTTCAAAATTGATTCTTCGAAATTGAATCGACAAGTGCGCGCAAAAAAGAATTGAGTTAAAAATTTCGAAAAAAACAAAGTTATCTCGAGCGACTTTTTTAAAATTTTGTAGCTTTAAAATGCTTCGAAAGAGAAAAAAAGGAAATCGATAACTCACCACCTCTCCGTTCGAGCCATCCATCCCGTTGAAACGAGGGAGATAATCGAGGGAAAAAACTAGTTGTTCCGAGTTGAATTCGAGAGTGAGTGTCAAGGTTACTATTCCGCTATTCTTTCTCTCTCTTTCTCTCTCTTTCGATGATCCTGCACACGCTCGAAATCCTTAGACAGGAATAAGACGCATGGTGGCAGCACGGTAGCCAGCACGGCGCACTATCTTTGCGCATTTATCATGCGCGACAGTTACACATGCGGTAACCTCGCCTCCTCTCTTCTGTCACTGGTATTAACGAGATGGTCGAACATTAAAAGAGGAAGGAAACGGAAGGACGAAATGTCGGTGGAAAAATCTCGAAAGAAGGCGAGAACGGAACATCCTCGAATAATTTAAGCTTAATAATCCACCGGTTAGAAATCTATCTTCTCGCCATGCTATTTCGATATATATTTCGATATATATTTATATAATACGAGTGATGCGTATATATATATATATATATATATACTATCGGTCACAAAAGTACGATTCGCTTCGTACGAATTAATCGATAAGAAATCGATTCGAAGAAAGGAGAGTTGCATAATCGAGTTGAGATTTTCGAATATTTTTTCTAATTATGAATAATATAATTTAAACGCTTTATTCTATTCCTCGGGGCAAAGTTGTTACTCTTTAAAGAAAAAGAAACGAAGAGGATTGGTTTTTACGCAACGCTCGTTGAGACACTGAGTCACGAAGAGTTTTGCGGCCGACTGTATATCGATGTGACGAGGCGTGTGGAGCGGTGTCTTAGGGTTGTTCGTCCGCTTGCGATTCAAAGAGTAGATAGACTTGGTTTCGTGGCGCTTCTTACATACACGTATACACGTATATATAATTTTGTATCTATTTCTGCTTAACCGAAGAATTATTGCCGGTTAAAGGAGAAATTGTGTACCGAAACATCCTTGTTTAGTTGGATACTTGTGTATCTATCTTAATACTGGAAACGGGCATTGACGGATGGGATGGTTGGTTGGCAGTGATTTTTCAACTTTTTCTTTTCCTTTTCTTTTTCCCTTCGACTCGGGAGGGGAAAAAAATATATATTCGCAGTGTAGAAATGGAATTTATGAGAGGTGTTGTACGAGCGTAACGACGATAATATTTCCTTGGAAATAAGGAGAGGGGAGGGGAGAATTTGCAATATAAAAATCCATTCACTTTTTCACGATGCATCCCCTGAGAGCCGCTGATACTTCGCACTTCCCAATATCCCATAGCGTGTTTATCTTATCGCTTTAACAAGTTTTCCTGCCCTTCTCCGATTTTCTTTCTCCCCGAGCTGTCCAATCTTTTTCTTTTGGAAAGTAAAAATAATAATAATAAAAATAATAATAATAATGGTAGGTTTTCCTGCTCCTCTCCGAGCTGTCCAATCTTCTTCTCTTTGAGCCAAGAAAAAAATATGAGACGAAAAGCGTGGAAAGTAAAAATAATAATGATGATGATGATGATGTTAGGTTTTCTTATCCCTCCCGATCTTTCCAATCCTTTTCTCTTTGGCCTGAGCCAAACCAAGAAAAAAGTATGGAACGATCGAAAAGCCTGGAAAGTAAAAATAATAATAATGATGATGGTAAGTCTTCCTATCTCTCTCTGATCTGTCCAATCTTTTTCTCTTTGGCCTGAGCCAAGAAAAGAGTATGAAACGAAAAGCCTGGAATGTAAAAATAATAATAATAATGATAATAATAATAATGATAGGTATTCCTGCTTTTCCCTGATCTGTCCAATCTTTTTTTTCTCCAGGACCAAGTCAAGAGGAGAATATGGAACGAAAATAATGGAAAGTAAAAATAATAATAATAACGATAATGCTAGGTTTTTTATCCCTTCTCCAATCTTCTTCTCTTTGGCCTAAGCCAAGAAAAGAGTATGGAACGATCGAAAAATATAAATAATAATAACGATGATGCTAGGTTTTCTTGCCGATCTTTCTTTCTCCCCGATCTTTCCAATCTTCTTCTCTTTGGCATGAATCAAAAAGAGAATATGGAATGATTGAAAAGCGGAGGTATTCCTGCCCCTCCTCCAATCTTTTTCTTTTTGATCTGAGGCAAGAAGAGAGTATGGAACGATCGAAAAGCGTGGAAAATAAAAAAGAAAATAAAATTAATAATAATAATGATGCTAGATTTTCTTGCCCCTTCTCGATCTTTCCAATCTTCTTCTCTTTGGCCTGAGTCAAGAAGAGAGTATGGAATGATCGAAAAGCGTGGAAAATAAAAATAATAATAATAATGATGCTAGATTTTTTTGCCCCTTCTCAATCTGTCCAATCTTTTTTTCTTTGGCCTGAGCCAAGAAAAGAGTATGGAACGATCGAAAAATAAAAATAATAATAACAATGATGCTAGGTTTTCCTGTCCCTCCTCCAATCTTTTTCTCTTTGGCCTGAAAAGAGCATGAAACGATCAAAAAGCGTGGAAAATAAAAAAAAAAAAAAATAATAATGATGCTAGATTTTCTTGCCCCTTCCCGATCTGTCCAATCTTCTTCTCTTTGGCCTGAAAAGAGCATGAAACGATCGAAAAGCGTGGAAAGTAAAAATAATAATAATAATAACGACGATGCTGAGAAAATAAGAAAAAAAAGAGAAAGAGAGAGAGAGAGAGAGAGGGAGAAGAAGACGAAAATACAAAGTGAGAGGCTACCGGTACCCAGGCTCGATTGCACGAAGGGGGCAAGGGGCGCGTAGAGCACGTACCGCACTCGCGATTCTAAATGGCCTCGGCCATAAATTAGTTTGGGCCGTGGTATCTGGCCGCGCCGATAGAGGGATAGAGAGCGAGCAATTATTTCCTTTGGACGCCATATTTCAGTTCGAACGTCTTAATAACCGGGGGATATATACCTTCTCCCCTCGAAACCCCTCGAGAGGCCGAGAGTCATTCGAGCGAAAACGGGAAGAAAACGAAGGCGAAGAAGGGGGGGATACTTTGGCTGGGAAAGGAAAAACGGAGAAAATAAAGAGAAGATTTATCCCTCGATCGGCTCTCTAAATCTGAAACGGCCTCCTTATTTCTTCCCGGTTTAAGCTTCCTTTTGCGATTGTTGATTCTCTCTCCCTCTCCCTCTCCCTTTCTCTCTCTCTCTCTCTCTCTCTCCCTTCCTCGCGCAGAAGCTTCTGCGAACGGACGGAGGAAGAGAGGCTGGATCGGTTTATCGGTATCGGCCACCTTGACGTCTTCATGCAATTACACGGCGCAGAGAGAGAGAGAGAGAGAGAGAGAGAGAGATGATCGACTCGAATAACCATTCCACGTTTCGTTAACGATCCACTCTACCGATCTTCCTGCCGATCAAAGACCAAACAGAAACAACGAGAATTAAATCCTCGATTAATTGTTGCATCGAGGATTAAAAGAGAAACTCTCGATCGAAATTAATCGTCAATTCATTTTCCAAAAAAAAATTCTACGATTCTAACATCGAAATTCGCGTCCGAGAGAGAGAGAGAGAGAGAGATAAATCAAAAAAGAAAAGAGGAAAAGGACAGTAGAAGAGTGGACGAGCGGTCATTGTTTCACGATACTCGCAGAAGGAACTGTTTCCCCGGCCATTAGACGGTTACAAGTTTTCTCGTGTAAATCATTCACGGATTAACATAGCGGAGAAAAGTAAAATACACGGCGGAGAGTGGCGTGCCCTCCTAAAGAGGCGTGCTCCTCGGGCACAACACACGTGTATTTGCATACACGCGCCGCGCAGAGCCGAGACCGTCCCGTTGGCTTAGCCGTTAAAAGCGCCGTATATCATGTCCGTATAAAGGACATGAATTGTGGGTGGATCTGATTCGGGAGGGAGAGCGAACCGTGACAAAACCGCGAGACCGCGTTCAGCAACAGCGAAATTCGCAGCTGCGTTTATATAAAAGCGCGATTTATCCGCCCAGGCCACCACTCAAACTGCTTTATTAATGTTGTTCAATCGATGAGGATTGCAGATAAGGAAACTCGAAGAATAAATTTAATTGTCCATAAATTATAACGTAATTCAATTAAACAAATTATTAATATATATATATATATTATATTGTAAATAAATTAAAAGGTGTCTCGAAATGACGGATGCTTTTAGGATGACGAGAGAGAGAGAGAGAGAGAGAGAGAGAGAGAGAGAGAGAGAGAGAGAGAGGGATATTTGTAGGAGAATTATGATAATCGGGTTGAGAGAGGTTCGGACACGAATCCAATCATCGGCGCGAATTTTCAGCCCCGTTCGTTGCGATCGCAATTATCTTCTGGGCAAACCAGAAGAGGCGAGAAGTGAAGGCGCCAGAGGATGGAGAGAGGAAGGAGAGAGGAAGGGGGAGGCTCATTAGAATAATTCCATACGATTATTCAATCAACGTCAACCCATAATTAATAGGGTTCACTAGGGACCGCGGTGGTGGCGCGCTCTTGCGCGAGGAGCGCGAAGCTTGGAAAAGAAAAGAAGAGGAGCCGACGAAGTAGCAACCGGACTGATTAACGGCACCGAGCGGTAATTTGAGATTTTTCGAGGTGGATCGAAAAATCGACTAACCCGAGCATAGTAGCAATTTGCCCGAGTGTTTTACGTTTCGTCCAGACGAATACTAATCGGCCTCCTCTCGGAATTTACTCCCTTTTAACCTCATCTTTCTCACTTTCTCCTTTCCACATTTATATCTATTTATTTATTTATTTACCTGACTATTTACCTGAATTGCGCGTTGGTTACGAAAAATTAATTCGATTATTGGAACACGCCAAAAGCGACAAGTTGGAATATTTTCAAGTCGATTAGATAGAATAAAATATTATCGAATATTATCGAACCCTTTGAATTTTTCTTTTTGCTAAAAAAATTTTATCAAAGGATAATTAGCGGATATTAAAAGATAATTTCTATTAAAGGATAAATAGCGAAGAGTTCTTGGACAGTTCTTCGAATCAGTTCAACCCCCGTTCCGCGCGGGGACGACACGCGTCGAACCGGAAGAGAGCGTGGCGAGGTCTCGTCCGTATTTCCGCCGGTTGGAATCCGGATACACGTCGGCCGTAGGACAACGTGCAGCTGCGCGGACGGAATTCTCCGCATAAATTGTCCGTGTGCGCGATCGTGGGCGGTTGGAAGCCTTGCCGGTGGGGTTGCGGACCCCTCGTGGGCCTCGTGCGGCGTGCCCGCCGCGAATAAATAATCGCGGAAATCTCGTGGACGCGGCTAGACGGCTAGCGGTGAGTGAGACGTAAATGGAGATTCAGCCCGATTCAGCCTCGTCGATTTCTATCCGATCCGTTCGTGTTCGTTCGTCGACGCGCGCCGTTCAATTAGCCGTGTGAACCCCGTCGACAGAGCGCGCACAGTGGCTCGAATGATGATCAAAGTATGTATGAAAAGAAAAAATCAACGTTTAATCAGTGTGGAATAAAAGAGAAAATATGTGATAATCGGTGTGTAAAAAAATATTCGTGATTTGAACTTTTAATAACAATAAATTGGAGCTTGAGAATTGGAAATGATATTCTAAAGAATTAGATGTTAAGGGGAAAATGTATTATTAAAAAAAGAAGTTATGGCTATTTGCTATAAGACGTTCTCGATAATATGCTATAAATTATCCGATAGATATGGACCTAAAGAAAATTATAAAATGAAAAAAGCACTGTGAAAATGTATAATATTCAAAATATATAATAAACAACGATAGAAATGCATATATTGTAATATAAGATAGCTTAAANGTCCGTGTGCGCGATCGTGGGCGGTTGGAAGCCTTGCCGGTGGGGTTGCGGACCCCTCGTGGGCCTCGTGCGGCGTGCCCGCCGCGAATAAATAATCGCGGAAATCTCGTGGACGCGGCTAGACGGCTAGCGGTGAGTGAGACGTAAATGGAGATTCAGCCCGATTCAGCCTCGTCGATTTCTATCCGATCCGTTCGTGTTCGTTCGTCGACGCGCGCCGTTCAATTAGCCGTGTGAACCCCGTCGACAGAGCGCGCACAGTGGCTCGAATGATGATCAAAGTATGTATGAAAAGAAAAAATCAATGTTTAATCAGTGTGGAATAAAAGAGAAAATATGTGATAATCGATGTGTAAAAAAATATTCGTGATTTGAACTTTTAAGTAAAGAAAAATCTGCGTGGTAATGGAAAAACCCTTCGAATTTGACAAACTGGATTATAATAAATTGGAGCTTGAGAATTGGAAATGATATTCTAAAGAATTAGATGTTAAGGGGAAAATGTATTATTAAAAAAAGAAGTTATGGCTATTTGCTATAAGACGTTCTCGATAATATGCTATAAATTATCCGATAGATATGGGTCTAAAGAAACTGAAAATTATAAAAAAGCACTGTGAGAATGCATAATATTCAAAATATATAATAAACAACGATAGAAATGCATATATTACAATATAAGATAAAATTAAAATTACTTAAAATTAATGTAGCAGTAAAAAAAAAAGAAAATAGAAAGTTTCTACTTTTCATACATTCGATTCTACGTAAATTTCTAATATGAAGCAATTGCTCAACTTTAAGTTTAATTTACAAAAAATTTACACAATATTTCTCAACTGTTAAAATATGATCGACCAATTATCCGATTAATTGTCTGCCTATGCATATCTTGTTTATACTGTACACGTTTAAAAAGAGAATTTAAAATTTTAACGTACGCTTGTTATACATTCGAAAATGAATTTTGTCCAATTAATATATTCGAACCACTGTCTCCAGAACAGAAGAAAACTAAAGAATAAAAGGCTACCGAAAAAATGGAAAGTAAGTGGCGTTGAACGAGACGACTGAATTTCATTCAGTTTTCAATAACACCTTGCATAAACCGTAACGTTACATCCTCTCTACCTTAAATATCGTAGAACCGAAACTAAAAATAAAAATCGACCAGCATATCGAATATCCTCTCTCCTCCGACCATCCAAATCATCGAAATCATCCGTTCGAATTAAAATCTAACGATTTGCAACATCGAGCGACGTTTATCTTACCGTTTATACCTTTGGACAGGCTACGTCCAATTTAGCTCACTCCGCCCGAGTGCAAAGCCTCGTGTACCGTGGATCGTAGGCGTGCGCATGCGCATATATATATGTATACATACACGCGAGACGTACGAGCTTACGCAGGAAGCGTGTTCGCCTCGACACAGAGGGGCAGAGAGTTTCGTGGCGCGGTTCTAAGCGGGCACGCAAACGCGTTCGCCGCTATAAATTCAAGTAATGACCGTTTATAGAAAATAATGGCGAGGCCGGCGCGCATTTATCAGCCGCGTGCGTCTCCGGAATCTATTCGTTCATTCATGCGCCGCGGGATCGGAGAAATAATTGAGTGGATCGCTCCTTCTTTCTCTCCGCGCCGCTTTCCGCGTCCCGAGCGCGTTACAAAGGGGTGGGTAGGTGAACGTATTATCGGGCGGAGAGAAGGGAAAAGGGGATAGATGTTCCGCGTGCAGCGCGCTCTCTGTCTCTCTCTGTCTCTTTCTCTCTCTTTCTTCCTCTCTTTTTTTCCTTTTCCCCGTTCGCGTTTATGGAGCAAATTAATAGTTTTAACGAAGTATAAATTATACGGGGACCGGTGTCTCGCTGCGAGGCGATCGTGGCTTCGAAATATCGAAATGAATAGAATTGTTGAATAAACATTTTTTTCCTGGCTTTCAAACGAGAACTCGATTATATTTAATCCAATTTGATCAGAGAGCGGGACATCAAGCGTCTTCGCGATTGAGACGAGAATTGTAAAGATTAAATTTTAAGCCGCCAAAGATTGGCGAAGGAAAAAGGAAAAAAGGAGCGATTAGATTCAATAACAGTGGAGAAGGAAGAATTCGCAGGTGGTCGTGGATTTTTATAACCCGCGAGCTGAAACTTCAGCCAGTTGTAATTCAAGCGAGGGGGCTACGCACTTGGCCGGCACAAAGCTATCTAAAGATCTTCCTTGCATTCTGCGCAAGAATAGACTTCTAACCGGTGTGAGATACGCGGCGGCGGCCAAAGATCGCCATCTTTCGGTCCACCCATTCTTTCATTGCATACAACTTCTCGAGAACCAACGGGAAATTCACCGATCTATTTTTTTATGATCTACACCGAATACCCAATTACACGCCAAATCTAACATTCTAACTTAATCGAACGTCGCGATTTATTAGAAGAAATGATTCTTCGCTCGATCCAATTTTTCCATACATTTTGAATACTGAATTACACCCCAGCTCTAAAAAAAAGATGACGATCCACTTCCATTTTTCCATATCGTTGAATTATACGTCAACTGTAACATTTTATCTTAATCGAAATTTGCGATTTACTAAAAAAAAAGACGACGATCCACTCGATCCATTTTTCCATATCGTTGCCCAAATTTTATATCGATGCCAATTGTAATATCGATTTATTAAAAGAAATGATTCTTCGCTCGATCTGCTCCCATTTTTCCATATCGAACACTGAATTACACGCCAGCTCTGAAGAAAAAACGACGATCCACTCGATCTATTTTTTCATATCATTGCCAATTGTAACATCGTACAATTTTATTTTTTTATCTTTAATCGAAACTCGCGATTTATTAAAAGAAAAGATGATGATTCTTGGCTCGATCCGCTTCCATTTTTCCATTATCGAATTACAATTGTAACATTGTACAATTTTTATAAATCTCTAATAGAAACTCGCGATTTATTTATAAAGCCAACTGTAACATCCTAACTTTACCTTTAATCGAAACTCCTTTTTTTAAAAAAAAAAAAAAAAAGATGACGATCCGCTCGATCCGCTCCCATTTTTCCCCTATACTCAAAATTATAAAACATTCGACTATTTTTTCTAATCGTCGTGAATCGTGGAGAAAAACGGATTTCAACGACACACGTTCCGTTCCAATAGCGGGCACGTCCGTTTGCCGAGGTGCGTTGCGGAGGGCAGAGGATCGGAGAGGATCGAGGCGATCCCGAGGCGAGCGCGGATCGAGCGGGAGTGCATCGAGGCCGGACGTTTCGCCGTATCGAATCGCATTCCATCGGGTTTGGATTTTTTTCGAAACAGGCGGAGGAGTTAACGGGCCTCGCTCTCTGGCATAATTAATTCTTCCTTGGCGCACCGGCCAAGGCTTTCTTAAGGGCTCCCAGGTGGCCTGCACTCTCTCTCTCTCTCTCTCTCTCTCTTCCCGCGACCCGGCCAGGGAACACGCCGCTTAAAAAGTATCCGTGGAGTGGACCGAGAGAGAGAGAGAGAGAGAGAGAGAGCGAGAGAGAGAGAGCGAGAGAGCAGAGAGGTTGTACCATCTACGGGGGCTCGGCTCTTTGTGACCGACTCGTGCCGCCACACCTGCGCCAATGTACCGGCCGGACCATCGCCACCATCCACCACCACCGAGGACAAGCAGGATATAAGGGGCCCATATAGGTACGGAGGAATGTCCTCCAGGAAGCGGACGTGTTCGCGGTCGCCTGACACCGCGAGCGAAAAACCAGAGCGAAAGGTAGAGAGAGAGAGAGAGAGAGAGAGAGCTTGGAATCGTCCTGCGCGATTTTGAAGTTAACGAGCGTTGCAACGAGTCGGTCGGTGTCGCATGCTCGATTCGACTCGCGCCGACTTTCTTTTTCTTTCGCTCGTGCTTCGAGATGAAAGAGGAAGGGAATTCACGGGAGGATAGGGTAGTCGAAGGTTGAAGAGGTGTTTTGAACGGGTTCGTCAGAGATCGAGGTGGAAAGAAAGGGTTCCTCTGATTTTTTTTCCTCTTCTCTTCTCTACTTTCTTTTATTTTTCTTTTACGAGGAACGCGCCACGCTCCTCGCCGTTTGATTCGCAAAAATACCGATAGGTGCGCTTCTTTATTTGCGCGTTTGTGGGGAAGGGAAGGGAATTGGTGGGGGAATAGGGTAGCAGGAGAGGGAAGAGGATTCGTCGATCGTTCCGCCGCGCGACTTTTCGCGTGGTCTTTTCTCGAACTATGGGCGCGCACGTGTACGTAGAATCGTTGTCGATGTTTCTCTCCTCCGCTCGTGCGCGCGCGCGTGCGTGAGTGGAGAAGGAAAGGGAATTCGTGACGGAATAGGGTAGTCGAAGAAGGAAGAAGTGTTTCGGCGCTGGTACGGGAGGTGAAGAAGGAGGGAGGGTTTCTTTCTTCATTTTTCGTGCTTCGCCAATCTATCTCTTTGTGATTTCTTTTTTTAATTTGATTAAATGCGTTTGGATAAATTTTTAATTTATCCTCTATTGCAGAGAGAAACGTATCCATCTTTTTCTTCAAAAGCCTTTCTACTAGAATTATCCTTAATTGGTGAGTTTATAATTCTTCTTTACCTTATTGAAATATTTCAACAAATGTGTAACAATATTATGCAACGAGAATTATTAACAAGAGACAAGAATTCAGGTCGCCTACAAAATCTATTTATCGTTTGAAATATTTTCAATGAAGAAAGATCCCATCTCCTCTTTAAAAAGATTTATTCCTCTTAGCAGCCTTTTACTCGAGATACACGTCGATTTTGAGTCGTTGATCGGATCTCTGCCAATTTTTCGCCCTTCCAGAGGCCTCCTCTATTGAGTCGCCTTGGGTAACGGATCGCCGCGTTACACGCGGGTTGCATCGAGGCGCGCGGTATTGTCGCGTCCTTCGGGCTACGCGACGCCCACGCGAGGAAAAATACGTAGGAAGGAACGGGCCGGGCATAATAGGTACCTGCTTCTCCGTTCTCCCGGAGAAAGGGAAAAGTTTGACGGGAAATCGATGTGTTATTGCCGTTATATTTCACTCGAATCGTGAAAGAGAGAAATAACGCTTGGGCGGTGAAATTTTAATTTTAATTTTTCATTTCGCTCAGAAAGGGAAAGATGTGTATGTGCGTGTGAACAGATTACGAATAAATTAATATTGGCATCATAAATCAAATATTTTTCCGTGGCATTCGTATCTTTCGAGTTATTAAACGCGATATTATATTATAGATATAATTTTTTGTCAATTGGAGGAGGAAATTTTAAAATAAGCAAAAATTATATGTTGCAAGGATAAGGCCAAGGATAATTTATTCTAAATTGAAATAAAATATACGTGGTATCGAAAAAGTTAAAGATATAATAGTGCTTTGAAAATTTGAGATTTGTACATTTTTCTCTATTACATTTTTTTGAAAGAATATTCCTCGATAATTATATATAATAAATTTTGAATAATGAATGACTGTAATTTATTTTCGTGAAAAACTACCAGCCTTACGAATGAAATACACCTAAACAAATTCAACTAAGAACACTCCATCGCGAAAAAAAATAAACATAAAAAAACATAGAAGAGGAAATATACCTAAACAAATTCACTAAGAATATTGTATCACGAAAAAGAAAAAAAAAAAAGTAGAAGAAACGCAGAGGAGGAAATATATTCGTAGCGGCCGACATCCGACACGTCACACGAGTCGAGGATTAACAACGACATTAACGAAGCGAACGAGCAACGAGAAGGAGCGAGGAGAGGGGGGCGGCGTTTCGATCCGGAAAGGAACGCGGCGCGACGTCACGATGCGAAGCGGATATATCCTCTCGCCGCGATTAATCCAAGAATTTATCGCGATTCCTCCGCTCATTGCTCCGGGGTGAAATAAAGTTTCACCGCAATCGTGGAGGCGCATGCGATATCTTTGTAGCGGTAATGAGAAACCGCCTTGGGCGAGATTTCGACGCGGGACACCGTGTGTATGCGCGAGGAAATAGCATGGATGCTAATCACCGAACTATATTTTGCACGATCGCGAATAATGCGGGAAGATATTTCGTTCTATCGAGCGACTCGGTCGGTAACAAACGCCGGAACGAGCTCGAGACGTGAATTAATGGCAATTAGTAGACCGACGGAACCGAATGGTGTTCTTAACTGACGTCCCTTGGAATACGACTCGTGAAATCCGTGTACAAATTAGAATTTTCTAGAATTTTGTGCATAAGAAGAAGACAAAAGCGCGTTAGAAAAATTTTATGCTCGAAAGTGTTCCCGATTAAGGGAAACGTTAAAAACTATTGAGAATCTAAAGAATGAGGTTATGTTGCCCGTCTTACGTTTTCACAAATATTCTTTATTCGCACGATTATCCTTCGAGTTTTGTGATTTGTGTAAATATCGAGAACAGGAGAAAGTGTTCAATCCGTGTCTTGAAATAATTTAGTAGAAACGAAGCAAGCAGAACTTTGTTGAACGAGTCCCGATTCGTGTATTAAAACACAAGTGAAAAAATTATTCGAAGCGAATCGTTCGGCTATTCTCTCTTCGGCCGAAATCGAGGAACGAGTAATTAAAATTAAAACACGGTCATAAACTGTCCTTAGAGAGGTTTTATTTACCCGTAAAAGAGTTATAGCGGAAGAGTTAAAAGCGGTGCATTGGCGAGAGAGAAATCGACGGGCGATCCATCGTTGCGAGTTAATCGAGAGGCGTGAAAAACGCCCGGGCAGCACGCGTCTCTTCCCCCGATGCATAATCGGGGAAGGCTAGCGACTTCTTCGGTCATCGATTCCTGTTGAAGTCATCGACACGTGACTCCCGGGGACCGGTCCTGTAATCCAGTTCCGTCCAATCAGGCCCCGGCCACTTAGGGTATATATCGGCGGCCAACAAGACGACGACCGGTGGCCGAGGGTCCTGATTACTATCGCAAGATCAAGGACGTCCACCTACGCCACCGTCGGCTGTACCGTTACCGTCCAAATCGTGACCGCCACGCCGGATATCTCTCGACCTCGTGCTCCTCGCCGTCCAATTAATTCCTTTTTAATTACACCGGTGGTGGATAAAGGGGGAGAAAAAAAGTGTAACGATATTATAATTGAATTTTGCTTCTTTTTTTCTTTTTTCTTTTTTTTTTTTTTTTTTTTTTTTTTTTTTGAAGGAGAGAAATTGGAATAGGTTATTCAGTGTCGGTAGAGAAAAATTAAAGGTAAGGTAAACGATTATTATTGCCTATATAAAAGTGATTTGGTATAAGTAATGATATTTCGGTATTTTAAATTCTGGAAGAGAAAAAAAATTATCTATACGTGAAAGTTATATTTAGTGTTGGAAATGGTGCTTTAGAAAGGATAATGGTGTATTATACGTTTTTCGATCTTTTAAAAATTCCGAATTTTTAACTCGGATACATTCAACTACACCGCAATTAAAATTTTACTTCCATTAATATAATTCATTCAGAATTTATTATTATGCTTCAATTACCCGTCATTTTCTTTTTCTTCCAATAACAAATTAAAAAAAAAAAAAAAAAGAATCAATATTCACAATTCACGACACTTACGTAATCAAACGCAACAAGGTAGATTATCAACTCGAAGAATTCTCGGTTGGGAACTTTACACGGCGCTAAGCATAGAAAATGCAACCGGTCGTAAATCATGCCGAAGGACGCATAAATAATAATCGACATGATTTGAACGCTCGTTCCTTCGTTCGTTCGTTACAATAAGTATAATACCTTCGCGCTTTTGCTTCCGTTAAATAATCGTCGTGATTATTAAACCAAAGTGGATTTGTCCTGTCTCGAATGATGAAACTGATCCGAGATAAACCGTACGTGCGGCCAACGTAGCGCAGAGGAAATGGATTCGAAGGAGGGGGCAGGAGGGGGGAGGGAAGGAGTGGGGAAAGAGAAATAGTCGGATCCGCCACGGCACGGAGTGGACTCGTAACGATTTTTTACTCGTCTCTCGTATTTGTTGCGCGTACTATTATAAAAAAATTTCTTCCTTCTCTTCTTCTTCTCTTTTTTCTCCTTTTCCTTCCTTTCTTTTCGAACGATCTCGACAGGCTGATCGAATTTTCTTTCACGACGAATGATGGTAACGCCCTCGACGTAATATTTTAATATCAATGGAGATTTCTCTGCAACGATACGTAATATTTAACTGACAGTAGGAGGTTGGTAAAAATGTTGCTGACCACATTCCATAGCAATCGGCAAATGTCGCGTCGTTCATGCTCTGCTGGCCGTTCCTGCTCAGAATCCTCATCCCGGCCACGGATGAAAACTATCGGACGGTTGATTAAACCACCATCGTCACAGAGAATTATTAGTCCGGATGAAGCGAAAGAGAGGGGGAGAGGAGGGAAGGGGAAGAGGAAGAGAAAGAGGAAGAGAAAGAGAAAAGAGAAAGAATGAATCTCTTCGAGTTTCTGAAAGGGAGCAACATCGATTACGATTGGGTTAAGTTGATGTTGACACGCGATTGGATGTTGATCGCGCGATTGGAAAAGGCGTGGCGATCGGTACGCGTCTTTCACTTTTCTGATTCGGTGAGAATGAGCCGATTCGCGGATCGGTCGCGGTTCGCGCTTGTTGCAAATTGCGCGTCATTCGAATTTTTTTTTCTCTTTTTTCAATACTTTTTCTCTCTCTTGAAAATTTGAACTCTGAAAATTTTTTCAATACTTTTTCTCTCTCTTGAAAATTTGAACTCTGAAAATGGACGCTCAAAATGGACGATTATAATCTCGACTCGAATCAACGCTTGTTGCAAATTGCGCGTCGTTTGAATTTTTTTCCCCTTTTTTCAATACTTTTTCTCTCTCTTGAAAATTTGAACTTTGAAAATGGACGCTCAAAATGGACGATTATAATCTCGACTCGAATCAACGATCGTCTTTTTTTTTTTTTTCATTTATCGTCGAATCAATTTACCTGTCGAGATTCGATCGCCGATCGCGATCTCAACTTTGAACAAAATTAAAATCGTGTTCTCGACTTCGAAGACAGCCCTATTTATTAAGCGGAATATTCGATGAATAATCAAGATGTACACGGGATCGTGGTTCATTAATTCATGAATTCAAAAGTGTACACGAGTGATGGGGATATTATTAAATGATCGATCACGATTTCTAACGGTGTAACAAATTGCCGCCAATCTGCAATGGTACACGGACTCATAAAATTGTCATATTCTCACTGTTGCGATAAAATTGCGCGATACAGGTTTTGTTCGATGAAGAACCGCCTCGTGACTAAGATAATGATCGATGGAAGTTTATATATGACGCATTTGATCGATTCCTGTTTGCGCAACAATGGGATAATTATACGTTGCAAATATATAGGCGATATAGGCATGCCTATCATAAGTTCTAATAACATTTGCCAACGTGATGCGAGTTATATTATGTTAAATTTTAACAAATTGGACTCACTCACTGGTTTCGTGTCAATTTTTTATTCAACTTATTATTTCTCTAAAATTCCAACGATTTCTAACGATTTTGCACACTTTGATATCGTGACGATTCTTTGACTATTTTTTTTCGATTTTTTTTCCCCTTTAATTTTCGTTTCTTTTATTAAAAAATATTTATATATAGTTTTACGATATAAATTATTATTAAATTATATGTATGCTCTTAATAGATCGTTTATTTATTTTTTTTTTATTTAAATCCGAGTCGAGAGAAAGCCATGAATCAACGATTACATTGCGAGTGTGTGTTTTATCGTTGGTTTTCTAGCCTTTACAATCGAAAGAGGTCATCCGCGTAATCCGGGATTCAGTAGAGCATAAAAGCCATATCAGATCGATCACAGAGGAATGTGGTCGCGACTGTTTTCACTCTGAATATATTAAATATTATTCATTAACGGAGTAGTAATACGCGCTTAAGAGAATAACCCGAGAATTCCTTTCGCGCGACACAATTTGAATCTAATAAATTCAGCCACCGAGAATCCACTTTCGCGAGCCGGAATCCCTTCTTTGCATTCAGGATCTAAAAAAAAAGTTTCATGCAATCCATTAGGTTCAAATTATAATAATTATAAAATTCCATCCATATTTTTCAATTAAAGATTTATTAGGATTTTATATAATTTTATTTATTTTTATATCAATTAATCTTCAATTCCCATATTATTTAGATGATCCAGATAACTTTAAAATCGCTAATCCTATAAATACTCACATTAAACCTATTTATTTTTCCATATTCCTGTAACCTGCTTGCGGTAAAAAAAAAAAAAAAAGAAAAATTAATAAAACGAAAATTTCGCGATTACGAGACGAATCCGTTGAAATTTCATATTTTCGATTCGAGTCGAGTTATAAATAAAACGAGACAACATCGTTGCGTACGCGGATTCACGTATTCGCCGATCGATCAATCCCTCCGCCCCAATTAAAATTCCTCGCTACCTGAAATAAGCAACGCTTGGCGAAAGAGGCGTCGATCGATCGATGCACGGATAAGGGCGAATTTCGTTGGAATCCGCGCGCATGCGCGGACACGGGCGATTCGAATTCTAACCTCAAAGCTCGCGTGTCAGTGGTCGGTCGGCCGACAGAAAGATTGGTTGCACCGTGGTCGGTCGGTAATACGCGCGCGCGATAAAGAGGCTTGAAAGGGGCGGACGAAACGAACAGATGGTATCCACATTCCAACGGTTTGGTCGCCACGGTTTTACACAGCCACCTTGCCATTTTCCATTCGGACGTATAACAGTGTCCGCCACTTTCGTCCCGTCCCGTTGATAAATATTGGACCGCGCGTGGCGGGTTAAACGTTTTTAATTGGGACGTGGGATATCTCTTTAGAGGAACGTTTTCTTTCGCGAGGAAGGGAGGAGAACTGGTTTTTAATTATTCGACGATCGGAACGATTGAAATTGTTGAAACGATTATTGAGATTATTCGCTGGATATGGTCCATTGGGTTTTAGTTTAGCTCGAATGAATAGTTTGTGTTGGGTTAAATGGAAAAAGGGTGTAGATCGGTAATAGTAGGGTAAGTGTTTCGAATATCAGATACAGTTTCGTTGAATTATGGATATTATTTAAAAAGTTGAGTGTGAAATGAATTATTAAAATATTCGTCGTAAGCTATTTAATCGATATTATTACTTTATCGATCTCTCTCTCTCTCTCTTTCTCTCTCTCTCTCTCTCTCTCTCTTTATGAAAATGGATACTTGTAATTACTGTCAAAATCGTTTACACCGTTCTATCTGTTAGCTTTCGAATTCTATTAGCGTTTCCCCGATAAATTCTTTTTTTTCTGTTTCAATAATTATTTTTACAATTTAATTCAACGTTAAACGTGTCGTATTTCAATTTTATTAGCGTAAATTATTTCTTCGTTATGAAAAATTATATACCATGTGTATTAGGTGTTTGTAAGTTATTTTTTTTCTTTCTCCAAGGCTTTCTTTATCGGAATCTTACATCGAATCGAGAATGAAACCTACATATTCCTCCCATTATTTTTCTCTTGACGCGCACATCACGCAACAACCATTCTACAATCAGATAGGTTGAAGAGTTGATCACAGGTTTCCGTATCTCGTGATTTAAACAGGCGTCGCTTTTAGGTATTTCGAGGTACGTAAAAGAATTCCTCGTGGCTGTTTCCCCTGCCAATGTCAACCTCATCGACTTGCCATTTTTGAACAACCGTTCATTTTCCAAATACCAAATATCCTTTTCGTGAAGGGAAATATTTAAGAGGGACGATCTCTCTTTTATTATTATTATTATTATTACTGTAATATTACTCGTGATAATTGCATTCAAAAACGTTATTGCATTAAATATCTTCTTTTATTATATTTCTTTTCTAAAATACTTTTTCTTTCCGAGAAACTACATCTATCAATTTACTATTTTTTATCTTTTCAATTAAATCAGTAACAATATTATTTTCCAACTTGTCGCGCAAAGAATTGTTAATTTCAGTTTATATCTAAAAGATACTTTCAAAGTATCCATGTAAATAAATATCAGAAGAAGCAATTAATAATTTTCACGCCAATTATACGTGTCAATAATAACATCTACAAAATTTGAAAAATAACACAGATATCAGAATCGATGATTCAACTTGATTTCGAGCAAAATATTTTGAATCGACGCGCGCAATATTCGATTAAAACTTTTCGAAAGAAATAACGTAAGAACGTTTCCATTATCAGAGCGATTTATTGTACACATTTTTATATTTTTATATCAAACCCAATAATTCTCAACCCCCCAAATTTTTTTTCCAATTTTAAAATTTTTCAATTTTTCAAAAAGATTACTTCAAAAAAAAGAAACACTATACATACACCAAGATATTCCCAAACGCTCGATTAAAGGATAATTAACTATATATCGAGAATAACGAACTTTTCTAATATTCAAAGAATATTCGAAAAATTAAAAATAAATAATAAAAATATAATAAAAAATATAATGAAAATATAATAAAAATATCGCTCGGATAAAAATCTGTTTGAAGAGACGCGTCGCGTCGCGTCGTCCAGTTTATCGATCCACCAACTCGGTAATGGCGCCGATACTAAGTATCGATAAACATAATTGTGAACTGCCGCTGCCGCCGATTCACCCGGAGGGGACCCCCTGATTTTCCGACCGTTTCGAGCCGATCTCGGCTACTCAAACTTGTTCTCTCTCTCTTTTTCTCTCTCTCTCTCTCTCTCCTTTTATTCCCTCGAACGACCTATAAATAGTGGAAATTGCCGTAATTATGAGGAGGGAGGGTAAAGTAATCGAAGGCCGGTGCCGGGGGGCCGATTCGTTCCTTCGGATTCGTAAAGCGACGTGCTCGATTATCTCAGAAGAGAGAGAGAGAGAGAGAGAGAGAGAGAGAGAGAGAGAGAGAGAGAGAGAGAGAATGAAGGGACGGGAGTAATCGAACGTTAATCGAACGGCAACGTGGCATTTTTGACATTGGATCGCGGTTTACACAGGTTGACGCTGATGAACACGTGGATGATAACGTGTCGGTAATCTGATATATTTTCCCATTTTGAAAAAAATTGCGGAGGGGAAATTCTTTGGCGGGTATAATGACGATAATGGAAGTAGTAAAGGAGTACATCTTTATGTACACGTGGAGACGTATACACGGTGAAGAGGTGGTGATGACGAGTGATCCCTCGTTCGTTGTTTTATATCATTGCAAATTTGAATTTTAATAACAAACATGATTGAACGATCACGGATATCGGCGTGTAGTCTCATTTTCCACTCATCAACGTTAGAAGGAACGAAGCTGTACCTTTTCCTCGCTCTCCTGTCAACCAGAGATCGAATTCGAATTTTTAATCTTTATCCTGTTTAATTGTTCATCTATTTAATTACGGGTATAGTATATAAACAGTGTATTAATTTTGATGTACATAATAGAGTGTAGAAGAATATTTTTCTAAATACTTTGATGAATAACTTATGACTATTATTATTGTCTCGAAGAAGAATAAATATTTTCAATACTGTGGCGTCGAACAACCATATTATAAGAGTATTATGATTTCATTTGAAAATATATTTTTATTTTCATTTTTATCGCGTCTAAAACTGTGCTAAAAGTACCCCTAAAAGTTCAAGATGAAGATACGAATTGAATGTAACGAATGAATATTTTCAATATTTCGTGATGAACAGTCATATTCTAAGAGTATTATGATTTCATTTTTAAATATATTTTCATTTTTATCGAATTTAAAGCTAAAAATACCCCTAAAAGTTCAATCCATGAAAATACAAATTGAATGTAATAAATGAATATTTTCAACATTTCGCGACGAACAGTCATATTCTAAGAGTATTATAATTTCATTTTAAAATATATTTTTATTTTCATTTTTATCGAATTTAAAGCTGTACTAAAAGCACCTCTAAAAATTCAATCGATGAAGATACGAATTGAATGTAACGAATGAATATTTCAACACTGTGGCGACGAACAGCTATATTCTAAGAATATTATGATTTCATTTTAGCAAAATATATTTTTATTTTCATTTTTATCGCATTTAAAACTGTGCTAAAAGTTAAACGTCCAATCGATGAAGATAAGAATCGAATGTACGTACATAGCCATCCTCCATGGCACATTAATTTCAGGACAATTAAGTCCCTGTACGATTGTAACGCGCGAATCGCGTTGGAAAAATAAAACTCGTACTCGTGACGAGGCAAGTGTCACTCCCTCTCTCTCTCTCTCACTCGACGACACACTGGCTGTTTCTCTTCACGATCGAGGAGCACGACGAATCATTAATTTTTTTCTTCTTCTTCTTCCTCTTCTTCTTCTTCTTCTTCTTCTTTTTCTCCACGACGCTCGATCGCGCAAAAATCAATTAAAACGTCTGGCCCCGCGAGCGGACCGGATAAACGAGATCGGGCAAAGGCAACCGACCGTCCCACGGACCAGGGTAATTATACGGATGGTAATGATCACGCGCGCGTTTGACGAGGCGGAGGGAAAGCGGTGGCGGGGCGAGACGCGTCGAAGATACGGTTTTCATCGATCGATCCAGTGGAGGGAATTTTTCGTATACGTTTCGAAATTACGACACTTGGCTTGGCTGGATTGGCTTAATGGACGATTGGATCGAGCGAAATGAAATTGCGTTGGGTGGATTCGAGGGATCGGAAAAGGGGGGTATAGAAAGAGTCGTTGGGGTAAGTTAGAGTTTCTGGATGGTGTAGAGTTATTTAATGCTCCGTCGATTTATGGTAAAGAGAAATTTATATTGGATGTATATAATTTTGTCGAATTTTGCAAGCGAAGAAAATTTAATTCTTAATATTGATAATCAGAGATATTAGATTGATATCTACAATTGATATAAGTTTTATAAAAACTAACCGTATAATTAGAGAATATTTAATATTTAAACATTTATCATATCCGCGAAATTTCGTTCATGTAAAATTAAACAGGTTATATTTTCACGAGGATAAAAATATTTCAAATTTCAAAAATATTTCAAATTTATAAAAATATTTCAAATTTCAAAAATATTTCAAATTATTCAAATTCCATAACGAGAATTCGATCAGTCTAACATTCGTTAACAACAAAGTTCAAGTTGAATTATTCGATCTCAAATTAATCAAAATGTGGAAATCTTTCAAAAAAAAATTCCACAATTTAATTACTGTAAACGATACGTAAACGCGCTGGCTCCTCCCTAATTTATTCGGGAAGATCGTGACACGTTCGAAAGATCGTTGTCCAGATCTGTCCCCGCCCGTCTTATGGAGAGGAGGAAGCGTGAAAATCGAGATTCGCCGGTGCAAATTGGACACGTTGATGGGATCGATCAGGGGAGGAGGACGCGTTGGAAAAAGTACACGAGGGCCGAAAACACCGGCTACCGTGATCGAGATCGTGATAACGATAACGATCTTGTCGGCGCGCGAAAAAGCTGTCGGCCACTTTTTTTCAAGGGGCTCAGCCTCGTCCCGCCCACGCTTTCCATGTTCGTTCGTTCGTTCGTTCGCACCCGTGCCTCGCAAATAAGCGGCCAAAAATAGGGTTGTTTCCCTCTTCCAACTTTTCGCCGATGGAGGGGGACGTGCGAGTCGATTTCTCGAAACGAATAATTTATGGGATCGATTATTAGATTCTTGGATCGTTATATCGCGATAGTGATTCGAATAAGAGTTAACTGGATTAGAAATTATTGGAAAAACAATATTGTTTTTTATTATAATTTATCGTTTCATTAAAAATGTATATATATATATGTAAAAATATGAGTAAGTATATAAAATAATATATAAATATATGAATGTATATTTGTGATTTAAAAAATCTGGCAGTTGTAGCAATTAACTTAAAAAGCGCTTCGAATTTGACAAACGTACGATAAACTGAAGCTTGAGAACTGGAAATGGAATTATTTTAAAGAAATGGACTTATTAAAAAAAGAAATTATGGTTGCACAATCCTATACTGTAAGAAGATATACTGTATATTAGGAATATTATTATTGCTTATTCGTTTAAAATATAATAAATATAATAAACGAATAATGATAGAAATGCACGCATAATATAATACAAGATAGATTAAAATTAATCGATTAATCATACATCGGTCGTAAAATTAATTTTAATATAGTCTATTTCGTACTGCTTATTATCCCGTAAAGCGATAAATGTCAATTGGTATCGATATTTCAAATTGGAAATTAATTCGCTTATTTCCTTAATATCTTTAAGATCTGGTTGAAACGAAGGTATTTCTATTTCGTTTCCGACCTCTCGCGTGTTCAAACGATAATTTAACATTTCTCCCGTCGTAGATATTTAAACATTTTCTGTCCGCAACTTTATGAACTGTTAACTGTTAGCTTTCACGAACCAGTTACTTCCACTATTCGATATTGCGCGAAAATGTACACAAACATTCCAACCGCTATTTTACTCGCTTGAAATTTTTCACGAACAATTTTTACTCGTCAGAAGTAACGACTTATTTAACACGACTTGTTCGAAACATTACGACGAGCCTCCTGCTTCACGTTAACGGGACACAAATATGGACAAGCAGCGCCCTCGGCTGTTGAAAAATCTCTTTGACGATATGTCGTGCACGCGACTCTCCTTTAAACGTTCTGCCGTGACACGTAACGCGAGCACAAACAATTCTCGAAGGACTCTCTCCATTGGGATTTTGCGATTGCAATTAATGCCGCACGGCCCCTCATTAATTGCCCTTATAATGGACCTGTATTTACCGCTAACTAGTCTCACTCGAAGCTCGTGCTCGAGGAGGTAGAGGAGGGGGAAATGGAGGAGGGGGGAGGATTCGAGAATAGCCGTTGGTGGACATTAATTAGCCGGGCTGGCGCGGCGTGGATCGATAAATTAGAAATCTGCACGGGATCGGGAGCATCGATAATAATAATCGAATATCCACTTTGTCGCTTATGGAAACCGTTTCGTGAGATGATTTTCGCGATTATCTCTGGCTACATGGTGATTTTATCGTGGTTGATTGACGATTCGTACACGGCTGCGTTGCCATTTAAGAGGATAAAGTGTTTTTTCTTCTTTTTCTAGATTTTGAATCGACTCGTTCCCACTCGTTTCATGAAATATTCGAGTAACTCGCGACGTTCCGCGTAAGGAATTGATCAATTCGATACGATCAACAGCAACCTTGTAGAGAGTGTAGCAATGCAATTATAATTAAAGTAAGTAAGTAAGTGGTAAAGTTATTAATTAAAAACGATAATCATCGTTGGAAAATATCGTTGAAACCATCCTCGTTAAGACGCTGTTGCTGAATCTCTCCCGTACTGAGTTTTTTAATTCTACTTGGCAAGCGAAGGAATTTTAATCAACATCCGATATCCCATTAAGATTAATTAAACGCAAAACTCTTTGTCCTCGAAGAGTAATTTTCGAAGATAATCGATCGATTTTCTTCGTCGGAAAAATATATGATTCGTCGCACGCTATTCACACTAGCTATTGCTACGTCGCACAGTCACGTGACGTACTTCTAATTCAAACGTGGCGATAGAAGTGGGGATAACGTATACATATAACATCACGTGTCTTCCTTTTGCGGGAATTCGTTCGAGCCACATTTAGCAGAAGAAGAAAAAGTGGCTCATAACGTTTAGCGCAACGAGTCTATTTACTCTTTACGTAGTAAAGTCTCGATAAATGTTCAACAATTATTTCAGAATCCATATTTGAAGAGTCAGGATTACAAAACAGGAATAATAATTCTTCTCGACGTTGTTGCAAATGGAAGAAGTCCATTCTACCTGGTAGCGAATGAAGTCGTTTGAAATCCGCGAAAAGGATCGACACATACATGCATATATGTATATATACATCGATGGAGGAGATTCGATTTGGAATCGGTTTCGCGGTCGGTGGCTAATGGCCATCAATGTAAGGTGCGCTCGGCCATTCAGACGATGCTTTAGCGACGGTCGTTAAAGTTTTTTGTCGTTGCAACCACGTTCCCGTGAGGTGGTTTTAAACCGTTCCATTGGCGCGAACGCGTCGACGTCGTTACAAACTTTTTCTTTCCCGCGGATTTTGTGCACGATTGATTTCTTATTCTCTCTTTTGATTCGGAGAGTAGTGGATTCGTAGATAAACAATATTCCATTATTTTTTCGTTCTACAAATATCATATACGTATTACAGAGGTGAATCGTTCGATAATTATAGAATAATAATATTATTCTCGTATCACGCGAGATTGCTGTTTTTGTTGATTCGGATATCGAAAAACGATATATTATCGAAACTGTAATTTTTATTCGATCAAGATATGAGCCATTTTTTAAGCTTTAATGACCTTTGAGATTCCAAATTTTCTTCGATTACAGCTTCTCGAATATTTTATTTTTTAAAAATAACTCTAATGTTATGATGGCGCGCTTTTCCAATTTTTTTCACTTTATCCATTGCACTCAAATGTTTGAAAACTATTATTGGAGATATATCCAACTCTGCTTTCATTTTAACTTTCGATTTATTAATAGTCCTCTCATCGATAGAATCTTCTCCGAAAGCTAACCTAATATTTCGATATACACTGTAGCCCAAGTTAAACTCGTACAGCTAATAATATTCTAAATTCGTATTCGCTTTTCAAAAAACAATTAAACCAATACGAAAAAGAATTTATTGCACGAAGAAAATGAACAACGTCAAAATAAGCAAAATATAAGATTAATAATTCTTTATTTAAACATGGAGCCAACAATAAATCGGATGCAATAAAACAAAAATATATCAAAATTGTATACCACCAATAAATTTCATCATCGATGATATCGATATCGAATATACGCCAAAATTATCCAATCAATTTCGATCAAATATTTATAGGTATTCCGTCACGTCGATGCATCTCTATGAGAAAAAAGGGGGAGAAAACCGGCAAAGTTAACCGCGTTAATTCGTGTTTTTAAAAACACGGGACGGTTTATCTAATAAGAGGCGATAATATCCATTCGTCATCGTTTTCATTCGTGCACGAATGCACGATTAATTGAATCGCAACGCGTTAATCGAGTCAGGTTTCTAATCCATTTTCGCCTCTTTCTTCTTCTCGCGCTTAAAGGTTAATAATTGGCGGTCCAACTTTCGGTTAATCTTCTTCTGTGGTGGGTTTTAATCGGAACCAGAGATCCGCGTGTAAGTACGAATTGCGATTTCGGTCGAGAGATAATTTGGTTAATTGGTTAGCAGTTGTTGAAAGAGAATGAAAACAATTTTTCTTTCTTCTTTTAATCAGAGATCGAAGATAATAATAAGATTTTTCTTTCCATTCTTGTGATTTCTTTCGTTTACAGTGTATTTTAATCGAAGCAGAATGGCGATATATGTGTTACAAAGCTGTTAATTAAGATATCGATTTCTTTTTCTTCCTCCAACGTGTTATCATAATAATAATTGGAGAAAAACATCGAGCTCTTCCCGCTACTTTCCTCTCTTTTTTCCTCTCTTCCTCTCTTAAAGAAAAATCGAGAGTAGCATTTTACAACTATATGGAAATCGTTGTCCGATTCCCAATAATCTCATCCCTTGTTTATCGTTCGATAACGATAATCGAAGGATGTCGATAAATTTGCTCCCATCCTCGAATGTTAAACTTGACGTTTCAACGTATATAATTCATCGCCCCCTATATATTTATGCATCCTCCTTACGAAGCATCACTTAACGCAAAACGGTTTCCCCATTAAATCGTGCAACAACCGCGTCCCTGATTTGATCCTGATAATAATCCTCTCGATAATAATCTCGATAATAATTCGAGGATGTCCGCGAATTCTTATCCTCTTTAAAATAATAACAACACGAAGCGATGACAAGTTTTTAATCCATCGATAAAAATGGATCGATAAAAATATACGAATTCGACGAATCGAGCGATATTTGAATCATATTTTCGACGAAAAAAATTTTGCCCGGAAAGAAAATCCTTCCTAATCCTTCGATCTCGAGGAACGTTACGAAAAGGAAAAAAAAAAAATAATAATAATAATACTATCCACGTTCGTATTATAATTATCGACAACAATTTATGAACAAATATCGCCCGCTCGATATTAAATCATTTTATAACGGAGCGAAATACTTTAATTACGACACCCGGGTGACGGTAATTTAACGTTGTAAAGGCGTGGCCCCCATTCGTTAGGACGAATGATAAGCATTTCCTCCGCTCGCGGAATTGCCACTAAAAAACTCAATGTGTTAAATCCTACTAAATCACCTGCGCCAACCAAATTAACGGTTCGTTAAAATTCCGCGACTATTTCATATATATACATATATATATATATACACACCGAACCTGGCGTAAATGGAATTTATCGCGTGGAAATAGAAATACGTGGCGCTTGTCGAACCGAAGAGAAGAGAAGAGAAGGAAGAGAAGAGAAGGAAGAGAAGAGAAAGGAAGAGAAGAAAGAAAAGAGAAGGAAGAGATCTTCCCTTCTTTTTACAATCGTGGCAACAGGTGCCAGATGGCCTCCCCCCTCTTTTTTTTCGCCGCGTGAAGACGAGGGGAAAAGAGAGAAGGAAGGTTGCGATCTCGAGTCGCGTTGTAGAAATTATTGATACTTGAGCCACGATGTTCGAAATGTTCTCTGTCGCTTCGATGTAAACCAAGTTGGAAGAGTTACGATTTCTTTTTTCTTAAATAGCGTGTTTGTCATTTGTAAGAGCAGATGCTTAATATTGAAGATAATTATGAAATGAAATTGATCGTACAAGGTGTATATAAGAAAAGAAGACTCTCTAGAGCTAAGTGATATAATTAAATATTTCGATGAAGGATTATAAATGCGAATTGAACGATTTAATAGTGGAGGAGTGGTAGCTTGGTAAATAGTAGCTCGTAAATTTTTTTCATTCACAGAGAACATTGGAGGAGAAAGACACGAAACGAAAAGTGTTTGACTTTATGAAATATATATATATAAAACATAAGTAAGTGGAAGAAGAACGAAAATAGAGATGAAAAAAAACTTGTTCTCTTTTTCGTCAGTTTATCGATCTTTTGAATTCAAATTCGAAACGTGTCTCTGTGCCTTTTTTTAGGAAAAAAAAAAAAAAAAAAAGAAAGAAAGATAGACTTACAAGTACTTACCCGCTTGTAGGTACGTCTATAAAAGAGCGAAAAATAAAACTTTAATTGGAACGTTTCGAATACCTTCACGGCTCGCCATAAATACTTTTAATTACCCCAAGAGGTATGACCAGCGATATAAATTCTTGCAAACCTTTTTTTTCCCTTTTTTTTTTTATCTTCCACTCGTTTAGGGAAAACATAGTTGGAAAAGCACGCGATCCCCCTCTCTCCTTTATCTCATTAAACGATGAGAACGATGGGGTAATATAATAACGCGGGGTGAGTTTTAAATCAAATAATTTGTTACGGTTAATTATGATATCCGCTGGATACGCGGGACGTGGATTTATTATGTCGGCCATAGCCACCGTGCGTTCGATTCCGATGTAAATACACGGAGAAGTCTCCCACAGCGATCTTCTTGTTTCTGGCTATTCGACTGGGCGTCCCTTGATCAACGTACGTGCACGTACGAGTTATCCAGCCTCGAACCAACCGTTTTCCTTTTTTCCAATTAGATAAGAATAAGAAATTAGGCGGATATAAATATATGATATTGATTAAATCAATATATTTAATAATCGATGACTTGGTGTTCGTAATTTTGTTTGGAGAAAATTTAAAGGATTTGGAGGAATGATCGTGCTCCTCCGCTTCTTTGCGATCTCGATGATTTTTTTTCGTCGCATAATGAATAATATTGCGGTGAATATTGGCAAATCCAATCTAAATCGTGAAGCAAAATAATAAATTTTTAATATCGATTAATTTATGTGTTAATTCTGAGTTTGATTAATTTCAAATGAAATTTGAATAAGAACTCGTTAGATTTAATTATTTTGAGCTACTTTTCTTAATCTAGATATTGAAAAATTATCGTTGATTTATCTTTTCGTGAATAATATATCTTTCTTTTCTTTTCTTTAGATTTAAACAATTTTATAATGAAAAAAAAGAAATCACCTTCGGCTTCGCTTGATTCTTTTAAAATAAGATAAAATAAAACAGAGAGACATTTCTCTCGTCGTCCAAATGTCGCTTGTCATGCGTCGTTAACATCTCGATGCGAATGATATTATTAATAATCATTCTACTCTAAAACGTGCTACCATTTAAACGATCCAGTTTAACAAGAGGCAGAAACATCGATCAGACGTGGATGCTAAATGGCTGATAAATTATTATCCATCGCGATAACGTTGCCTTCGTCGTGTTTACAACCGCGAGCTCTTCTCCTCGATGATGATGATGATGATGCTACGCTCGATTGACGATGATTCGTAAATTTTTCACGTTCGTGATCGTCAAGTTTAAAAAATAATTATCTGTATTAGAAGAAGTCTATCCAGGTGATGATCGAAGGGAGAGGGATTTAATTGAAAAAGAAAGAACCACTGGATGGTTCCACGTGCGTTAATGTCGTGAATCGAAGAAGTTAAAAGAAACCAGGAATTGTAATAATTATATAATCGACTCGAGTAAATCGAGTTACGTTTTATTCCAATTCGTTGATTGGAAAGAAAATTCTTCAAAAAAAATTTAATATCTTTTTTTTCATCACAATGTGAATCTGAAAAATACTAATAATAAAAATACTAATAATAAAAAATAAAAAAACTAATAATTTTATATTTCAAATTGTTTCCATGTTGTTGAATATCTAAATATATCACGTTTCCTCCGATCTTTGTCTCAAACGGATCACAAAATTCAAGAAAAAAAAAAAATAAATAAATAAAAGAATGGGAAAACTATCGATGACCATATCACCACATTTTTTTTTCACTACACAGACATTCCACCGACGATCTCAACGATACCTTCTCAGAAGTGTCCAACTTACAACCCTCTCGATCTCGTATATCCGTCAACCGACGACACGTCGCAAACGGTAACCGCCTCTGGAATAGAATATTTCATTGAAACGGAATAAAATCCTAAAAAACTATCCAACTACTCGTAAAAAATTCTCTTTTCGAGGGACAAAGGGTTATAAACTTGTTAATAGGACCGTACCGATTCGAGACACGTGGAGGATATATTCGTTCGCCCCGCACGACGAGAGAGACGAGGGGAAGGGGGAGACGAGAGAGAAGAAGAAGAGGAAGAAGAAGAAGAAGCGCGAATATATTTGTACGCGGCGCGATCGAAGTTTTTCCAATGGTTCGGGATCCTCCTAAAGCGATGTTGATCCCCGATACTCTACGCGCGCTCTGGCGTAAGCGCGTGGCATTAAAGGTTCGCAGCCAATTCCCTTTGGTTTATGGCGTATTTAGTAGCGCGGGTATGGGCCGTTTCATAGGCCGTACATTGCCGTATTGCCGCTCGTCCACGAGGCTTACGCTAGTCGTAAACCGGGGAACACGATCGGTCGAACCTTTTGCCCCGTTTTTTCCCCTCCCAACTACTTCAACATTGTATCTTCGTGCCAGTCGAGTGATCGCTTTCCAATTTCTCTTCCCGCCTTTTTTAAATTCTCTCTAATCTTTCTTTACTTATCCCTTCGCAAAAGAAAGGAATTCTCTCGTCTCTCGAAAGTTCTAATTTTAATGCAAGCTCGATCGATTATTTGTTTTCGAACTGGATTTATCTCTTGATTGGTTATTTGCCGCGTTCGCGGTACGTTGTGATGAGTAAAGATAGGGGAAAGAAGAGAATATTATACGAGCGTTCATAATCTCTCTTCCCGCCTTTTTTAATCTTCCCTAATCTTTCTTTACATCTTATTGTACATCTTATTGTATTGTCGAACGAAAAAGAAGGGAATTCCGTCCCTGGAAAATTCTAATTTTAATGCAAGGTTTTCAAAGATCGATTAATTTTTTTGTTCGAATTGCATTTACTTCTTGATTGGTTATTTGCTGACGAGTTACAAGCAAGGGATTAAATTGCATCTCGGTACGTTCTGATGAGTAAAGAAGGAGAAAGGAAAGAAGAGAATATTATATGAGCGTAACATTCATAATTTCTGTGGAAAAAGTGAAGTTAAAGAGAGACTAGGTTCTAATTTCGAAAGAACTTTTTTATATTTCCAAAAAATTTTCGTTTCGATTCGATTCATTCGAGAGAAAAAAGTACAAAGTAAACTTATTTGAATACACGCCAAAAAAAAATTTAAATATAGAAAAATATCTACAAAATAAGAAAGCGCAAAGTATCTTCCATCCTTATCCCCATTATCTCATCTTCCATAAATAACAATGAGCTCGAGAAACGTTTAAACAAAAAGAAAGAGAAAGAACAAAGAGAAAAGTGGAAAATCAAGAAAACGTTTAAACTCTCTCTCTTTCTTTCTCTTCTACACACGTAGCCACGCTTGCTCTCTCGCTCGACGCGAACTAAAATACTCGAGCTCTTTGGTCGGTCGCGTGTCAGCGGCCCGTTACTCGTCCCGATCGAGCGTTTGTCCCTCGCCGCTCCATTTTGCTTCGTCGAGCTTCCTGACCCACGATTTCCTCGCCTCAAAAAGTTTCACGTTTACGCGCTCCTCGACGAACGAATCGTCGCCCGCTGCGATTCGCCGCTTAATTGGCATACATACGTAGGCTCCGCCCACGCTCGCTCGGCGGGAGAGTTTTCCACGTCAACGTTGCTCATGTCCCACGCCGATCTCTTCTCCTCTCTATACTTTTCGTCCCGTTTCCTATTTTTAATCTCTCTCTCTCTCTTTCTCTCCCTTTCGAACGCGAATTATCCGCTCGAAAAATATTTATAACTTCTTGGACACGTACGATGGGATCTTTTCTCTGTTATTGAATTCTTTTTTATTATAAATAACGCGAATTATCAATTTCGAGAATATTTAATTTCTTGAACTCAAAGAAAACACATACACGATTGAATTCTATCTTTTTTCTTAACATTGTAATTAAACACAAATTACTAATTCGAAAGATATTTATAACTCCTTGGACACGTACGATGGAATCTTTTTTCGAAGATTTTCTGTTATTGAATTCTATCCTTTTTCTTATTAAACAACGTAAATTATCGATTTCAAGAATATTTAATTTCTTGGACTCGTTCCAAAGAACGACGATCGATCGCAATTAACACAAGCGTACCAAGCGTACTTCTATATACTTTAATAATGCGTGTCGCTGGTGGTAGTAAAAATAATCTCTCGCTTCATTCGTTTCCATGGTTACATTGCCTCGCTTATCTATATGCTACTCTACACAGTTCGAATGTTTGCCAAGTAACGAGTGGTACAACTTGTGTTAAAATTTCTTCTAATTCGTTCCAATGTCGAAAAAAGAAAAAGAATAGTGTCTTAGCGAGTCGTATAACGGACAACGACTTTTCGTTCTGATCAATTTCAACTTGTATAGAATTCCTTTAAAGTTTTACGTTCTAAATAATATTTTTAATAAACCATTTTTTGTATTACTTTTATAACAATTCAATAGTAATTTTATTTATAAAATGAAATATCTTTCCAAATACGAAGATTCTTCGCAAGTAATCGAATAAGTGAATATAAAAACGTTGAGAACTTTTATTCGAACTTTTATTCGAATATGGTAGTCAGTGCGTGTTAAATAAGTATATTTTTTCGTAAGGATTAAATTTTTTTGGAGAAGATCATGGAATATAGAAGAGTAGAAACTAATTCTTACAACAAATATCGCGAGTAATTTTCTTCCCTTTTCGAACGAAACATCGAAACATTCAAATAAAAATTTAATGATAGAATTTCGTAGAATTCCGCCTTGCGGGAGGATTTTTAGAACGAAAATAGAAATCGAAGCCTCTTGCTGGTTTTCTCTTTTTTGTACGACACGTGAAGTCGTACACTGTGCAACTTTGTGGGGGAGGAAGAATTTTTAGAATTGTCGGTCGAGGCGTGGGGGGATGAAAGGAAGGTTTTAAGGGCGAACGGAAGGTTTGGGCGGAGAAGTTGGAGTGACGAGGAGTACTCGAAGAGGATGAACCATGTCGGAGGATGAGAGTGAGTGAAACGTTTCGCGCGCTTGTGCGCTTCTTTCTTTTTATTAATTATTAACACAACTCGTATCTCGTTAATCCATATTATTCTCGTTAAAAAGAAATAGTGTTCCAAGCAATGGATGGATAAAAAAATTTAACAATTACTTGGATAATTTTTATCGTTCGAATCGTGATTGTACGAAGATTATACTAAAAACGGATCGACTATGATTCGAGCATCTCGACAAGTAATCTACTTAACTTCATTCGAGATTTTTAAACCAGTTTTACTTTTTCAACCGGTCGGATTAATGGCACGTAACTGTGACGTTTCGAGAGACACGAAAGAATATTTGTACGCGGTGCAAACTTTTACATTCGACACATTGATCTACTTAACGATCTACTTTCGAGTGAAATAAGCAGCTGAGAGATAACACGCCCGAGCTACATTTCAATAATTAACCGCGTACATTTTAATTTAACAACTCGCACACGAACAAACTATATATAACTACATACGTTATTCTCAATCATCCCGTCCGATCTAAAAATAATTAATGGTATTATTATGCCTCGTAAAACGCGTACACGTAATTTATTTACTCATACGTGAGATATTCAGTAAAGCATATTTCTGTTTCGCAATAACGCGAACGCCAACTTCGTTTCGTTATAAGCGATTACGATTTCATTCCCATCCCATCGATCGTCCAGACAACCCCCCTCCCCTTTCCTCTTTATTTATATTTATATATTATAACTTCGTCATTCTTTTATTTTTATTACATTTATTATTTTTATTCTAATTAATCGAGATTATCGATTAACTTATTCAATATACATACGAAACCCCGAGATGTTTTCACTTTTATTTTCAATTTATTATTCGCGATCTTAATTGATACATCGATCGAAATCGTATCGATCCTCGGTGGAAAGAGAAAGAAAATCGGATGAAAGGAGTTTTCGATCCCTCTCCTTCCGTACGTGATTTCTGAATCGAAATTAATGGAGTTAATTGGGGAGGGGAGGGGTCGAAACCGGTGTACGGAATTAATAATAATCGGGCGACACAATAAAGCGTGATAATCGCGATTCCTCGAGTTCCGAATCTGAATTACATTCCGTGGTCTGTCTGTTGGAGGTTAATTCGATGTAAATGTATGTGAGTCGTATGTAAGCGGTACACGGGCGGTGTATCGCCGGGCAAAGGAGGGAGGGAGGGAGGGAGGGAGAGGAGAGGCGGAGAATTATTGTGATACTTGGACGAAAAGGAACGGGGAACGTGACGGTGGAATGGTAATCGGAATTCGAACTTGGAACGAGCGTACGAGCGCTCCTCATGCGCAACTGTGTGTACGGTGTTGTATCTCTTATCGATTTCCAATTTAAAGATTGAAATCTTCGTGAATGTGAGCTTTGTAATTGGATACAGAATTGGTTACCAGAGAAATGAAAATTTTTTAGCGATTCGCGCGGAACAAGTGGCTGTTGATATATGTATATATATGTATGTATGGTGTATCGATTTTCAATTTAGATCCCTCAAATGAGTATTGGAAGATTTATTATTTAGATAGAATGAACATTTTTTAACAATTCACGTGAAACAGCTCTTGATGTATTTTATCGATTTCTACGTATTTAAAGATTCTGAAATGGATTTTGAAGGATTTATTATTTAGGAAAATGAAAATTTTCGATACAAGAATTGCCTCGAAGTATTCGAAATAATTTTTGAAAAATTTATTATTTTGGAAAATGAAAATTTTCGATGCAAGGATTGCCTCGAAATATTCGAAATAATTTTTAAGAGATTTATTATCCAGGAAAATGAAAATTTTCGATGCAAGAATTATCTCGAAATAATTAGAAATAATTTTTGAAAGATTTATTATTTTAAAAAAATAAAGATTTTCGATGCAAGGATTGCCTCGAAATACTCGAAATAATTTTTAAAAGATTTATTATCCAGGAAAATGAAAATTTTCGATACAAGAATTATCTCGAAGTATTCGAAATAATTTCTGAAAGATTTATTATTCAGGAAAATGAAAATTTTCGATGCAAGAATTATCTCGAAATAATTCGAAATAATTTTTGAAAGATTTATTATTTTAAAAAAAATGAAGATTTTCGATGCAAGGATTGTCTCGAAGTACTCGAAATAATTTTTGAAAGATTTATTTTTTAGGAAAATGAATATTTTTAATGCCTCGAAGTACTCGAAATAATTTTTGAAAGATTTATTATTTAAAAAAAATTTTCAAAGTAATTTTTGAAAGATTTATTATTTAGAAAAATGAAAATTTTTAATTTTCAACTCACGTGGAACACAAGTATCTCTCGATATGTATGATATATTTTAAGGATTGTAATTCTCAAACGAGTTTCGAAAGATTATTCGGAAAAAAATGAAAATTTTTGATAATTCGTGTGTCCTCGAGTACGTATATACTTCATTTCGAATATTTAAAAATAACAACACTGGAAATATTCGCAAATGAATTTATTATCCAGAGAGAAATGAAAAATTTATTTGTCATATCTTGATATAAATACGTATCGATTCCACGAGGAAGTCGATCGTACGTGTATAAAAGGATAAAAATGTTTAATCAAAGCGCGATTATCATTGATAAAATAAATCAGAGTTGAGCGGGATTCTTGGGTTAATTTATTCCCAGACTTCCGCCTCCGCCGTGGAGAGCACTAGCGCGTCGCGGTCACGTGTCGCATTAATAATTCATTTCCGCATATCGTGCGTATTTCACGTGTTACGCGAGTAATCGATTAACCTCCTAGCAAACAAATTTCACCGTGTCCCTTATAGTAATAAAACTCAAACAGAACGCACGTGCGCCCATTTAAACTCTCTTCAACCGTCTTAAATTTCACTTTTTTTTCCGCATCCTCTACACACTCCTATCCTCTTCACTCAACATGTAAGAATTATACGCCTATAATATAATTTTTCCTTTCTTTTTCTTTTTCTTTCTTTTTTTTTTTCCTTATTTTTTTCTCTTTCTCGAATGGAAGCTTGCTCTCGATAGGAAATATATAAATATATATGTAATTGTAAAAGAGACGAAGCAGAAGGAAGTCGGCGTTGTCGTTGTCGCGGCCGAGTAAATTCATTGCGGACACACCCTGTATATACAGGTGGTTGCAACTACGAGGCAACTACGACAGGAAGTCGTTACTGGATACCGGTAACCGTGAGGCTAAGTCAAATCGATGCACGCGAGGCGCTTTCGAAACTCGCTCGCTCCTCCCACCGTGGAAAATAAATAATAATAAGTAGCCGACAGTTATTCGTGGGACGACGCTGCACGCTGTTCCACGCTGTTTTATCTATAGCCGTTTTATACTCGTGAGTACCAACGAGTAATCCCCTTTTCTTTAAGAAAAGAAAATTAGTGTTTTTTTTTTTTTTAGAATTATAAATAAAAGTATTTAATTTTAAAAGTATAGGAATAGTATAGGAAAAAGTGTAGGAATTCCTTTTCCTTTTTTTTTTTTTTTTTTTTAAAGTGTAACGAGGATTTTAACGATGAGTCACTTCAATATTTGATATTAGGTAGTGGATGCCAAATATTCGTAGAAACCAGGAAAAAATCAATTGTGCATTTGGATAGTTTAATTAATATTAGGATATTTAATTATTTATTTATATAAATATCTTAATTTAATACTCGATGGATTCGATAGAAAATTTGAACGATCACAGATATTGTTATTTATTTCTTTCATATCTCGATACCTAAATATTTCGCAGAAATCACGAAAAATGAATTGTGCAACTATTTCGATAGTTTAGTATTGCTAATTTAATACTCGATGGATTCGATTGAAAATTTGAACGATAACAGATATGATATTATTTTCAATTCCTTTGATATCTCGACACCTGAATATTCGCAGAAATCACGAAAAATCAATTGTGCAACCACTTTGACAGATCGATTGAAAATTTGAACGATAACAGTATGATTCGATTTATTTTCAATTTCTTTGATATTTTGGTATATCTGAATATTCGCAGAAATCAGGAAAAATTAATTATGCAAATTGATAGAAAAATTATGCACTTTGATAGAATTGAAGTCGATTGAAAATTTGCAAAACGATAACAGTATTTTCGATTTATTTCTAATTCCTTCGATATCTCTATATCTGAATATTCACAGAAATCAGGAAAAATTAATTGTGCAACCACTTTGATAGGATTGGTCGATCGAAAATTTGAACGATAATGACTCGATTTATTTTCAATTCCTTTGATATCTCCATACTCGAATATCTATATTCGCATTGTTCAAATCAATAGTTCAACCATTTCGATTGGATCGATCGATTGAAAATTTGAACCATAACAGTATGACTTGATTTATTTTCAATTTCTTTGATATTTTGGTACCTGAATATTCGCAGAAATCAGGAAAAATTAATTATGCAACCACTTTGATAGAATTGAAGTCGATTGAAAATTTGAACAATATGACTTGACTTATTTCCTTTCATATCTCGATACCTGAATATTCAAAGAAATCAGAAAAAATCAATTGTGCAACCACTTTGATAGAATTGAAATCGATCGAAAATTTGAACAATAATGACTCGATTTATTTTCAATTCCTTTGATATCTCCATACTCGAATATCTATATTCGCATTGTTCAAATCAATAGTTCAACCATTTCGATTGAATCGAAATAATACGAATATAATAAATAAATAATAACACGAGTTCTACTTCCTACATGAATATTCGCAGAAATCAGGAAAAATCAATTGTGCAACCACTTTATATAGAATTGAAGTCGATTAAAAATTTGCAAAACGATAACAGTATTTTCGATTTATTTCTAATTCCTTGGATATCTCTATACCTAAATAAAAATTCATAAACGAAAAATCAATTGTGCAATCATTTCAATAATTTAGTATTGCCAATTTAATTACTGGATATTTTCAATCCCTTCCAATTATTATTCTCGAATAAAACCATTATCAAAGGACAAAAGATTATTACAATCGAGAAGGGTGGGTTTAAATGGGAAAACACTTGTTCGATTCGCGTTTCGGAAATGGAGGGCCGATATCCACACAGTTAATAGAACATTACACTCCCGTAAATCAGGCTCGATTCGACTCGACATAAATCATAATCGTATACGTCTCTCCTCCTCGTGAGAAACACCCTCTCCCCCCTCTCTCCCCGTATACCGTTAACCGCTTTTCAATCCGCCTCTTTCTCATTTCCCAACTCGCAAATTCCAAAATTGGAAACGAATTAATCGAGAATCAATGAAATTTCGTCCTCTCGACGAATTTATTTCGAAGAGAATAAAAAAAAAAGCTCCAAGATTAAAGACATCGCTCATCCAAACATTCCTTCTTCTCTTATTACTCAATCTTGGCGAATCCAAGAAATACGAATAATAAGACGACGAAGAGTAAAAATTCGTGGCGCGAATTTTGAATAAATTTGAATAAAAGGGGGAGAAAAGAAAAGGAAGAGTTCTACTTCTTCTTCTTCGCCTTCTTCTTGTCCTTCTTGGGCTTCTTCTTGACCAGGGTCGGGTCTACGAGGGGTGGCCTGGGCAGTTTGGGCGGCGGGCTCCCGAGAGCCAGGCGGGGGGCCGCGGGGGAGATGGCGGCCACGTCGGCCATCATGTTACCGGCCGGGCCCGTGTCCAACAAATCCTCCCTCACCGTGTTCTCCGCGCTCGGCGGCGGCGACGAGCCGTCCATCCCACCGCTCATCCTCGACGCCTGGCACTTGAACTCCGGCCCGTCCGGCTCGTTCTTGAACACGAAGCATTTCGGGGCGAGCACGTACGGCGTCACGAGCGCCCTGCCAGAACCAGAAAAGTTCACAACGATTCTCAAACGAGGCCCCCTTTCGAGATTCGTTTTCCCAAACGATTCTCAAACGAGGCCCCCTCGAAACAGAGAAATACCTTCCCAAGTTTCTGACCGTGATGTCGATGTCCAGTTGGCCAGCGAAGTTGTTCCCGGGATCCAACAGCTCGAACGGGCCCCTGAACACGTACGGCGTTGGATCCTTGATGGCCACCTTGGCCTGGAAAAAAAGGAGAAAACGTTTACCGATTTATCGATCCGTTGCCCAAGATCGATAAGAAAGGAATTTCAAAATTACGAGTACTATCTGTGCTCGTCGTTTGTGGGTGGTATTATTATAAAATTGCTCGAAAGGGGGGAGTTTTTTTTAGGAGAAATTTCACGGGTTTTATGATTAAAAAAATTTCAAGTATTGTTCTTTGAGTATTGTGCATTTAATGATACAACGCAGCAAGTATATTTAATATTTCTACTCGTCTTCTCTGGAATATTTATTACTTTATTGTTTCTAGATGTTGTATACCTATTTTTACGAAAATTCTTCAATTATAACGGAATAATTTGTATGATAATAATTTTATATGGATTATTAGGAAATAAGAAAAATTGTGATATGATAACGAATAATCACTTGGAATTTTGCAGAGAAAAGAAGTGATTTTTGTGTAGATTCACGTGAGAGATAATTTCAACAGTGCGTTTTGTAAAAAATTTTGTATTAATTTTTAATAATAATATATTTATTTTTTATATAATAATTATATAAATATAATTATTTTTAAATATATATTTCTACTCGGTTTCTCTGGAACATTTATTATTTTATTGTTTCTAGATGTTGTATTTTTACGAAAATTCTTCAATTATAACGGAATAATTTATATGATAATAATTTTATATGGATTATTAGGAAATAAGAAAAATTGTGATATGATAACGAATAATCATTTGGAATTTTGCAGAGAAAAGAAATGATTTTTGAAGATTCACGTGAGAGATAATTTCAACAATGCGTTTTGTAAAAAATTGTGTATTGGTTTTTAACGCAGAAAATATATTTATAAACATTTATTATTTCATTGTTTCTAGATGTTGTATACCTATTTTTACGAAAATTACGACAGGTTGATTTATATGGATCGATTATTGGGAAATAAGAAAAATGAAATAACAATGAATTAGAAGAAGTAACAAGCTTATAATTGTATATATGACAACGAATAATCCTTTCAATGATGAATTTTGCAGAGAAAAGAAGTGATTTTTGTAGATTTTTGTAGAATGAATTATGTATTTTTGGAAGGTTAAATAAGAAAAATTTATCTTTGAAAGTAAAGATTTGAATATTTCCAGATATTTTCAAAAAAATATATTTTTTTTTTTCGTTTATATTATTATGGACAAGTCTCGAAAAGGCACGGAATTGATAAAAAAAGAAGAATAAAAAGAATAATCAGAATAAATAAAGACCAATCTGGATCGGATTCTGATATAAACGAGTTACGCGAAAGCGAGGAAGAATTTGACAGTGTAAACGAAATTGAAGATTCTGACGACGGTGGGAATGAAAATTATCACGATACATAAAAGAGAAAGATACGTAAAAGAGAAAGAATGCGTATTATTTCGGATATTGAGAGCGAAAGTGAAATAAAAACACGGTGATAATGAAGAAAATACTGTGAAAGCAGGATCCCTTCGTGTGTTTTACAATCGTTTTTAGATTTGGCATCAATACCTGAATTATTATACAAAGAGACCACTGGATTTTTTGATAAAAATAAAATTCGAAAGAATTTTCTCTTTCAATTAGAAGAATTTTTCAGTGACCATCATTCAATGTCTGGATCTTATATATATAAATATATATATATATATTTATTTTATTTAATCTTCATATACACATAAATATTTATAAAATATAAATTTTAATTAATTATTGGATTACTTTATTATTATTTTTATTCTTTAAATACTTTATATACCAATAAAATCTATTTTATATATTAATTTATGAATAATAAGTTGATTATTAAAATTAAAATTTTTAATTTACAAATAATTTTATTCATTAAAAAATAAGTTATAAATAAATCAACCAACTAAAATAAACTATTAATTTTTTATAAAATAATTTTAAATATAAACTATTATAAAATATATATCCAATTATATTTCCATTAAATCTAACAAGCATGTATACTGAAATTACACATCCAAGATAGAGTTTACGTGTAACTAAAGGAAGGCAACTAAAGGTAAATAAAAATCTATAGATTTTTAAATAAATAATTTACAAAAAATTTTAACAAAAACTAAAATAAATTTTAACCAACTAAAATAAACTATTAATTTTTTATAAAATAATTTTAAATATAAACTATTATAAAATATATATCCAACTATATTTCCTTTAAATCTAACAAATATGTATACTGAAATTACACATCCAAGATAGAGTTTACGTGTAAAAAAACGTATTGAAGGCAACTAAAGGTAAATAAAAATCTATAGATTTTTAAATAAATAATTTAAACAAAAAATTTTAACAAAAACATAGATTTCAGTAAAAAATATATATATATAGGTATCAATCTGTTCATAAATCTAGTGTTAAAAAAAAATTTATCGTTTCTTGTTCCCTGCTTTCGCGAAGGAGGGTGCGAAAGGGAGCTAGGGAAATTTGTCCAGGGAAATTTGTTTCTCATAAATACCAGATTATTATTATATATAGGACCAATATATATAGGACCAACCAGATATTATATTTATATTTATATATATATTATATTTAGAACTAATTAATACCAATAATAATTGTAATATTAATTCTCACCATATCGCAGGCGCAACCGCTTATGGGTGAAGTTTACAAAAAATTTTAACAAAAACATAGATTTCAGTAAAAAAAAATATATATAGGTATCAATCTGTCCATAAATCTAGTGTTAAATAAAAATTTGTCGTTTCTTGTTCCCTGCTTTCGCGAAGAAGGGTGCGAAAGGGAGCTAGGGAAATTTGTTTCTTATAAATACCAGATTATTATCATATATAGGNNAATCTAGTGTTAAATAAAAATTTGTCGTTTCTTGTTCCCTGCTTTCGCGAAGAAGGGTGCGAAAGGGAGCTAGGGAAATTTGTTTCTCATAAATACCAGATTATTATTATATATAGGACCAATATATATAGGACCAACCAGATTATTATTATATATAGGACCATATATTATATTTAGGACCAATTAATACTAATAATAATAATAATTGTAATATTAATTCTCACCATGTCGCAGGCGCAACCGCTTAGATAAAGTTTACAAAAAATTTTAACCCGTCAAAAACACGGATTTCAGTAAAGAAAAAATATATATATATAGATATCAATCTGTCCATAAATCTAGTGTTAAATAAAAATTTGTCGTTCCTTGTTCCCTGCTTTCGCGAAGGAGGGGAACGAGAAGGGTGCGAAAGGGAGCTGGGGAAATTTGTCTAGGGAAATTTGTTTCTCATAAATACCAGATTATTCTTAGGACCAATTAATACTAATAATAATAATAATTGTAATATTAATTCTCATCATGTCGCAGGCGCAACCGCTTATGGGTGAAGTTTACAAAAAATTTTAACAAAAACATAGATTTCAGTAAAAAAAAATATATATAGGTATCAATCTGTCCATAAATCTAGTATTAAATAAAAATTTGTCGTTCCCTGCTTTCACGAAGGAGGGGAACGAGAAGGGTGCGAAAGGGAGCTGGGGAAATTTGTGCAGGGAAATTTCTCATAAATTCTCATAAAATTCTCATAAATAGCAGATTATTCTTAGGAGCAATTAATACTACTAATAATAATAATTGTAATATTAATTCTCACCATGTCGCAGGCGCAACCGCTTAGATGGGTGAAGATGTGGCAAATGGGGAAGGTGTCGTTCGCCTTAAAAATGCCGATCTTTAACAATGCCTTCTTCATTTTGTTGACAAGCTCCTCGGTGGGCATGGAGAAGTGTATGGATTGGCCGCATCTGAATCCGTAAACGTAAATCGTCTCATTTTTCAAGGAACGTTCGCGCTCGTTGACCTCGGTCGGTGGGAAATTAATGAACGCAACTTTCACAACGAGCTTCGCCCCGTTAGTGTCTATGTAAACGTCTTTGTTCAGCATCAATTGCTCCACGTAAATGTCTAAAAGGTACAATCCGATCATAATTGAAATTTATCCACATGTTGCGCGATTCGGATTTCCTAGGTTATGAAATACTTGAGAATTTTTCCAATTTTGTGCGTGAAGTTGCGCACGAATTTCCTTCTCCTCCTCCTCCTCCTCTTCTCCTTTTTCTTTTCGTGGAATCAAGCGGGGAAAGAAATTTTTGGATTGTGTTCTCGATTCCATTTTCCTCGTCGAATCGAGGGATTCTACGTAAGAAAAATGAAATTCCAAATGGAGAAATATTGATATTTATATGAATTGTAGGTGGTTATTGTGAATGTAAATCAATCAAATGGAAAACAATTTTTTTGACGAATTTCGATTCCATTTTTTCGTTGCAGAAATTCTACGTAAAAATGAAATTATACAATAACAAATAAATTTTAGGCGAATTTTAATTCCTCGATTTCATTTCTTAATTATTAAATTTTTATATAAAAATAAAAATTCCAATAGCAATTTTAGATGAATCTCGATTCTTCGATTCTATTTCTTCACTGTCGAAATTCTACGTAAAAATGAAATTCCAATAACAAATAAATTTTAGGCGAATTTTAATTCCTCGATTTCATTTCTTAATTATTAAATTTTTATATAAAAATAAAAATTCCAATAGCAATTTTAGATGAATCTCGATTCTTCGATTCTATTTCTTCACTGTCGAAATTCTACGTAAGAAAAATTAAATTCCAATGGCAAATGGAGAAATCGATACTTACAGGTTGCGATGAATTTTAGCTAATTACTGTAAATGTAAATCAATGGTGGAAAACAATTTTTTGACGAATTTCGATTCCATTTCTTCGTTGTTCTACGTAAAAATGAAATTCCAATAGAAATTTTAGACGAATTTTAATTTCTCGATTCCATTTCTTAATTATTAAAATTTTATATAAAAATAAAAAAGTCAATAGCAATTTTAGATGAATCTCGATTCTTCGATTCTATTTCTTCACTGTCGAAATTCTACGTAAGAAAAATGGAATTCCAATGGTAAATAAATTTTAGGCGAATTTTAATTCCTCGATTCCATTTCTTCACTACTAAAAATTCTAAAAAGGAAATTTCAATAAGCAAATAAATTTTAGGCGAATTTTAATTCCTCGATTCCATTTCTTCACTACTAAAAATTCTAAAAATGAAATTTCAATAAGCAAATAAATTTTAGGCGAATTTTAATTCCTCGATTCCATTTCTTCACTATCAAAAATACTAAAAATGAAATTTCAATAAGCAAATAAATTTTAGGCGAATTTTAATTTCTCGATTCCATTTTTTCATTGTCAAGATTCTATGTAAAAATGAAATTCCAATAACAATTTTAGATGAATCTCGATTCCTCGATTCCATTTCTTCATTATCAAAAATTCTAAAAATGAAATTCCAATAACAAATAAATTTTAGGCGAATTTTAATTTTTCGATTCCATTTCTTCATTATCAAAATTCTATGTAAAAATTAAATTCCAATAACAATTTTAGATGAAATTCGATTCCTCGATTCCATTTTTTCATTGTCAAGATTCTACATAAAAATAAAATTCCAATAACAATTTTAGATGAATCTTGATTTCTCGATTCCATTTCTTCATTATCAAAAATTCTAAAAATGAAATTTCAATAAGCAAATAAATTTTAGGTGAATTTTAATTCCTCGATTTCATTTCTTCACTATCAAAAATTCTAAATTGAAATTTCAATAAGCAAATAAATTTTAGGCGAATTTTAATTCCTCGATCCTATTTCTTCATTATCAAAATTCTATGTAAAAATGAAATTCCAATAACAATTTTAGATGAATCTCGATTCCTCGATCTCATTTCTTCATTATCAAAATTCTATGTAAAAATTAAATTCCAATAACAATTTTAGATGAATCTCGATTCCTCGATTCCATTTCTTCATTATCAAAAATTCTATGTAAAAATGAAATTCTAATAACAATTTTAGATGAAACTCGATTCCTCGATTCCATTTCTTCATTATCAAAAATTCTAAAAATGAAATTCCAATAACAAATAAATTTTAATTCCTCGATTCCATTTCTTCAATTTCTTTGTCGAAATTCTACGTAAAAATGAAATTCCAGTTGCAAATGCAGTAATGTCAGAAATCAGTATTTGCAGATAAATTTTAACGCCAGACCATCGTGATATAATAAAAAATATTCTGCAAATGCAAAACAAATTTTAGAATTTTATAATTTCGATTTCATTCCCTCGCTGTCGAAATTCCACTGTAAAGAAAAATAAAATTACAAATGCAATGACAAATGCAGGAATCAATATATTGCAGATGAATTAACGCCAGGTCATCGTGATACAATAAAAAATATTTGTTTCATATTTTCATATTTGCTTAATTATTTGAGTTCAAGGAATTTTACCTCGAGTTCGATAAATTAATATATATATATATATATGTTGAACAGAAATATTAATATTAGTAATAATATATTTAATGTATTTATATTTATTGAAAGAATTGTTATTGGATTAAATTTTTAAAGTTAATAGAAAATTTTATTTTTATATTATATTTTCAAAATATAATATACACTTGTTCATGTTCATTAACTAATTAATATATAAAATTAATTTTATTTTCAAATTAATTTATCCCATATTTTTCTCGAATGATATTTTTATAGAATCATATAAAGAAATATAAAAAATATGTATTTTGTTATTTTACTATTATTAAGTGAAAACCAAATTTTAGAATTTTAGAATTTCGATTCCATTCCCTCGCTGTCGAAATTCCACTGTAAAGAAAAATAAAATTACAAATGCAATGACAAATGCAGGAATCAATATATTGCAGATGAATTAACGCCAGGTCATCGTGATATAATAAAAAATATTTGTTTCATATTTTCATATTTGTTCAATGTTTATTTGAGTTCAAGGAATTTTACCTCGAGTTCGATAAATTAATATATATATATATGTTGAACAGAAATATTAATATTAATTATTATAATTATTATTAATATTTATTATAATTATTATAATTATTAATAATTATTATAATTAATATAATTAATATTAATTATAATAATATATTTAATGTATTTATATTTATTAAAAGAATTGTTATTAAGTTAAATTTTTAAAGTTAAAATTTTATGACAAATTTTAGGACCAGAAATCGGGATTCGCGATGAATTATAACCAGGTATAACAACCGTGAACCTCTTGCGCGTGCAGATAAGTTCGAAAGACGAAATGGTTTAGGTGTTTAGGTTAGGAACCGGTTTGAGAAAACGCGAGTCGGTGATTCGGTGGCCGAAGTGATTTACAGTTAGACACGCCGATTGATAGACTCGTTTAGGATAATTGCCGAAACATCGTTAACTGTTTGCAGTCGAATCGTTTGTTTGCACCATTATATCGTTCCAGTGGATGAAAGATCGCTCG
>NW_025223398.1:0-809 GCF_014066325.1 Apis laboriosa | reverse complement strand
TTGTGAAGACGAAATTTAGCGGAATTATCTCGCTTCCCTTCCCTCCCCGCCACCGACATCATTAATCTCCGGACGAAAGAAATGCAAAGAGCGTCCTTGAACCGCGGCGTGCCCCGCTGCGTCCATCCGTTCCCCGTACAAAAATTCGCGTATCCACGAAAAACTCGTGCTCGAACGAAACGATCTTGAGCCAGACGAAGAGAGAAACAGAGAGAAAGAGAGATTGCAGACGAAGGTAATATGTATGGTATATACATACATATATATATATATATACATACACACATGTTGATCCGTTCTTTTTTTGCAGAGAGTCTGATAAAAGTAGAAGTGGATAATCTAGTTGCGATGTGGGCTCACGTAGCGATGTGAATAGAAGAGGGAGAGGGAGAGAGAGAGAGATAGAGAGAAAGGGGGAGTTTATAGACGCGTATGTAGCACGATGCAGGTATCGTGCGTTCAAGAGGCTCATCCGCCCTTCGATGCAGGAGGAAAGAAGAGGAGGAGGCGAGGTATAGATCAAAGGAAAATTATACGATGAAAAGCCGGGATGGACTGGGCTTAATGAAGTAAAACGTTACGAAAGATCGGGACGTCGAGACGGTGAGGAGTGTTTTGTTGAATTTATCGAGTATAATGAACTCGTACCCGATCTGTGTGTTTTCGTTCGAACGAATACGATGGAAAAAAAAAAAAAANAAAAAAAAAAAAAAAAAGAAAAAATTGTGATCCTTTTCTTAACCCATTTAACATATCTTTTTCTCTTGGCTATTTAGTTTTTTTTTTTTCTTTTTACGTCAATCAATTTC
>NW_025223397.1:0-275 GCF_014066325.1 Apis laboriosa | reverse complement strand
CCTCAGCATATTTATTTTTTGATGCGGTTTTAGTCTTAATTGTTTGATCCGCTTTGCTGCATGTACGATGTCTTGGATCGAGTCTTTGCACAATCCTTTCCATGCGTTGAACGTGGTTCCTAGGTATTTGATGGCCTTTTCTGGGTCAGCATAAGGAATTTGTTGCTGACCCAACGTCAAATATGGGTTTTCGAGGAACCACGTCTTATTCTCCTGTTGAATTTGGAAGGATGTGCACTTATCGGCAGATACTTCCATTTTCCAGTTCTTTCAAA
>NW_025223396.1:0-717 GCF_014066325.1 Apis laboriosa | reverse complement strand
CGAGGAATTTCTCAGAATTGTCTTCATTTGAGGATCTAAATTTTCGAATTTTGATAAACTTGTCTTTTTTTTTCTCTCATTTTTCGAAAGGCAGTATGTAAAGGAATATGTAATCGATGAGGAGTTTCTCAGAATTGTCTTCGTTCGAGGGTGAATCTAAAATTTTCGAGTTTCGATAAACTTGTCTTTTTTTTCATTTTTCGAAAGGCAGTATGTGATCGACGACGAGTTTCTCAGAATTGTCTTCGTTTAAGTTTTGATAAACTTGTTTTTTTTCTTTTTTTTTCATCTTTCGAAAGGCAGTATGTAAAGGAATATGTAATCGACGAGGAATTTCTCAGAATTGTCTTCATTTGAAGATCTAAATTTTCGAGTTTTGATAAACTTGTCTTTTTTTTTCTCTCATTTTTCGAAAGGCAGTATGTGATCCACGACGAGTTTCTCAGAATTGTCTTCGTTTGAGGATGAATCTAAAATTTTCAAGTTTTGATAAACTTATCTTTTTTCTTTTTTTTTCATTTTTCGAAAGGCAGTATGTAAGGGAATATGTAATCGACGAGGAGTTTCTCAGAATTGTCTTCGTTCGAGGGTGAATCTAAAATTTTCGAGTTTTGATAAACTTGTCTTTTCTCTCATTTTTCGAAAGGCAGTATACAACTTTTAGAGAATTTAAATATTTACTTGAAAAAGTTTGAATGCAGGATTATGAAACTCGGC
>NW_025223395.1:0-284 GCF_014066325.1 Apis laboriosa | reverse complement strand
TTATTAATAAAAATTTATTAATTAATTAAACGTAAGCATAATAAATTAATTAAACAAATATGTATAGAAATAAACGAATAAAAAAAATGAAATGCAGTAAATAACCAAACAGAAATATCATAATTAAATAATAATGTAAATAATAATATAAATAACGTAAATTGATACATAAAAAAAAATAAATAAATAATTTCATTTTTTTTTCATTCAAAAAATATTTGTCTATTTTTATAATTATTTCTTATTTAATCACATATGCATCAATTTTATTTTTTTCTTTGTTT
>NW_025223394.1:0-497 GCF_014066325.1 Apis laboriosa | reverse complement strand
CGTGTCTACAACCTGCATAATATGTCGATATATATTTTTCTTTGCACAATTTGAGGTATCTAAGTAAGATAGTGACGTATTACGTATATCTGAACGTTTTCGTTTTTGAAATCGCGTAATACCGTTTTGCGTTTCCAAAAGGTGGAATTTTGTTCCAAGTCGAATTTTCTTACAAGAAATCACCGAAATTTGAATATGAATATAGAAATTTTACCCTTCATGATAATTCCATTCAGANGAAAATTAGATTTTCGTGTCTACAACCTGCATAATCTGTCGATATGAATTTTTCTTTGCATAATTTGAGGTATCTAAGTGAGATAGTGACGACTGTCGTATATCTGAAAGTTTTCGATATTGAAATCGCGTAATACCGTTTTGCGTTTCCAGATGGTGGAATTTCATTCCAAATCGAATTTTCTTACAAGAAATCACCGAAATTTGAATATCAATATAAAAATTTCAACCTTCAAGATAATTCCATTCAGAATTCGCGG
>NW_025223393.1:0-224 GCF_014066325.1 Apis laboriosa | reverse complement strand
CTCCTCCATTATTTGCATCTCATTTCCAACAAACTTTTTCCAACAGACTTTCACTTCGTTTCGATCTTTTAATATCAAGGACTAAGAGATACTAAGGGATCGAAAGGAATTATCGTTTTTTAAATTTTTATTTTCAAATTATTATAATATTATTCCATATTTGGAATAAGAGCGTTCCATATTTGGAATAAGAGGGTTACCTTGTTAACGTCGGCCGCGATAAA
>NW_025223392.1:0-204 GCF_014066325.1 Apis laboriosa | reverse complement strand
TATTCGCTTTTCCATTGTGAACATTCATTTTCTTTTTGTATATAGGAAGTTATTAGAGTATTTAATTAATAATTTCGATGATTCTCGACGAAAATTGCTACGACTCGATTTACGATGGATAAAAGATTCAAGAATTTATGAATATTCGAAAAATAGAATTCATTTTTCCATCGTAAATTTTCAAAGATATCTGTGCATATAAAT
>NW_025223391.1:0-760 GCF_014066325.1 Apis laboriosa | reverse complement strand
AAAATATTAGAATATTCCATAAGTTTCTTTCTTTCTTTTTTTTTTTTTTTGATACGAAATGAATACGCGATATTTGTTTTTTAAAAACCGCACTACTCTAACATCTTCTTCCATCTTTTAGGAAGCCTTATTATTCCCTCTTCCCAAAATTATTGAAATTCTTACTTGCAAAATATTCATCGAGGTATGTCTTTATTTCGCTTATGGATTAGAATTATTTATCATGAAGAGAATTTTTTAATAATGGAAACAAATTTTTTGATACGAAATGAATACGCGATATTTGTTGTTTAAGATTCTTGATTTATTTTGTTATATAAACCGCTCTGCGCTCTAATCTTCTTCTATCTCTCAGCAAGCCTCATTATTCCCTCTTCCCAAAATTGTTGAGACTTATTTGCAAAATATTCATCGAGCTTTTTATTTCGTTTACGGATTAGAATTGTTTATCACAAAGAGAATTTTTTAATAACGGAAACAAGTTTTTTGATACGAAATGAATACGCGATATTTTTTGTTCGAGATTGATTTATTCCATTATATATGAACCGCTCTGCTCTAATCTTTTTCTATCTCTCAGCAAGCCTCATTATTCCCAAAATTGTTGAAATTCTTACTTGCAAAATATTCATCGAGGTATGTTTTTATTTCGCTTATGGATTAGAATTATTTATCATGAAGAGAATTTTTTAATAACGGAAACAGTTTCTTGATACGAAATGAATACGTGATATTTATTATTTAAGATTCTTGATTTATT
>NW_025223390.1:0-948 GCF_014066325.1 Apis laboriosa | reverse complement strand
ATTTCAATCGTGAAAGATAATCGGTTAATATAACGTAATAATAGACCAGCCAAATCCAAGGTATTTAAATCACGCGGAAAGGTAAGTCTCCTTCTTATCCTTTTTATCCTTTCTTTTCGATCAGTGAAAAAAAAAAAGAAAGGAATAAATAAATTAACTAATTTCAATCGTGNGGTTAATATGACGTAATAATAGACCAGCCAAATCCAAGGTATTTAAATCACGCGGAAAGGTAAGTCTCCTTCCCTTCTTATCCTTTTTATCCTTTCTTTTCGATCAGTGAAAAAAAAAAAAAGAAAGGAATAAATAAATTAACTAATTTCAATCGTGAAAGATAATCGGTTAATATGACGTAATAATAGACCAGCCAAATCCAAGGTATTTAAATCACGCGGAAAGGCGAGGATGGATAACTGGGAGATCGATCGGGGTGGTCTAACTGTGCAGCGACCGCAGTGGAAATGGCCGACGATAATAGCAAATCCACGAACGGTCTGTATAGAGTTGAGCGGGAATGGACGGTAGGAAGGCTGGCACCAGCTTTATTGTTAGTGAGCTCTATGCGGCCAGGTTCCAGCCCCTCGGCCCTTGTCGCGTTTGCGGGCAAAATGTACCCCCTTCACCCCGTACCCGCGTGTATTGCTGTGCGCTCGTGCCGACACTCGTTGCTCGTAAGCAGTCTGGATCATGCAGCGTGCATGTGACGTTGCGTATACCGCTGGGTATGATGTACTTTTTCTATTCTTTTTTCTTTTCCTTTTTCTTTTTTCTTTTTGCACTCCTCCTCGCTCCCGCGTTTCCCGCGGAAGAAGGAACAATTCGGGGAGGAGTGTTCTCTGGGAAAGGGGGTTTGTCGGAAAGAGGAAAGAGAGAAACGTCACAAGTTTCGTCGACACAAGTTTCGAAGGGAAGATGTATAATAATTTTTTCGAAATTTGAACTTTTGAA
>NW_025223389.1:0-232 GCF_014066325.1 Apis laboriosa | reverse complement strand
CTAAAACTAGGATTTTTTTACCGAAAATCAACATAACATGTCGATTTCCGTTTTCCTTTCCGAAATTTGCCCGATTTAATGCTGGATAACGAATCTACAAACGTTTTCGATGTAGAAATCGCCGTAACACCCATTTTCGTGTCGAAGAGATGCAATTATGAACGAAATCGAATTTTCACAGACGAATTCATCGAAGCTCGTATATCATAGTGAAAACGTAACTCTCAGATAT
>NW_025223388.1:0-674 GCF_014066325.1 Apis laboriosa | reverse complement strand
AATAGTATCTCCAAATTTATTTGCCTTATCCCCCAAATATCACAATACATACTATACTTTGAACATTTATTTATAATTTTATTTTTATTCTTAAGAAATTGATCACAAACTATTTCAATAGTCCGAATAATACTCGAATTTCAAATGAAATTAAATATAATTTTTCAAAACAAAATTTTACCAAATTTGCCAAGATATTTGCCTTATTCGAATATCATAATGTCTACTATACTTTGAACATTTATAATTTTATTTTTAATCCTTAAGAAATCGATCACAAATTATTTCAATAGTCCGAATAATACTCGAATTTCAAATGAGATTAAATAAAAGTTTTCAAAACAAAATTTTACCAAATTTGCCAAGATATTTGCCTTATTCGAATATCACAATGCCTACTATACTTTGAACATTTATTTATAATTTTATTTTCAATCCTTAAGAAATCGATCACAAACTATTTCAATAGTCCGAATAACACTCGAATTTCAAATGAAATTAAATATAATTTTTCAAAACAAAATTTTATCAAATTTGCCAAGATATTTGCCTTATTCGAATATCATAATGTCTACTATACTTTGAATATTTATAATTTTATTTTTAATCCTTAAGAAATCGATCACAAATTATTTTAGTAGTTTGAATAATATTCGAGTTTCAAATGAGATTAA
>NW_025223387.1:0-1440 GCF_014066325.1 Apis laboriosa | reverse complement strand
TTTCTGGATCGTTGATTAGATTATCGCGATCAACCCGGCGAAAATTCGACGGCGAGAAGGGCCGCGCGCCATTTTTCCACCACCCGCACATCCCGTGCATCGTCTCGTGCTACGATAGCTCGTCTCTATGAGAATCTGTAAACCAAATCTCTATGAGAACCGCCAATCTTTATCCGTCCATTTTCACGTTTTTGAACGTGTCGTCCGCTTGCGAGAGGCGTGGGCGTGTGTCGTTCTCGTCGTCGAAAGGAAGAGGTCTTCGCAAGAGGCCGCAACCTGGATGAATGGAAAGGAAGAGGGTTATGATGATGTCGAAGAGGGAAACCGCGAGGGGGAGGAGGGAATTCGATCCGCCTCCAAATCGAGTTATACGCGGCCTGTTGGAGAGATAATGATATTTATGCGCGTCAAGTGTATGATGTGTGGTCCGCACATGCTTTGCGAGGGAGGAAGGAGGAGAGAGAGAGGAGCGGCAAAAATTATACTACACGGAAACGTGTCACATGTTGTTTGTCCCTCCTCCCTCCCGCGAGGAATTCGACACACGGTCGATGAGCTCGTAGATTCGAAGATTTTTTTCGGGCCGAAATTTCGCTTCGAAAATGATTTAAAAGCGATGGTATCCGCCTTGGGATACGTTTATCGTTGATGGAGGAAAGAGAGAGAGAGAGAGAGAGAGGATCCATTCGTTTCGTTTCGGGTTTTTTTTTTCTTTTCTTCTTTTTTTCCCCTTTTCAATCGAGAAATTGGCATTGGAGATGGTTTGTCCCGGAACGGGAGAGGGAATCGAAGGGATTTGCGCCTGGGATTCGCGAAAGAACATTGAAATTTATGTAGTCGCATAGGTAGCGTGCAAAGAGATGCAGCAGTAAAATAGAAGAGACGCTAACGGGACACGAATGCAACTCGGGTTATTTTTCTGCTATTGTTCTTTCTCCTTTATTACGGAGACGCTTTGTGTCCCTCCCGCTTTTTGATACGAGTCGAGTACACGCGTAGTAGGTACTTTTGTATCCGCCACTGAATCTAGACTCTACTACGTAATCTTAACTGAAGCGGGGGGAGGAGGGAGGGGAGAGGGGCAGAGGATATTATTATCCCCGCGTTTAATCGTATTTCCATTCCACTGTTTCATGTATCACGAAAATACTCGCCTCGCGAGACCATCGCGTTCCCTTTTCTCTTTTTTTCTTTTACCCTTCCATCGCGTTAAAAGCTCGCGGGGAAAAAGTATTTTTTAGGAGGGATTTGTTATTAATAAAAGTATCTAATCATAACGATCCAATCGTTCTCGCGTTGTAACCTTTTTTTCTAACGATTTCAGATATCATCGGATTTCGGATCTATCACTTGGATCGCGGCCCACCGCAAAACACATCGTAGCGTGCACGAAGATTAAACATCGTGGATGGGTGGAACGAAGAAGTGGCTCGATTCGCG
>NW_025223386.1:0-224 GCF_014066325.1 Apis laboriosa | reverse complement strand
AAATACTTTATATATTATTTAACCTGATCTACTGAATTTAACATAAATATAGATAACAATTTTTATTCTACATATAATTTCTTTGATATAAACAATGAAATGATGGAAACTAAGATATTTTCTCGATAAAATAAAAATTGTCGAAGCAATTCTACGAGTTAAATGTTAAAAGTTCCAAAGTCAAAGTTGATATTCATTATTAATTTTGAATAACAATAAATACT
>NW_025223385.1:0-442 GCF_014066325.1 Apis laboriosa | reverse complement strand
ATCGATTTAACCAATAACTTGTTCTGGAAACAGAAAAAAAAATCACAGAATAACAATAATGATAATATATCTTCTCGATTATTTTATGACACATCTAATCTTTTTCTTGAAAAAATTTGTTTGTTAAAAATCAATTAATTATAAAATTAAAATCGAGTTAGCTTCTCTTTCCAAGATCGATCTATCGAAAATCGATAAGAGAGAGAGAGGGAGAGAAAAGGAATGGCGACAAGAAGATCGATTTACAACGAAGACGAGTAACTTATTCTATTTTAAAAAAAAAGTCACGAATAATAATAATAATAATAATAATAATAATAATGATAATATATCTTCTTGATTATTTTACGACACATCTAATCTTTTTCTTGAAAAAATTTGTTTGTTAAAAATCAATTAATTATAAAATTAAAATCGAGTGCTTCTCTTTCCAAGATCGATC
>NW_025223384.1:0-597 GCF_014066325.1 Apis laboriosa | reverse complement strand
TTTTTGTGTATTTTTCGTCGATCGTGTATTTAGAGCATTGAGATTATCAATATTTCGTATTATATATCATTTGATTATCGGTATAATTCGAAGAAAAAACGATTTATAGCATATGCATCGCACAATGATTCGGAATTAATAACATTGAACTATCTTATGTTAAATAAGATCCAAAAAAGAATTGGTATTTAATTAATGTTTTTATTTTAATACGATCGATTAATTTTAAATATTTTATATGTTTATTTGTAAATTATTTTAATTCTACGAATTATTATCTGTTCTACATAGATAAAAGGGTAAATGTATTCGTCCATCTTCACGAGCGGGAAAAGTTCCAATATGGCCGTCATTTTAATACTTTTTCAAAGAGAAGTTTATTCTATTCTATTTCTATTTTATATATATTTATTTTGTTTCTATTGGATCGTTTCTATAATGAACATTTACTATAAATATTAATACTTTTCTTTAAATAATTAATGCATTCTATAAATAGTTATTTTAGCTACTTATATATAAAATTTTTTATTTGTGAAAAATTGATAATAATCAGTCCATAGTTTTAATAAGTAGTAATGCTTTTTGAAATAAATA
>NW_025223383.1:0-342 GCF_014066325.1 Apis laboriosa | reverse complement strand
AGTGATATTAATGATACTTTTATTATTTATTTTTGCAAAGCGACTATAATCGCCCATAATATCAGTAGTATTTTAAACAGAGCTATAAGTCAGTGGCATTTTATACGGAGCGACTATAATCATTCATAGCAATATTACTGATATTTTATGCAAAGCGACTATAGTCGGTCAATACTATATAAGAATATCAGTAGAATCTTAAACAGAGCGACTATAATCCATAGTATATCAGTGGCATTTTATGTGACTATAATCCATATATATATATAATCCATAGTATATCAATCATTTTATGCAGAGCAATTATAGTGTCCAATAGTATATCAATGGCATTTTATGCAA
>NW_025223382.1:0-622 GCF_014066325.1 Apis laboriosa | reverse complement strand
ATCTATTTTTTCTACCTTTAACGTTATCCTTGAACGTTATCTACCTTGCTCCACCTTGTTTTTTTAAAATTCGAGAGATCACTCGTGCCATTTCCTATTCAATTCAGACGCTTAAGCTTGACTTCTCTTTTTTTATCTACTCAAAATTTTATATTCCTTTTCTTTGGAAGAAAAATTTTCTTTCGAATCGAATTCCTTGGATTAAGATTGTTATTTCTTATCCAATTTATATTCCATATTTTTTTAATCAAGAAATTTTCAAAGTGAAAATTTGGATACTTGATTTGAAAATTAGATCTATTTTTTCTACCTTTAACGTTATCCTTAAACGTTATGCACCTTATTTCACCTTGTTTTTTTAAAATTCGAGAGATCACTCGTGCCATTGACATTTCCTATTCAATTCAGACGCTTAAGCTTGACTTCTCTTTTTATCTACTCAAAATTTTATATTCCTTTTCTTTGGAAGAAAAATTTTCTTTCGAATCGAATTCCTTGGATCAGAATTGTTATTTCTTATCCGATTTATATTCCATATTTTTTTAATCAAGAAATTTCCAAAGTGAAAAGTTGGATACCTGATTTGAAAAGTAGATCTATTTTCTCTTTACATCTTTAACGT
>NW_025223381.1:267-471 GCF_014066325.1 Apis laboriosa | reverse complement strand
TTTAATAATATAATATATCCCGATTTTAATTTGTCGAAATCACGAGTCGAAAAGAAGCGATATATTGATAGATCTCGGAAGGAATGGTGAGAAATGATTCAAGAGAAGAAGGATCGATCGAAAGCACTGCGATTCGATATTTGAAAAGAAGAGATACGAGTAGAAACAACGAAAGATCGTGGCAATTTTCAATCTTCTCGAGGA
>NW_025223381.1:0-257 GCF_014066325.1 Apis laboriosa | reverse complement strand
GCAAGAATTCGATTAAACGACAAGCAAATAAAAATCTCTCCAATATCTAATAATATAATATATCCCGATTTTAATTCGTCGAAATCACGAGTCGAAAAGAAGCAACATATAATCGATAGATCTAGAAATGGCGAGAAATGGTTCAAGAGAAGAAGGATCGATCGAAAGCACTGCGATTCGATATTTGGAAAGAAGAGATACGAGTAGAAACAACGAAAGATCGTGACAATTTTCAATCTTCTCGAGGAGAGGAATCG
>NW_025223380.1:0-379 GCF_014066325.1 Apis laboriosa | reverse complement strand
CGCGTTTTAATAAATATAAAAGAGAGAAAATTTATTATTATCTTTTAAAGAATTATTATCTCTTAAAGAAAATTTATTATTATCTTTTTTTAATATAAAATTTTATATTATATTTCGATATACGAATCGTATATTTCGATATACGAATAGAAGAATTAATCACATAAGGAAATCGAACCTTTATTTTCGAAACAAGATTTTTCGATATTCTTTTAAATTCAACGCGTTTTAATAAATATAAAAGAGAGAAAATATAAAGAGAATTTATTATTATTTTTTTTTAATATAAAATTTATATTTCGATATACGAATAGAAAAATTAATCACATAAGGAAATCGAACCTTTATTTTCGAAACAAGACTTTTCTTTTAAATTCTT
>NW_025223379.1:0-1407 GCF_014066325.1 Apis laboriosa | reverse complement strand
AATTATTAGTGAAATTTGAGGAATGTTGTTCTATAGGATAGGTTGGAAATTGAATATGTTTTTTGAAGATTATTGTAGGTTTGATGATGAACTTTTCTTATTTTGAAGAGAAATGTGTAATGAAATAAAAAAAATTTGGGAAATGGATGGGTTGGGAATTGAATATGTTTTTTCCAGAAATGAATATGTTTTTTATTATAGAATTATAATGATGCACTTTTTTTATTTTTATAATTAATAGCAGACAATCAATGATAAAGAAATGTGTAATGAAATAAAGAATTATTAGTGAAATTTGGAAAATACTGTTCTATAGAATGATATGTTCTATAGTAGACAATCAATGATAAAGAAATGTATAATNAATGATAAAGAAATGTATAATGAAATAAAGAATTATTAGTGAAATTTGGAAAATAGTGTTCTATAGAATGATATATAGATATGTTCTATAAAAGACAATGATAAAGAAATGTATAATGAAATAAAGAATTATTAGTGAAATTTGGAAAATAGTGTTCTATAGAATGATATATAGATATGTTCTATAAAAGACAATGATAAAGAAATGTATAATGAAATAAAGAATTACTAGTGAAATTTGAAGAATGCTGTTCTATAGAATATGTTCTATAGCAGACAATCAATGATAAAGAAATGTGTAATGAAATAAAGAATTATTAGTGAAATTTAGAAAATGTTGTTCTATGGATGAGTTAGAAATTGAATATATTTTTTGAAAATTGTTGTAGATTCTTTTTATAGAGAAACGTGTAACGAAATTATATGTAAAATTGTTAAAAAATTACATGTAAAATTTTGAGAATTCTGTTTTATAGGTATAAATAATGATATTAAGATAAAATAATAATGAGTTTGATGGTGGATTTTTCTTATTTTACATGATAATCAAAAAAATTATTTTTAGAAAAATGTATAATAAAGAATTATTTGTAAAATTTGAGTAATGTTGTTCTAAAGATGATAGCGAATTGAAGTTTACAATAATTGCGTGACATACATTATACTTATGTAACACATTACTACTTTGCATCAATATTGACATAAAAGTCAAAATTTACTTTTATTAAAGGTACATGTTTCTATCTTTATACACATTTACCAAAAACCGCAATAATTAATTAATAATAATCAATCAAATTAATTTAACCTCTAAAATTTACATTTTGAGTTGTATCCATTGTCAATAAACGATATATAAACCCCAATAATCACCTCCGATTATTAAATTTAAAAATAAAAAATTAAAAATAGAACGATCATTAAAAAAAAAATCATTAAAAAAAAAAATACTTCTTGAAAGAAATTTCTTTTTTAAACAAATCAACGATAAATTCATAACTTCTTTATCTTATTGTAAAGTTACGCACACAAATACAAAAGAAA
>NW_025223378.1:0-613 GCF_014066325.1 Apis laboriosa | reverse complement strand
TTCGGTGATTCTTGCATAGGATTCTTGCATAGGATTTCGCTCTTTCGATTCTTTGTCGCAGGAATTTTTTAAAATCGAACTTTCGAATTGGACGACGTTTTTTGTAGGATTTCGCCATTTCGATTCTTTGTCGCAGAAATTTTTTAAAATCGAACTTTCGAATTCGACGACGTTTTCCTTTCGGTGATTCTTTCTAAGGATTTCGTCCTTTCGATTCATATTCGTAAAATAGTGATATAATGGTAGAATTGAGATTCTTCTGCGTAAGATTTCGCAGAAATTTTCCAAAAACGAACTTTCGAATTGTACGACGTTTTCCTTTCGGTGATTCTTGTAGGATTTCGCCTTTTCGATTCTTTGTCGTAGAAATTTTTTAAAATCGAACTTTCGAGTTGAATGACGTTTATTATTCGATTTGATTCTTCCATGAGATTTCGTTCTCATGGAAAAATGAAATTTTCGTAAAATAGTGATATAATGGTAGAATTGAGGTTCTTCTGCGTAAGATTTTGCAGAAATTTTCCAAAATCGAACTTTCGAATAACGATATTTTCCGTTCGATTTAATTCTTTCATGAGATACCGCTTTTTCGATTCATTGTCGCAGAAATTTT
>NW_025223377.1:0-234 GCF_014066325.1 Apis laboriosa | reverse complement strand
ACGAATCATCAAACTTTTTCGATATAGAAATCCCCGTAATACCGATTTTCGTGTCGAAGAGATGCAATTATGAACGAAATCGAATTTTCACAGCCGAATTCATCGAAGCTCGAATATCATAGTGAAAACGTCACTCTCAGATATATCTCGAAGCAGACTTCGCTAAAACTAGCATTTTTTTACCGAAAACCAACATAACATTTCATTTTCGAAGAGATGCAATTATGAACGAAA
>NW_025223376.1:0-2271 GCF_014066325.1 Apis laboriosa | reverse complement strand
CAAAAATAACGCTAATAGTAAAAAACTCATCGAATATTATTGTATAATTATATAATTATAAATATAATATAAATATTTATAATTAAGATATATGCATATATTGATAAGAATTCTAGATCAAATGATCCTTGATTTTTTCAACCAATTGAATTGTTAATAAAATTGGTATTCGTGTTAATGAGGATATTTGCAGATTTGATTATTATTCTACATTCTGTTGTTATAAAAAAATTTTTATTTATATTTTATTCATAAGTTATATTTCAAATTAAAATTATTATTTTCAAGGAATATTCAAGAATTATTCATAAATTTGTAAAATTTGTATTTTAAATTTTCTTATGAAAAAATCCTATATACATAATTATTGTAAAAATTCTAATAGTAAAAAACTCATCAAATGTATAAAAATATATATAAAAAAATATAATATTTATAATTCAGATATATGCACATATTGATAAGAATTCTAGATCAATAAATAAATAAATTTTATTGAAAAACTATATTATAATCTATATTTTTATTCATATTATTGACATATTAACAATATTTTTTTAAAATAAATTAATTAATATTAATAAAAAAATTGATTTTTTGAATTCAAGAAAGAGTGTATTCTTTCTTACAACTTCATTGTATCGTGATAAAGATATTTTTATCAATACTTGTGTGAAAGTATTCTGTTCTCGTGAAACATCTCTTGCCAATTAAAAGAATTACGAGAAAAAAAATAAAGCGAATTCGTCTCGATTACAAACAAAGTGAATTTCCATCTTTCTCTCGAAATTACAATAAAATTCGATTTATATGAATGAAGTTTCCATCTATATGAACGAAATTTTAGTAATATTTTAGTAATTAGTTTCTCTCAATTCTAACTGAATTTACTCTTAAAAATTTTAAAAATAAACATCGCTTTGATTAATAATTTTCGTATTAAAAAATGACACGGTTTTCATTTCTCTAATTGTAACTAAATTAAGAATTATTTTATCAAATATTGGGCAATTATCGTGTAAAATTATTTCCGAATTTATCATATTTTTGATATGTAAATTTATAGAAAAATATTTTGAATTAAAAATAATTACATAGAAAAAAAATATCTCATCAATTTTTAAATATAAATTATTTTTTTCAAAAGACACAGATGATCGATTGATTTGAAATTTGGGAATGGTGATGGGAAAATGGATTTCGAATATGAAATTTTGATTTTGCAAATTTATTAATTTCCAAGACAATAATAAACATTTTTCGATAATATACATTGAATACTTATGTATAAATGTATAAATACTTATATAAATATATATGAAATATATATGAATGTGAGAATAAAATATAATAAAATAATGAAGTTGCAATGATTAAAATTTATTAATATTAGTATTATACTTAGTATCTATTAATCATTAAAATGTGATGATATTATCATCGTCCATTATATATTTTGAACGCTAACTACCGTGATGTATGTTTTATATGAACAGTTAATTAACCATCTTGAAATACTGTCACGAACAGATATGAAATTTTATGTAATAATAACAATCATTTCTTTTGCAAATATCTCGAAAATTATTAACAAATACTATATTTTATATATATGTATAAAAAGAAAATTCATTGAAATCAAAAACCACGGCCACGTTTTTTTAAATAATTATTTTATAGATAAAATTCTTAATTTTTTCTATATTACCAACAGTCGATTTTAATTTTCGAGTTATAGATGGTTAATTATCTTATTTTTGGAATTCCAATTTTTGAGACAAACATATGTCTTTGGGAATTTATTTCGTTAAAATATTAGAACAAAATATAAATTCTTTTGTTCCATCTTCCTCGTAAACGAGATTTTCCTCTCGTTTGCTTCGAAAAAAAAAAGTCGTGAAAAAAATTGTTATGCAATTTTAAATTTTCATTTTAATTTATAATTTTCATTTTATGCAATTTTCACAATTAGAATCCTCGTTGAATAACTTATGCATTCCGATTCTGATTGTGTGATAATTAATCATTGTATATGTGATATCATAATTAATTCATAGTATGAAAAATATTTTTCACATTGTGTATATATTGAATTAATCATAATAATAAGATGTTAAGTTTTTATATTAAGTTTTCATAATATGAAACTTTTTCTAATATATACTTTATAAAGAAATTTTTATATAAATATTGAAATATCTGTTTCAATATTTTTTTAATGATAATATATTTTTTTTTTAATTCCATATTCCGATTTCTGGTTAATCATTT
>NW_025223375.1:0-583 GCF_014066325.1 Apis laboriosa | reverse complement strand
GATAATTTTGAAAAATAGAAGGAATTGTCTGCAGATTGATGGATTTTTTTAGAGGGATGAAATAAATAGGATGACTGGTTACAAAAGTTAATTTATTAAAACTGCTTCCTTTGATTTTTGGTTGTTTCTTTTCTTCGAATTAGGGAAGAAGATTTTGGGAAGAAGAAGGAATTGTCAGTAAGTTGATGATTTTTTTTTTAATTTTTGTGTTACATATTTTTTTTATTTTTGATAAGTAATTATAAAAATTGATTAAGAGTGGTTCCTTTAACTTTTGGTTGAGTTGTTTCTTTTCTTCGAGATAGGATAATTTTGAAAAATAGAAGGAATTGATGAATTTTTTTAGAGGGATGAAATAAATAGGATGACTGATTACAAAAGTTAACTTATTAAAACTGCTTCCTTTGATTTTTGGTTGGGTTGTTTCTTTTCTTCGAATTAGGGTGATTTTGGGAAGAAGAAGGAATTGTCAGTAAGTTGATGATTTTTTTTTTAATTCTTGTGTTACATATTTTTTTTAATTTTGATAAGTAATTATAAAAATTGATTAAAAGTGGTTCCTTTAACTTTTGGCTGAGTTGTT
>NW_025223374.1:0-241 GCF_014066325.1 Apis laboriosa | reverse complement strand
CCATCCATTTTTTGCTAAAAATTATTTGTACAAAAATCGACAAAGAAATCAAGAAGAAAAGTAATTATAAGAGCTAGTTACGTTACAAGAAAAGCTTCAAAGGAAGGAGAAAAAGAGAGAAAAAAATATCCACGAATGGAATAAAGACAACCGAATTTCAATGATCCTCAGCATAAAAATATCGAAGTTTTAGCCTTTTCAAACGATTGGAATATTTGGAAAAATTCCAAGAGTTTATCCT
>NW_025223373.1:0-205 GCF_014066325.1 Apis laboriosa | reverse complement strand
TTCTTATTTTTATTACGTTATTAATTATAATGTTTTTTTAAAATTTATATTATAAATTTAACTTACATATATATACATATATAATACATATATATAATACATATATATAAATATATTTTAAAATTAGTATATATAATAATATGTATAATACGTTGTAAATGAATTATTAAGAATTATTAAGAATCGTTTAAGAATTTTTATAAAA
>NW_025223372.1:0-961 GCF_014066325.1 Apis laboriosa | reverse complement strand
ATTCGTATTTTTTTTTTTTTTTTTTATCTTCTTCCTCCAAAATACCAGGAAGAACAACTTTCTTCATCGAGTTATTTACCGAAGGATTCGACTTATTTCAGGAGGGATCTCGGTATCTTATGTGGGGAGTATCGTCGAGGAAGCAATCGATCGAGAGTGTTGCTGGTTCCGGAGGCGGTTGACCGTAGTTTCCGGTTGGCGACGCTCGATCCAACGAAGGCACGACACGGAGGTAAGGATAAAGCAATTAGCGCTTAACTGCAACTTTTCGCCCTTATTTCGCCGGCGGGCTGCGAGAATTACGGAACATGCGTCGAATATTTCGTAACGCCGTTAAGCCGGCCGAGAGAAATTTTATCCCTCCCTCCCCGCCGCTTCTCCGAGCAAAAAGAGAGGGGTTTATTGGGTTACTTTAACGAGAATCAACGCGTTTCATCTGGATGAAGAGCGAACGTTGGAAAAAGCGGAAAGTAATTAGGACTTAGGTGTATATTTTTTTTTCTTCTCCTTCTTCTTCTTCTTCTTTTTTTTCTCCCTTTTTTTGTCCACGCTATTAGGACAGGGATGATTTAGTATGGAGGGTTTTTTTTCGAGAAGTAGGTTATCTTTTTTTTCTTTTTTTTTTTTTTTTTTTTTTTTTTTTTTTCGCTCGACATTGCAACTTTTTGAAATATCGTTACGCGGTGGCAAGGATAGGTGGAGGAAGGAAAATAAAAGATAATGGAGGAATTTCGTTCGTGGGGGAAGGGGGAGGCTGGTGGAAAGAATGTGTTCGTTGGATTGCCTTGACTTGGAAATTACTCGTGCTTTAAATGAAATGGAAAGAGAGCGGGAATTTTACTTGAGGGGGCAGAACTTGAAAGTAATGTGAAGTAACGTTATGCTAACACCTCCAAGGGTTGTAAAAGGAAAAGTACATTTTACGTTATATACACGTAGATATATACAATTGGCTCGTTTG
>NW_025223371.1:0-260 GCF_014066325.1 Apis laboriosa | reverse complement strand
ATAGATTCCGATAAAACGGAAGGATCGTTCGCTATTCCAGACTCTTTCCCCTTTAAAATGAGCCAAGACTGAGCATTCTACAATATCCCTATCGAAAGTTACGGTATTTCAAAAATTTACGATTTTTTCCTCAATAATCGATCGACTAATTTAATTTGTCATTGAATAGCGAATAGATTGCGATAAAACGGAGGGATCGTACGCTATTCTGGACTCATTAAACCCTTTAAAATAAACCAAAAATGAGCATTCTACGATAT
>NW_025223370.1:0-200 GCF_014066325.1 Apis laboriosa | reverse complement strand
GAAAGTTACGGTATTTCAAAGATTTACGATTCTTTCATCAATAATCGATCGACTAATTTAATTTGTCAGTGAATGGGACATAGTTTCCAGAAAGTCTGAGATATCATATGCTATTTTAGACTCTTCTCCCTTTAAAATGTGTCAAGAATGAGTATTCTACGATATTCCTAGCGAAAATTATGATATTTAAAAAATTTGCG
>NW_025223369.1:0-484 GCF_014066325.1 Apis laboriosa | reverse complement strand
TATAAAATGTTTTAGTTTCATAGAACTTTGAATAATTTCTTTATTTTAAAAATTATTACTTTGTATTGAAAGAATATTTTTATGTCAATTATTAGGATAATTAATATATTAATAAATCTAAATGGCCTGAGAAAGAAGTAAAAAAAGTAAAAGGAAAGAAAATCATTTTTGTAGAATCTACATTTTTGGTAAGTTTAACTTAAATTATATAAATGTATAGAAATGCATGTATATAATAGATTATTGTATTATTATTAAATTAATATAGAAAAATTCAAACATATTTTTGTATCATTCAATGTATTTTTTCAATATTTGACATGAAATTTTTTTGAAAATTGTTATTAACGAAATGATAACCTTTTCTAAATTGTGTCAAAGTAAATTTTTTTTATAGTATTTTTAAATAACAAATAAAGTTAAAAAATAAAGACGTAGGAATAATTTATACAATTGTGTAAATTAACAGAAAATCTCTCATTAT
>NW_025223368.1:761-1393 GCF_014066325.1 Apis laboriosa | reverse complement strand
CATCTGAAAGCAAAAAAAGTTGAAGATATTAGAAAAGAGAGAATTGATTTGTTTCTTGATCATTCTAAATATTATAATATATATATATACAATATTTTCTTCAAAGATCTTTTTTCATGTGCAAGCTCATTCGTACTTCATAGATGAAGTTTCGCCCCTTTTTTCCTTACTCAGCTTTCCCTTCATCTGAAAGCAAAAAAAGTTGAAGATATTAGAAAAGAGAGAATTGATTTGATTGTTATAAATATTATAATATATATATATATACACAATATTTTTTTCAAGGATCTTTTTTCATGTGCAAGCTCATTCGTACTTCATAGATGAAGTTTTGCCTCTTTTTTCTTTATTCAGCTTTCCCTCCTAAAAGCAAAAAAAGTTGAAAATTAGAAAAGGGAGATTGATTTGTTTCTTGATCATTCTAAATATTATAATATATATATATACAATATTTTCTTCAAGGATTTTTTTTCACGTGCAAGCTCGTTCATACTTCATAGATGAAGTTTCGTCCCTTTTTTCTTTGCTCAGCTTTCCCTCCGTCTGAAAGCAAAAAAAGTTGAAGATATTAGAAAAGAGAGAATTGATTTGATTGTTATAAATATTATAATATATATGCACGTATACAATAG
>NW_025223368.1:0-700 GCF_014066325.1 Apis laboriosa | reverse complement strand
AAAAAAAAAAAAAAAAGAAAGAAGAAAAGGAAAAGGATTACGAATATCCTTTCAACAATATAAAATTTCACTCTAGTCTCTAGAATGCCGAGATCCTTAGCCGAATCTTTACAGGATTGGAAGCGTCTAAAACTTCTGCCGAGAAGACAACGGCGTTCAATTACGAAGTACAAAGGGTTGGCCGATGTCGTCCGTTGTTCTTGGTCGGCTGTACGTTTGTTTGTCCTCGATGAGTCCGTCTGGGGCGGATCTCCATTGTTCTTACGGATTGGGTCTTTCGTAGGGATTAATGAGACTGGCTCTTGGCCCCTCAGACACCCGATTGAGAATCTATTTCAATAACTTAACGATTATACGAATTTTTTCCTTTTTTCGAAATTTATCCTAATTACATCCTCAACACTTTCTCATGCCTCTTTCATCTTCATTCTCGCTTTTCTAGAAGTGAAATTATGAGATCCTACGAATATATATATGTTGGTGTCCAATTGTGATCAGGTTCTCATCTTTTCGTAGATTATCCTTTATCATTCAAATTAATCTAAAATTATGAGATCCTACGAATATATATATTGGTGCCCAATTGTGATCAGGTTCTCATCTTTTCGTAGATTATCTTTCAAATTAATCTTAAAATTAACGAGTATGGATTGTACAAGTATTGTGTATGAAGCTTGCTTTTCTAGAAGTGAAATTATGA
>NW_025223367.1:0-877 GCF_014066325.1 Apis laboriosa | reverse complement strand
TACGACCGGACTAGGAAAATTTTTATTTGAATTTTTTATTTTTATTTTTATTTTTATTTGTCACTCTGTTTTATAAATTTTAACACAGTAACAGCGATATTCTCAAAACTGCCAATTCTTATCGAAATCTAATTCTCCGACAGAATTCGACGGAGAATTCGGTGTATTCGTGTGAAAATTTGTCATAACGATCGTTTACGGAGCAGCGGTTAATTGGACGTATCTGTGATTTTCGTGAAAATAACAATTTTACGAAATTGTGCTCGAAAACATCTATCTGATCATTTTCGTAGCAGCGTTTCGCAAACTAAGCTAGCTTTTTTCTTGTTCAACAATTACGATCTTCGATCAATATCGATTAGTCAGGATAGAGTCGTCGTAACACAAAGGCCTTTTTTTTTTTTTCCTTTTCTCTAGAAAACGTCATTCTGATCGTATTCGCAACACTTGTCCTCCCTAACTATTCCGATTTTCGTGTCCAATTGCTACAATTTTGATCAAAATCAATTTTTCAGATCAAAATTTTAAAAGCCGAAAAGTTTGTGGCAGTGATCGTTTTTGAAGCAGCGATTGACCGTATTAACGGTTTTCCTGTTCACAAGCTACGATTTTAATCAAAATCGAATTTTCCGGACATTGTTCGATGTAACTTGTCAAATTTGTTGTAAAATGCTATTTGCCTTCTATTATTTTCGAAGAAGTATATATCGCCATAACTGCGATTTTCTTAATTACCTCAATTTCGAAATCTAAATTTCAGGGTATATTTCAACGTGACTCAGAGAGTTTGCGTTAGAAAACTTCACTCTGATTATTTTCGAAGCAGCATTTGGTCATAATAGCGATTTTTGTGCCTAAATGCTATAATTTTTATTCT
>NW_025223366.1:0-880 GCF_014066325.1 Apis laboriosa | reverse complement strand
GATGCTCATTTCTTGGGATGAAAGCAAAACGACTCGCATATAACGTTGAGTCGGATAAAATCAGCCTTTGTAAACAGATTATAGTTCATAATCGGTCGTCAAGGGTCGTCTTACGAATGGCCTGGCAACATAATTCTTCCATTACGAAAGTTCCAGAGGCACCGAGTGCCAATTGATTGAAACAATCTATGCATTCCAGCTACACGTGATGTAATTGAGCAGTTCACAGACCGGCTAACAATGATAATTTAAAACACAAAACGTATTAATACGTTGTTTCATAGATCTATTCATATATCTATATATTTGTTTATATATGTAAATGTTAATATATTGTATATATACATGTTAATACATATGTTAATACACAGGATATATTTATCATAATTTTTAAATCCCATTATTTTATTTTTTATAGTTATATATATATTAATACAATATTACAATATTAATAAAATTACACGCAGAAATTTAATATGTTAGGATTATGACAAATAATATGACAAACAAATGAAGATTTTATATGATTATAAATAATTTTTATATAAATATTTATAATGAAGATAATATTGTTCAATATATAGTGAATAATCTTATAATAATCTTATAATAATATTTTATAATATAATAAAATATATTATAAAATATATATAATATAATATATATATTATATTATATAATATAATAATTAAATTCATTCAAAAATAATTCATATAATTCATTTTTGAATTTCTTTAATTTCTTCTTTTATGATAAAAATGATATTTTTAATTAAATAATATAATCTAACATTTATTTTATTAATTAAAATTATGAAATGTTTTAATTTATATGCATTTAAATATATGTCTAATATATATTCATTTTATGCATAAAATTA
>NW_025223365.1:1716-1825 GCF_014066325.1 Apis laboriosa | reverse complement strand
GAAAGTACGAGGCGATTAAATTGCTCGTCCCTCTTCTTCGTGGCTCGTTATCGTTAACTTGTGCCGATTTTAATGGACGATTGGATTTTATATATATATATATATATAT
>NW_025223365.1:0-1648 GCF_014066325.1 Apis laboriosa | reverse complement strand
AGAGAGAGAGAGAGAGAGAGAGAATAGGGGATTAACGAGGTGGCGTTTCGTGTAAATATTTAATACATCCATATTGACGTCGGAGCGGGCGTGAAGTTAATAGGATTTTACGATGCTTCGAGCATTAAAAAGCTCTCAAAATGTTTGCGGGACGGCCGTGTCTGGCAGATGTAAACGATCTCACGAATTTCTTCTCCTCGCCGCATTCCTTCAATAAACCGGCCGACACGGAAAATAAACGGGGATCGTCGGAAGTGCGCGGGCCCCGGCCGATTTTGCACCTGTTCCGACTTCCCTCCTCTCCATCGTCCCCGCGTCTCTGTATATTATTCCGCCGTTCTTTTTCTGTTCTTTCACCCTTTGTCGACTCTCGCCATCTTATTTTCTTTCCAAACACCGTACCCCTCTCAACCGATCTGTGGAAATGTTCGAGGAAAATTTCCAAACATAGAGCGTGGTTTTCTTTCTTTCTTTCTTTCTTTTCCCCCCTTCTTTGGGAACAAATATTGGCACGCGATTATAAATTTTCATCTCTCGTTAAATTTTAATTTTGCTCCGAAATAATAACGGCGACGATTATTTTACTCCGTTTGAAACGATCCGTCGCCCATTTTTTTAGCGTCAGTTCGGTTCACATCTTTTTCCACGTAACTTTTTCGTGGAAAGTTTAAGCGTTTGAGAAGAAGGGAACACAAAATAAAAGCCTTGCTCGTCAGGGAACGAATATCTCTCCAAATTTAAAAACATTTCTCGAAATCATTCCCTTTGATCTTTTGTGATCTCTAATAACAATATCAAAAATCCCTCTCCCGTATATAAAATCTTATATTCTCGATAGTTTCTATCTATTCCTATCCCCCTTCCTTCCCCCTCCTCGTATCGAGGGTTACGCGACGAGAAACGAAAGAACCTAGAAAAATGAAATTCAGGCAAGCTTCCTTTTTCAAACTTGTCGAGGTTGAATCGCGCGTCATTCAATCCCCGGCGGAGATAGAAGGAGGAGGAAGAATTCCCCCCAGTGTGGCTGACGGCTCGGAGGCTCAGAGGAGGATTTAAACGCGGCGAGATGAGTAACGAGTCTAACCGCTATGCATCAAGCCTTCCAGTTATTTGTCCTCGTTAAAGTTTTTAGTTTCCACTTATGCCGGGGCTGGATCGGCGCTAATTTGCCCCGTAGACATTCCCTCCTCACCCCCCCTCACCCTCCCCTTGGGGAGTAGATTTAAGCGCGCGCGACGTTTGGAATTTAATCAGATGGGCATAAATTTCATCCGGCCGCGTAATAAATCCCACGGATTCGTTCTTTCATCGGTTCCGATCTCTCCCTCCCTCCCTCCCTCCCCGCGTGTAACCTGTAACCGCTATGTAGGAAGAGAGGAAAAGGACGAGAATACGCGCGGTGCGTACCTACCTACATGTCTGCCTACCTACCTACCTACCTACCTACCTACCTACCTAACTATCTATCTACCTACAGAGAAGTCGTCGTCCCTCGGTCTGAAACGTGAGCAACCCGAACTCCTGTTTCTCTTTCGATCGATTGTAAACGATTTCCGTATCTCGAGCTCCTCTTCGTTTTTCCAGCAGCCCGGCACTTCCGGTTGATCAAAAGCGGTCGAATATGGAATGAATATTGGAATAAAATTCG
>NW_025223364.1:0-602 GCF_014066325.1 Apis laboriosa | reverse complement strand
CACACACGTATTACCAGCCCATTCCACCGCACCGCCATCTTCCTCTTCGCGCTTTTCCTTATTCGTTTCATCCTTCCTCCACTAATACATATATATATATATATAGTATCTCGATCGAGAAACTTATTACTAAATATAGGTAACGTTGGAGGGAGGATGGATTGGTAGGGTGAAAGGTGGAAGAATTTTCTCGCCAATGTGTATAAACTTGGTAATGAGAATATCGATGGAATATTTTTCTTCTTTTCCTCTGTTCTTTTTCTTTTTTTTTTTTTTTTTTTTTTTTTTATGTAATTAAATGCGTGCAAATGAGTCGAGATGATTTATTCTGGTATTTTGTTAATTATTGGAGGAGAGATTTTCTTGCGAATGTGATGGAATGTGTGAAATATAGAAATATTTTGTTTGTTCGTTTTGTTTGATTGAGTCGAGTTGATTCGATTATGATTTGTTTTGATATTTTGTTTAATTGGAGGGAAAGATGGCTTNTTTTTTTTTTTTTTTTTTTTTGATAATAATTTAAGCGTAATTTTTAAAAATTTTAGAAATTTAATTAGCTTACTAAACATAGCTATATTTGGATTATATTTGATTAGGAAGAA
>NW_025223363.1:0-258 GCF_014066325.1 Apis laboriosa | reverse complement strand
CGAGTCGAACGAACCTAATTAGCGACAACGACGATTGTTAATTAAAAAAAATAAAAAATTAAAATAAAAAACCTAATTATTGATTACTCGACAACGACGATTGTCAATTAAAAAAAATAAAAAATTAAAATAAGAAACCTAATTATCGATTACTCGACAATGACGATTGTCAATTAAAAGAAATGAAAAATTAAAATAAGAAATCTAATTATCGATTACTCGACAACGACGATTGTCAATTGAAAGAAATGAAAAATC
>NW_025223362.1:0-782 GCF_014066325.1 Apis laboriosa | reverse complement strand
GTAAAGTATTTATAATTAAGTATTTATGTGTATAAACGCTGCATGAAGTTCAAAAATAGATAGCTACATTTTGATATCGTTTTACTTTTTCTAAGGATAGAAAAAAATCAAATAAACATAGATTCGAAAATTATTCTATTTTTTAATTGCATTTATTTATTTCTATTTTTTGGATGTCTATTTTTTACACGTATTTTTGCAATTTCCATAAGATACTTGAATTCTATACCACGAGACTGCGTACAATGATAATGTGTAAAAGTTTAGCATGCAGAGAATTTAGAATGCGAATGTTAGTTCGAATTTACGATAGTATAGAATAGTTTGAAAACCTTGTTGTAGTTTTATACTTTTCTGTGTTTCTCTTAGAAAATTATGTAGCCATTTGTACCAATTGTTACTTTCAAACTTTTTATTGAAATAAATATTTTTCTATTTCATTTCTATTTTTCAATATATTCAAAGTAGATTTCTAATAATTAGTTTTATTAATAAAACTTTTTTTCACAAAATATTAAAATAATTTTAAATAACAACAATGAAAATAAGAAAAAAATTATGAACAAATATTAATTTCAGAAAGTAAAAAACTAATTATTGTTCTTCTAATACTAGTATGATTGTATATATCCATACCAGATACTATATACATTTGCATATAAAATAAGATTATGCTTTGTTAAAAAGCTTTTTATAGAAGGCACAAAATAAATTGACAAATCAAAAAATTTGAGAATTTATTGTACAGCAGTGATAGAAGCAGAATTAAAATTTATTTAATC
>NW_025223361.1:2370469-2574796 GCF_014066325.1 Apis laboriosa | reverse complement strand
TAATAAGCAAAAGAAAAGAAGCAACTCATATGCCGTCATCGTATAGATTGTTGCTTATCCCCTTGATGAATTATTGGAGAAATTCTATAATCCAAAGCATTGTAGAGTTTTCTATTCATATAAAATTATAAATTCATATAAAATTTTCTTGATGAGTTACTGGAGAAATTACATAAACTAAGTCTACTAATAAAGCTGTCGGTTATTTGATCATTTTTATCCTTTGAGTGCTATGAATGCATATGTACGTTCAATGAAAGGTATTTAAGTAAACTAAGGACGCATATATGTGTTTATAAATTTTTTCAATGTTTATTCGCGCTTGAAATTCTTTTATTAATGTATGAGGTGATATATTTGCATTTTTTAGGAATGCTTCACAAAGAATCGTAATTCTTATTATAGCGCGAAAATTGTGATTACAAATAATATTTTAATAGTGTTGTATATAAATCATTATATTACTTTTTATTTTTAATACTTTAAATAATGTCGAATAATCGTGAAGAATATATTACAAGAGACGGTAATGAAATAGATAAAAATTATAATTCATCATTCGTCAAGAAGATATAAAAAATATGATGAATTATATATGATGAATATGATATGAAATAAAACTATGATGAATTATATATGAATGATATGACGAGTCAAGAAAATACAAAAGACTAATAAATCAAATAATAACTGAAACAAGCAATTATGTTGCAAAAAAAATTAGAAAGGAAGATGCTGTCTTCATATTCAAGCATGGCACAAGAGGCGATAATGAAATAAATGAAAATTATTCATCGGAGTCAAGAAGATGTAAAAAACTTGAAAAATTGGAATCAAAAAGATATAAAAAACTATGAAGAATTAATAAATCAAATAATGACTGCAACAAACAATTATGTTGCAAAAAAAATTAAAAAGGAAAATACAATTATCATATTCAATTTGGCAAGCATGACATAATATAAGGATTTTGAAGATCGGAATTATTATAAATATGCAGACGATGCCGCTGAAAAATATATAAGAATATATATAAGAATATTGGTAAAAAAGAAACCAAGCAAGCCATGTTCCATTTTATCCAAATATGTTTAATGATAAATTTACACAAATTCTTTAAATGTTGTAAATATATGAAAATAATTTCGGTACACTAACTCTAAAACACGTTAATAAGCGCTATATATATTGATTATATAAATTCAAAATTTTTGAATAATTTTATATTGAGTGAGCAAATTTGTGTAAATGAGTCTGTTGTAAAATTCACAAGCCGAGTTTCCTTTATTATGTATAATTCGAAAAAAGTAACGAAATAAAATATTTAAATTTATATATTAGTAAATTGTATAGATTAATACAGGTTATATTTGTGGAATTTTGCTTTACTACTGATAGTCTTACGACACAAACATTAATAAGACTAGACGTTCCAGTATCCACTACAATTCCATTATATCTGTACACAATATATTATTAAATAAAATGCGAAGAGATATTATATGTTTACAGACCGTTATTATACCAGTTATATCATTATACCAATTATATTTTAATTAATGACTTAAATTAAAATATCATTTAACCGACACAATATTAACAAATAGAAAAAAGTTGCCAGATAAAAAAATTAATAATAACTTATAGGGAATAATAATAGCAGAAATAATAATTTGATTTCAGCGTGGAAGAATAAGAGGATCGTCACATTACACAAATATCGGCATAATGCAAATATGAATACCATGAAAAAAATTCTCCACTATGATGTTCAGACTGTTATCAAAAAACCTAATACGATCATAAATTATTCATGGACAGCGTTGATTATGCTGATCAGTATGCCTCGACATATTACTTTATAAGGAAATCATTGAAATGATTTTTCTAGGGATTAGAAATTTGTTTAATTAATTCCTATATTCTCTATAAATTAGTAAAAAAACAGGAGAATGAAAGGTTACTTATCCACTTGTAATTTATAAAAATTTTAATGGCCTAATTCAAAGATTTTCGACAATCGCGAGATCGAGCTTCAACGTCGATCGTTAATTATGATGAAATTCAATTAAATAGAAATCATATGATTTTAACAAAAACGAAAAAAGGATCGTAAGATTTACTAAAACAAACTAGAAGGAAGACACGAAACCTACTGCGATATTTGTTCAGATATAATATTTGTTCATAAGTCAAGGATATCTTGGCAAATGCTAAATTATTATATAAAAAAAATGTAGAAATAATATTACAAAATTATATTTTTAAATATTAAAATTATTAAATATGTAAATATATATAAATTATTAAAATATAATATTTTTGTAAGTTAATTTGTGTATAAAATTATTTTATGTTACCTATAAGACACTTATTATTTATGCGCAAAATCATTTTGAATTGCTATTTTGTCCGATTGAAAAAGTCGTGGAATGCAAAGGATTAAAAAAGAACATCATGTGTTATAGATTAACTCTAACATGGATATTGTAGTTACAAAGTTAATACAATTTTAAGTACACTTAATTCTACAAAGAAAACTATAAAATGATATAAAAAGTTTTTTTTCTACTAAAGTAATGGAAAGTAATAAAAAAAAATTCAAAAGATATATCGTTTTGTTTAACAAAGAAACATTTTCTATCAAAATATTTAAATCAAATAAAGAAGGAACAAATAGCAATTAGGAAAAAATACGTTGTTTATACGAAACATAAGAAACGAAATGATATGCGATATAAATGCAAAAAATGTGATGTCGATTTGAGTATTGATGATAAGTATTGATGTTTTGAGATTTATCATACTCAAATAAATTTTTAATTTTAATGGATTTGTAATATTAAAAGCTTTTACAAAATAATAATTAAAATAATTAAATAATTTTAATTTTGTTAATATATATAAAAGTTTTCATTTTGTAAAATAAATTTAATATAGATATAAAGTATATGTAATTTAAAACTAAATTTTTTATTAAAATATAAATATAAAATTTTTCATATTTTTCAAATATAAGTTCAAATATTTAGATTAATATAATTTCAAGTTAATATATTTTTTACATTTTAATATTTTTAATAAAATAATTAATGTTCGAAAATAACTTTCTTGTATTATTTAGTTCAGTGAATCAGAATTATAACTTTGTTATGCCTTGCGTATTCAATCAATATAGTTCTCATTAGCAAAAAAAGTATTCCATCTCCAACGATTGCAACTGCTAAGTTACAAGTCGTATATGCGGATTGCTTATCGGTATTCAGCATTCAAAAGATTAATAAACAATAATAAGATGCATATCTCGGTTTATCTTCCTTGATGAGTTACTGGAGAAATTACATAAGTTAAGTCTAATAAGAGTTGGTCAGATATTTGATCATTTTAAGTAAGAGATAAAACGTAGATTATAGCAAAACATAGATTAAAATAGTAATTTTTATTTGAAAGAAGAATCCATTGTGTTCCTAATGCTCAGTTGTATCATTCATTTGCCATATTCTAGTAGATAGTAGATAGTATTTCATACGAATATACGTATTTAATCTTTTGGATGACTCAAAGTAGATATTAGAATTTATTAATGATTACGATTCAGGAATTTATTCTACCTCAATTTTTCAAGAAATGCGGTGGTTTGCCTAAAGTTTTCTATTGAAATGGCATAAAAAAGCAAATCAAAATATGGTATATATGTATGTATGTATGAAAAAATATCAGCCGGTTTTACGTCGAAAGAAAACGTGAGAAATGAATTTACGACGTTCAAGCGCTTCTCTATTCTACTTGAAAAGAGCGATAAAGATGATTTGTAAAAGAAAGATTGGTATGCAAATATGCCTCGTATTATATGTGAAATTTAAAGGTATAAATAAGGAGTCTAAAACAATTAAAAAGATTTCCAATTGAACTCGGTTTAAAGGGGTTACAAATCCCAAATCCCTGCACTCAGAAAATCAGAAAAGTAATATTTTTTTAGTAAATATCATGATTTCGTAATTTACAATTAGAAATTTCATTTATCCATTTTTTTTATTGGAATAATGACAAAACAATCACAACACGAGTCTCATGATATAAGCAGCAGTGAAAACTAATTTCAGGTAGACGTTTATACAGATATATTAAAAAAAATGAATATTAATCCGGGAAAAAACGATAGTAGTAATAGTGATATCATTCAATCAATATAACATGAAATCTCATCTTTGAATGAAAATAGTGTAAAAGACAATATCGTTAAATGAAGAATGGGAAGACATCACAGAGTCAAACGTTTTTCAGCAATTTTAATTAATTTATTATATCATTAAACAACCGGATCATAAATATCGAGTAATATAAAAAGAAATCTATAGTTGATTCAAAAATTGGATACCTATTTTCAATACTTCCGTATCGGCAACATCCAAATTCCGATTCTCGATCTAATGTTCCAATATATATCAGAATTCCATTATATTTATATATAAATTTATGTATAAACAGTTGTTAGATAAAATTTCTGATGCAGAAAAATATCATATGTATACCGACAGATACAATTGCCTCGTTTTATTAATTTCATTAATAAAATATAAATAAAATATAATAAAATTATTAGACGATAGTGATGATAAAGATGATAATCGTTTATGTAAATTACAAAGTATAATCGACTATCTAAATGAATAAAATTTAAGAATATTTACACTGCTGAGGAATATGTATGAATATATATGCATTAGAATTTGAATGAAGTAGCCATATTGTATAAGCAGTAATAATTTATCAAAAGAAGCATGCTTTAAATTGAAGTTTTATAAGCTATATGAATCTAAGGATATCGCATCAAATTTAAAATGTACAAGAATTAAGATAGATTAAACAATTCAAATGCTAATACAGAAAATGTAATTATGTTTATATGTATATCAATATCTTATAGACACACTCTATTATGAATAATTATTATTCTTCGCCAAATTTGTTTTAAAAGTTACAGTCTATAAAAACTAATGCTATAGAAACAATAAGATTCAAAGGAAAATATATCAAAGAAATGAAAATGATCTGAAGTTATTTCAAAATTATGTAATAATAAGCAAAAATAAAAAAACAAAAAAGATTTATTTATTATTCACAAATAATTTATTTATTAATATTTTAATTATTAATAATTTATTTATTATTCACAAAATAAATAAGAAAATGATGGAAGTGAAAAAGAAGAAATGAATAAATAATAATAACTCCATTGCAAATATTATTTTGAAGTATAATAATAATATTTGTGTGATAGATCTATAAAATAATCTTCTTTTTCATTGATAAGAAAATATATAAAAAATTTTTTTACTTAATGAATATTGCATCTTTTTGCTTATGTTTTATTTGTAAGGAAATAGATATAGTAAAAAAATATAAAATATTCATTCCCAAAATTTCGGTTAGATGTAACAGAACAAATTTTGCAAAATATATGTATTCCTAATTATTAAGAACGTAGAAGTCTGTTGATAACACCGTATCGTTTAAGCAAAGCAATGGAAATATTATCCAAGTATACCCACAAAAGTAAAAGAAAAATCCACAAAGAAGATATAGAGTATATGCAAAAAAACAAAAAATGCAGTGAAACTACGAAATGGGAGAATGCTTTGCCCATATTCCAGATTATTTTAAAATAAATTATAATAAAAAATTATTAATAAACAAAATCAATATTTGTATCTATATAAAATTCTTTATGTAAGATTCTAAGCCTTTTCAAGTTTCAAATAATGATGGCGAATATAGCGTTTTGACGCATATCTGTGAATTAATTGTTAGCATAAATGATTAAAGAATATTAAAGTTATTTCATTTTAAAATAGTCTAGTGATTTTTAGACTTTATATTAATAAGTAAGAGTTTTAAGATTCAGCGGATAAGATATCTACGCATGCTCGTTTTTGATGAGAAAAAAATTACATAAGCTATATTTACTGTAAGAGCTAGTTTGAAACTGCAAAATTATACGGATTCAGATAAAAAGTTCTATTTGAAAAAAGAATTCACTATGTCTGTTCGATGCGAAGAATGTATTTAATCCTTTATCTCAAATATGATGTGATAAATTGATGAAGAGGGATTTTAAATTTCCTGAATATCTTTTTTGAATAATCTCAAGCATCTACACTCGATACGATTATCATTATAATAAGAAATGTCGATGCTAAGTATTAAATTATTATGTATGTATACCATTATATATATATATATATATAATAATCGAATCAATTTTACACTGTTTTAGATAAAAGCCATTGTTAAATTGAAAACGACGCCTAAAAATATTTTGGAACGGCTTATATAAGGAGATGGTTAAAAGATAATATTAAAATTTTAGCCAATACCAAGTTCATGATATCTTGCAAGAAATATTAATTAATATATCAGAAGTCTGCGCCGAGACGCTGAAGAATGAAAAATATCGAAAGCAAATGGTTACAATAAAATATAGAGTAATATTTTATTATTGCATCCTGAACAGTTTTTAAATTAGCATTGATGATATTATTTTTACCGGAAGTTTGCACCGAAACGCTGTAGAATGAAAAATATCGAAAGCAAATGGCTACAATAAAATGTAGAGAAATTTTTTTTATTATTGCATTTTGAACGGTTTTCAAGTTGACAGTACCAATGATCTTTGATATTATTTTCAAAGATCTGTTGGCTGGCATATAATAGTTGATCTCTCGGAAAAACTTGACTTGATAGGAAAAAATGTTATGAAAATAATCAGAATTCAGAATCAGAATATAAACTTAACAAGATCGTTAAGAATAAACAAAAATGGTAAATGATCAAGTTGTGATCCTGGTTCATAAATTACTACTATAGTGAAATAAATTATTATCTCGGACAATTTTTGACGAAGCATAGTCTGTTTTGTGATTAACTCATGTAAAAATACTTATTTCAGACAAAGTCTTGCATAGTATATTTCCAATATTCTTTCAAAAATTCTAAAAATATAAATGAAAAGATTTTTAAAAAAAAGATCTTTTGGATAAATCTTATTGAACACAGTACGGATAATGAATTCATAATCAAAATATATAGGCAAAATTGAAATTTTTTATGTAAAGAAAGTCTTTCATCAGAAGAGATAATTCCATGAAGATGTAAACAAAAAAAANTAAACAAAAAAAAAAAAAGAATAAAAAGGAAAAATGCGTATTAATATAAAATAATATATAAAATGAATATTATTCAAACAAAAGAAACTTAATATAAAACTTAATATAAAATATATAGTATATTAAAATAGTATCTGAATTGATTCAAATCTAATTAAAAATTGATATAGAAGCTGTAATAAATATTGAGACTAATTATAACTACGTTTTCGAATCCCAATCATGAAAGAACAGTATATCTCTTCATAGTATGTAAATGCACTTTCACAAAATAAAAACCTAATGAATATCAACATATGCAAAATAAAACATGCAGTTTTAAGAGAAACATTAAAAAATGATGTTTCTGTATTTAATCAATTATATCAATTTAATCTACAATGTGATTCTTGTCTCGTAAGAAAATGGATTGCAGCTTTTGTTAAGTTTAAGTATCGCAAATGTTAAGTACAGCATTACAAAAGGATTATATGCAATTAAATTTAAGACAAAGTTCTGTCGTCTTTTGTTATGTCAATTTTCAAAGCTTGTATTTAATAAATGGCGACACATATTGAAATAAAACTTACGTCAATTTTGATTATGTAATCTACTGTATTCAGTAATAAACTAATTCAGTTAGTTGTTATTTTCTAATAATAATCTTGCACAATATATGATTCGGAAAAAAATTCAAGGTACTACATATTATATGAACTGGGAAATAATGTTATACAACAAAAAATTTATGCATAGTATATTAAGTGAAATTATAATAATCTCAAAGATGGTTGAAAAAATTTCAAAATGGTGAATTTTTCATTTAAAAAAATGCAGATCATATGATATTGGTAATATTTTAGTAATTGTAATTGAAAACAAACAAACACTAACATCATTGATACTGCAAATATGCTTTAAGTTCACCAAACAACTAGTATTGAACTACATTCAAAAAAATTTGGATTCATAAAAAATGTTTGAATAACGAACGAAATAAGCGAGAAAAAATTGCATAAAATGATTAGATATGCATCAAATCTTACTCGTCACGAAAATGAAATTCTTTTCATAATATTGTGCGAAAAAGATATAGAATAAGACGTGAAAAAGTTGCTTCATATATCTTGAATAGTGCAATTTACAAAAAAAAAAAAAAAAAATCAATTATACTGTTGTACAATAAGTTATACGCTGTACTGTCGATGAGATTTCAAATGTTCAATTTTTTATAGTGTTTTATATAATTTTTTATATAATTTTTTTAAAGGTTCATTTTTTTATATATAATATATATATATAAACTTCTATATATAAACAGTATAAAAAGATTAATATAAATTATTATCTTCAATTGAAAAAATTAGAAGACAAAATTTAAAAAAAAAAATCGGAAAGGAATAATTTTCTATCATGATAATATGAGATATGGCAAAATCAACGGTGCAAAAAATTAAAAAGTTGAGAAATTCTTCCACAAATTTTTCCAATTTGATTATTATCTTTTTTCGATTTTTAATTTTTTCTTAATGGAAAAAATATGTAAATTTCGAAAGTGTTCAATGGATGAATTTTTTATCATCAAACGACAAAAAATCTTTTACTCTAAAGAAATTAATAAATTTCCACAACATTGGCAGAAGATCGCATGTCATTGGGCAACATATCATATTTAATGAAATATATAATAGATTGGCTTGTTTGTAAAAATTTTAAATAAATGATTTTGAATTTATAAAAAAAAAAATGACAGAATGTGTTTAAATAGAAAATATGCAGAAACATTGTTATTTCTAGCGATGAAAAAAAATTTAATCTTGAATTTATAAGAAAAAAATGACAGAACATGTTTGAAAAGGAAATATGTAAAAGCACTGTTATTTCTAGTGATAAAAAAAAATTTAATCTGGATGGCGCTCATTTATTTCTGATAAATTACAATCGGTTTCCAATTATTGAAAGATTCATTATCTATGAATATTTTCTCAAAAATTAAAAAAAAAACATCGTGTTCAAAACTTAATGTCTTTACGATTATCAAAAAATCTTGCTTCAAGATCATCAAATTCATTAATTTGTGACAATTAAATTATATCGAAATTTTCATAATATTATTATATGAAATTTCGATATATTTATATTTTGAACTTGTCTGAAAATATAATATTATATAATATATAAACAATATAATATAGTAATAAATATAATACTATAAATCTATAAAAAAAATAGATTTAGATAGATAAATATTGTAATTTTTTAAATATTTGAAACATTAAATTCTTCTAATTTAAGATTTTGCGATTAATTGCACTTTGCAGAATTAATTAAGCTTCTATTCCCTGATCAAAAAATTAAAATTATTTTCAATTTTCAATTTTTAATATTTAATTTTATTAATTATTAAAGTTTAAACACACACATATGTATATTATCAATTGTAACATATATTCGTCTCGTTTTTTCGATTAATAGCGTGACATCGTTTATTCGATTCATTTTCATTTTCATTTTACAATTTCGCATAATCAAGTGTCGTATATCATTTTAAAAATTTAATTTCAATGATTATTTTAATAAAAATATTTTGTAATTGGTGATTCTTAATGTTTTTTTACAAAATTTTTTAAATGTCAAACAATAAAGAACATTTTATTATCGAAAAGATAAAAAACATATCATAGATAAACAAAATATAGTATATGGAAATGGTGCTGGATAATTCAACCAGCAAAAAAATCGTTTAAGAAAATTTGGAAATTGAAATTTTGATATTAGAAATTTCACCTCGAATGTCCAGTTACCACAGATTATATCAATAAAATCAAGGCTTTAATCAATGGTAATCGCCATCTAATAACTCGAGAGATTGATCAGTTAATAATTAAAAATTTCTGTAAAAATTGTTTCAGAAATAATATACATGCTTTTAGGCTTGTCAAAAAATTTGATACTTGGATATTGTCCAAGAATTAAGCAACAAAAATTTATTGAACAATATTTCTGTTTGCAATTCAGTAACGAAATGTTACAAAAGGAATTCATTTTTGAAAAAAATTGTTATTGGCGATAAATCATTAAATTCTTCTATAACAATATTCATCTATAACAATATTAAACAAAATAAGAAAAAAAGATCATAGCCAAAAACGTACAAAAAAATAGAAAAGATCGCTTAGATTTCCAAAAAAGTAATGTTTTTTGATAGAACTATTAAAGGCATCTATTACGAATCACAAAATTATTTCATTAAATATTGTTTCTAACTTGAGAAAAAAAGAATGAAAAGGCCAAGATTAATAGAAAAGCAGTTAGCTACATTTTCAATAAATATTCCACAAAAATTAATAGAATTTTTTTATGTGTATCCATTATATATTTCAGATTTTTATTTATTTCACTCATTGCAAAAGGTTCTTAATAAAATTAACAAATGTTGAAAAATTTCTTGAATATATTTTTTGCGAAGAAGATAAATGAATTTTACAAAAAATTTTATTTTACAAAAAAGGAACTTATCTGTCAGAATTTTCTTTCAGAAGAACTTATTTTGTTAGAAAGATGATAAAAGATCATAGTGGCAAATATGTCATTGATTAAATTTATTGTATAAATAAAAACAATTAAAGATCAGAATGAATTTATATTATAATCTAACTTGTGCATGTCTTTTTACATTGAGAAATATGAAATATATATTGTATATATATGTTGTATACCTTCCTTTTTTATATTATTTAATAATAAGAATATTAAAAAATCAAATGATATAAACTTTTTGAATAATATGGATAGCTATAATAATTTCAAGAAAAAAGAATAAAATATAAATAGAATAAGATCAATATTTGTTTTATTACTCTTCGAAAACAGACAAATAGAATATAGACAAAAAGGAAATAATTTTCTGAATAAAATTGTGCATTGTTCAATTTTTTAAATATAAAATTATATAAAAATAAATATTATAATAAAAATTAAATATAAAAGAATTCCTATTCAAATTAGCTAAAAATTGAATAAATGAAATCAAAGAAGAAGAAAATGAAATAATCAGGAATACCTTACTTCACATATTCCTTGTAATATAAGTTCGGGGAATCAAAAATATCTATTTATAAACAAAATATAAGAAATTTTTAATGAATAAAATAATTTCTATTTTAACATTAAGTAATATTTACTTGATTATAATACATGTTTTTAATCTTAAATTAATTTAAATTCCAAATTAATTAACATTTTTTTACATAATATTTGTACATTAATTTCATCTGCAGATTTTTATGACCAATAATTGGATCGCTTATATGAAATTGTATCAATCAAGCTATCCACAGTTTTGAAAAGAAAAAGAAGTTAGAAATCCAACAAACATACTAAAAATCATTCAACAAAAAATTAAAAATTTAAAATAAAAAATTTTTCTATTATATTGCTTATTTTCCATGTTGCATTATCTGATTATTTGTTTAAATCACTTCATTACTTTTTAGAAGGAAATTTAATGATTATAAAAATATTAAAATTGTATTAGTTCAATATTTCAAATATAAGTTAAAAAGTTTTTATTTACAAAGAGAGAATAGAAAAACTAATTGAAAGATGAAAAAATTCAAATCATTATTATTCAAAAAGATAATGATCATGTTATTGATTGAATATATTTATTTTTTTTTTTTCATTATTTTTATGTAAAATTTTAGAATAAAAACGAAAAGTTTCTCTAATTTATAATAATTCTCAAACATTATATATTAAAAATTTTTTTTTTCTCAAAATGTATTTTAAATTGTACATCTGGTATTCATCAGATTTAAGAAAATTAACGAAAAAGCAATATCTTGAAATATACAGAATAGGATCCCGAAAATATTGAAACATCTAGAAATTTTTGAAGTAATTTCAAACATCATTTTCCTTTGTTAAAACTTTCATTGCCTTCTATTTTGTTAACGAGTTATTAACAAAAAAACATTGCTCAATCACGGATCACGTACGATAATAGTGTTGCCAAACAACGAATAACTCTAACCAATATATCTTAAAGAAAATATGTTGAATCTAATAAATATTTTTTTACTGATAAAAAATTATATCGAATTATATAAAAAAATAAATATAATATTCAACATAGAAATCTCCAGTTTATGGATGTTCCAATATTCTTGAAACACTCTGTATATATTATAATAGATATTTTTGTATTATATATATGCACGATGTATTTATTGTTTCTACAGAAAGAATAATGGTTTTCATATTCTCTTTGACGCAAACAAAACATAATAACAAAGTGAAATTTTTGATATCTTTAAAGATGTAACTTTGACAAAGAAATCCACTGTAAAATCATTTTCAAAAAGACAGAATAGAAATTTGTATTTGAGATCGGAATAAAACATTCTGTTTTTATAATACTCTTCAATTATGATCATAATTATAATTTCCATATTAAAAATAACGAATTAACATTAAAGATATATCTTTCATGGAAGATTCGTAAATTGAATTCGTAAATTGTTGGAAAAAAGAAAAACATATAATGAATAATTATTATCTAAATATTAGAAGATTTTTGTTCATTATATTTTTTCATTATATACTTATTCATTACATAATGATTGTGAATAGATTACTAAAATGAAAATACTAAATGCAACAGATAATTGCATTATATTAGTGTTATAAATGCAACTTTTACATTTACTAACATTTTACAAATGCACTGAACAATGTTTGAACATCTCTCTTACACTCCAGACTTATCATTCTGTGGCTATAGTTTGTTTAATTTCTTAAAAAATTAAAAGATTCTTAAATAAGGATTCAAAAGTAACAAAGAAATAAAAACAACATTTCTGCAATTAGCTCTTTTTTCTTTTGTAAAAATAAATTACTAATTCGGTATAATTCGGTATAAAAAAATTACTAATTCAATAATAAAAATGTTAAAATAAATGCTAGAAATGATAATGAAATAATGAAATGTAATTTATAGAAAATAAAAAAACTTTTCCCTCTAATATTTTTCAATATAAATCTGTCGATCTTGACTAACCAAATGTCAATATATTGTAGGAATAATTAACAAAAGAAACATTTTAAAATATTTTAATCGGATAATAAATGTCTTCTTATATAATTTTTTATAATTTAAAAATTTTAAAATCGTATATTCATTACTAAATGCCATTTAAACTAATAATCATATTAGAACTTAATCGAATTCTAGTAAATAAAATATTTCAGCTATTCATTGAATTCTTCAATATTAAATTTAAAAAAAATTGTTAGAAAAAAAATTTAAATTTAAAATCTTAGAAATATTAAAAAATATATTAATTTTGAATACGAAATAAGTAATATTTCAAAACAAAAAGTCTAGTAATATTAATATAAATAAGTATAAGCTTAATTCTTGTTATTATTGTTTGGTAAACAATGTTCTTGATCTAGAAAAAACTATTTTGTGAAACTTCAGATCACTATCTCTTCATTTAATGATAATGTAGATAATAATAATGTAGTAAATAACAATCCTAAATTTTATTTTTTTTTCTCAGTTACCATTATAATTTAAACGTAGAAAAAAAAAACAAAAATAAAAAGATTGTTACATATTAACTATATATATATATTTATTTTGAATTGTAAATCAATTATTAAAAAAATCAAAGATGATATTCCATTATTGAATTATTATATATAAAATCTTTAAAATTAATGAAATAGTTAAAAAAAAAAAATAAAACTCAGTATATGATAAACATAGTATTTAAACTTTCGTTCAATCCAGATAATTCATTTCTCTTTTTTTTAAAAATTAAATTTATTTTAAATTTATTAATGTTCTCTTTCAAACGCAATATCATAATTCATTTTTATAAATAAAATCGTGAAAAATATATAAAGACATTGAAGCATGATCATTTGAGATTCTTTAATATATGTATTGGTTCTAACAGAAAAGATTTCTGTTTTTATTTAAAAAATAAAAATCGAACAATGAAATTCTTCGATTCAGAAAATCTATTTTCAGATATCTTCTATTTTCTATCTTTATCTTCTATGCGGATAATATTGTGATTGTCATTATAATAAGAAATGTCGATGCTCGTTGAAAATTTTCTGACGATTGAAAATCAATCTTATTAGTATTGATAATTAGAGAACTTTATAATCATTCGATTTGATGTACTGTTTTATTTAATTTATTTTTTTATTAATTAATTTTTTTATTAATTTTTAGTAATTACTCTTTTTATTAATTTTTTATTAATTCAAACTTTATTTTAGATTTTTATGTAGATTTATTAAAATTATTTAGAAAAATATTTCAAAGCAATAATAATGAAAGTTTTAATGTAAAGTATTATTTATTAAAAAATTCATTGAGAAAATAAAACAGATTATTACGCAAAATAAAGAGATAAATCAAACATATATTAAATATCAAATATATTGTATTAAAATTATGATATATGGGTCTATATTTTACAGCAAGTATAGATTAATTATTTATAAAAAATAACAACCATACGAAAATGATAACAATAATAATGAGACTATAATAGATAATAGATCCAAAATTTCAGAAGATATAATCTAAAACTTTAATAGAATTATTATATAAATATGTTGTTCCTATACATAAATATTGTACGTCAATCGTGTAGTCTGTAATATTATTGTAATATTATTGTAATATAATTGTAATATTATTCGAAGCACACCTTCAAATATTTGCACAAAAAAAAAATTATATCTCAAAAAATAATTGATGTTGCCTTACATATATAAATACATCATTTTTTGATGAAATAAAAGATTTTTTTTAAAAAATAACTGTATAAATTTATTTATAACTGTATACAGTTTCAATTGAAAAAAAAACATGCTAATCAGATTCAGCAAATCACAAATTGTATAATATTTATAATTACATTTTTATTTAAACTTAAGAATAATAATGATTCAAATATATTTGGTTTATAACAGCAGATCAAAATATTTTCATTAAATAATTAATGCATTTTTTATTAATGCACAGAAAAGTATATTTACAAAATATAAAGATTTTAAATGAAACTCTATATATAACAACAAAGGTTTAGATCCAGAACTTATTTAAATTATTAATTATATGAAAAATTGTTAAAATCAAAACAATATCAAAAATTAATGGAAAAAGAGAAATTAAATCAACGTAAGAAATGACAGTTAACTTTAATGGATTTTTTCGAATTAAAAAAAATAATTTATTTATAATTATTTACAGCAATATTGCTACGTATCCAAAAAACGATTATATTTAAATCGACTTTTTAAATATCAATAGTCATTTCCTTGAAGCCATGGTTCTATATTCGTGGCTATCAGAAATCCAGAATTAATAAACAAGATATATTAAATATATTGGATATTTAAAAGAAGATAATCATAAGAATAAAGATTCGCTTCACATGAAGAATTAATGAATAATCAAGATTTTATTAAATGTTGAATATTTAAAAAAATATAATTATGAAGATAGAGATTCACTTAAGATATGTTAATCGCAAATATTTATAACAAATATAACGTATATTTGCAACATAAAATCGACAAAAATAAATGATTTTTTATAATATCTAATACATTTTTTATAATATCTAATAATATGTCTTTTAAAAAAATAGATTGCAAATACAATTGAGTTAAAGAAATTCTAAAATAAAAGAAAGCAATATAAACGCAATTTAAGAACAAAATAAGACTATTTATAGATTTTGTTAAAAATCTATCAAAAGCAAAATCATCATCAAATGATAACAATATTATAATATGATGAAATGATTTTTTAGAAACATAACAAAATAATAGACATTGATTGAACATTAATTAAATTAATGTTTCTTAGTATTATATTATAATAATTTCTTCTCCATATATGAAATACATACCGATTTTAAAAAAATAAACACTGGAATTATTGTAGAACATCTATAATTTAAGAAAAATTATGATCATATATCAATATCAATATAAAGAACAATTTATATAAAGTAAGATTTCAAAAAATATAGGACTAAAAATAGAACACGAATAACAATGTTAGAATATTTGCACCGAATAATTACAGCACATTATAGATGCATGATTCATGATTCCTCACTTAATATAATTGTGAAGTGATTAAGAAATATAGTAAAAAAACGCTACAAGTATTCATATGTAAAAATAAAATAAAAAACAAAATTCTTTCTCGCTTGAATCATTGTTTACTATACTGACTATCTCTCAAATATTATATATATTCTGTCCATTATTGTATTATTTTAAATCTAATCTATAATCAAATACATAATAAAACATATTTGGAGAAAATATTTTATTTTCAATAAGTTTGGAAATAAATGTTACGTAAAAATGATTTTACGTAATCTTAAGTGAAATATCACAAAAAAACTTTTGAAATGAATTAATCTGCATTAATTATAATATTTGATGAAACTTAAATAAATATTATAAAATATGAAAAAATAAAAATAATGAATATCAAAATCAAAAAAAAGAAAATATCTTTACAGTACAAAGCATTTATTAAATTTAATTGTATATTTTTAATCAATGTATTAAATTATATTTATTTGAATCTATTAATTTTATAATTAGAAAATTTTTATAAATATAGATAATTACTAAATATATTATCAAATAAATTATGTTATTGAGACATATTACAGAACATTACATTCATTATTATATTCATTAATATGTTTTATAAATAAAAATAATATTATGAATTAATCCAATATTTATTCATGAATTTTTATGAATACTGATAGATTTGATATTCTACTTTTGTGAAAATCTTCAATATTTTTAACAACAATTTCCATTAAAAAAAAAAAAGAAAAAGATTAATAACATCTTAAATGATATCGTATGATATATTAAATAGTATTAGTAGTTTCGATACAATGTATCAAATATTATTATTTTCGATGAATAAATCAACGACAATAAGTGAACAAAGATATATACTCATATTATTATTCATTCCTTATAAACATAATATTCTTATGTTGTATTTGCAAACGATACCAGTCCATTATTATTTTATATTTTTGTTATATAACTTTTTAATAAAACATTTAAAAATCTATTTACGTAATTTTTTTATTTTATTTTGATTTATTTTACAGAATATTATAATATTTGGCCAACAAAATTTAAACAACTAGTATATTATGTAGAATTATCGATTGAAATTTTTGCATAATTTCAGTGTTAAAATAATATTCTAGAATCAGATACCATAAATCCAGATTAATTTAAAAATTATTTTATATATAATAATAATATATAATAGTACTTCAGTTTATAATTATAATATATAATATTATAATATAATTATAATATATAATTATAATTCAGTTTATAATTATTTTGTACAATGATAATATATTTTTCTGTTTCAATTTAAAGCATCTACATATCATCTTAATATAGTTTTTTAATTAATTAAAGTTAGTTAATTAAAGTAATTAAAGTTGTTCGAATTTATATAAATCTTATGCGTTTTTTCCAGTTAATTTTCTATCTAGTATCAATTTAGGACATTTTATTTGTTTTAAAATATTTCTATATTATTTTGTTTCGTTAGTAAATAAGTTTCTTTTCGTAGATGATGTGATTCGATTTATCATCATTTATTTAAATATTCCAGTTTTAAAGCCAAGTATTCTTGAAGATTTTTTTAATACTTCTAGAGAATCGTTATTATTATTATTATATTATCTGCAAATATCGTTGTCATGTTTGGAATAGTCTGAATATATCTGTAATATATCTGTAATATATATATAGAATATATCTGTAATATATATATACAGATTTATATACATTTCTTTGCAGCATATTTAAATAAATTTTGTAAATAGAAATAATTACACAATTTTAAATTTTTTGAATATGATGTAAAAATAATAGGAATAATTTCTTTAATTTGTAAAGTATATGAAACTTTGTTAAATGCTTGTTTCATATCGAGAAAAACAAAATAATTTTTTTTTTAAATCGTGTTTTATATGATTAATTATTCTGTAAATATTTTGTAAAGATGCTTTTTGATATTATATTTAGATTTAGTAAGAGAGGTTTAAATAACTTCTCAAATAATTTTAATGCAATTTTAGAAGCTGATAGGATGATATAAAGAATTTCACGTTTGACAAATTTATTCATAAAATTACATGTGAAATTTTTCGCTGATTAAGAAAGTACATAGTTTTGAATATCAAGAATAACTGTGAGAAATATTTTTCTGTAATTTCTTGATCATTTTATTATCTCCTCTTTATGAAATGATTAAGAACTTTCTTGCATTTTAATTCAATTTCTTATTATGTGAATGATTTGATGAATGATAAAAAGACAGCTTATGAGATTGACGATATTTTTCAAATTTAGATTTGAATTTTTAAAAGCTGGAATAAAAACTAAATATTTCTTGTTCTTTTTGAAGATTTCAAGTCCATGTTTCTTGAGAAATATATATATTTTTTTTTATGACTTGTTTAATTATTTTCCAAAGCTCATTATGTGTGATTTGATAGATGATGGATTGCTTAAATATTTCTCAAATTATATTTGAAAGATTCATTCTTAAACAGAAACAAATTGTTTTAATTTTTCACTTGTTCTGTTTCCAATTTTTTGTCATTCTGCAGTTTTCTTAAGAAGTTATTCTTCTCATTTTTTGTTTTTTGACAATCAATTTGATCATATCAAGATAACTGATACAGCAAACTTAGATGATAGATCTTAAAAACTTAGACATAGTTAATATTATTATGTACTTTTTAGGAATGCTGCACTTCTTCATAATTATAATTCTTGATCCTAAAAAATATTTTTGGCCGTAAAATTGCTTGCTAAATTTATTGCTGTGAAAAATATTCTTCGTTATAATCTTTTGTTTGAGATATTATATTTCAAATAATTTATTTCGATAAAGTGAATTTTGGAGATTAATTACAGCAAATATTCATTTATATCCAAATATCATTATTCATTAATCATAAATTTTTAATTATTTTCAATATTCTTGTTATTACTTGTTTATTTTGTTATATGGATATTTTTTCTAGTTTGATGAACGATTTTTCAATTTCTGGATGAAATTTATTTAGATTGCCATCCATATTGAATTATTTTCTTTGATTATATTGATTGTATTGAAGTTTCTGTTTTTGAATATATATATATATTATTTGTTAAGCGGATGCATAAATAATTATTTATTATTTTAGAAATTTGATTTTGGAAATTTTTGATAAAAAATTTTTATATGCCAGATATATAGTTTGTAAGATAAATCCCCATAGATAGAATAGCTTTTGTTGGGATATTTGTTAATTTGTATTCGTTTTTTGTATTCGTTTATTGGATAGGATTTCATAAAATTATATTATCCTTGCATGTGATTCTTTTTATGATTGTATCTCTTGCATTAAACTATTTTTCATTGTTTGTCTTAAAATTTCATTAGTTCTTTTTTTTTAAATGCCAGTGTAAATATCATTTGACACAATTTTTTCTTCTAAAAAAATATTATTGTGACATTGTATATACAATTAAAATTATATTTGATTGAAACTCCAATCTTGGCTTAATGGAAAATGAAAGTAAATGAGGAGAAATCCAACTATAGATAAACTTCTATCTCTAGATAATAACATTATTTCATATTATTTAGTTTTCTTTTTTTGATAGAAAACTAAATAATAACATAAAAAATTAAATACAAACTTAAAAAGAGAAACGTAAATTATTTAACAAGAAGAAATTCTATGCTACAAAATTAAGTGTAACAAGCAAATTATTAACATGAAGAACCATGATATAAATCAATCTGAATATATAGTATTGAACTTTAATATAATAATATTAATTAATAATTATAATATATAATAATTAATAGTCAATAATCATATAATAGGAGAAGAGAGCATTACAGTTGATAATTTTTTGCATCATGTTCTGTGATATGTCTGAAATAATTTCAGAATCAAATTCAATGAAAATACAATCATACTCAATACTCAATACTCATTATTCAAATAGTAAATAATTTATACGAATAATCTATTTTATAAATTTAGTTAAAATTTATAATTATTTATTTAGACTTGCAGCAAAATCTTTTAAAATCATGACTTTAAGATAAGTCCAAGAATGATAGAGCCATTATAAAAAATAGCAATTATAAAAATAGATAATTATAATTATAATTATAGAAATAATAGTTAAAAATAGATTTTAATGATGTTATGATGAGTGAAATGAGTGAAATGAGTGAAACTGAAATGTATTGTTAAACTCAACATTCTGAAACTTTTTTTTATACATGTTACTGCTCTTTATTTTCTTTTAATTTCTAAAATATTAAAAAAAAACTGTCGAATATAGTTCGAAAATTAATAAAGAAGCATTACAATGTATGAATTCTGTTTATTCTACCCGCATATGCCTTGGTTAAATTTGAATTATTATAATAAGATAAAGAGTTTTATAGAATTATATTTTTATGCAGAAAGTTGGATTTGATATTGAATAAGTAAAAATTAACAATATATATTAAAGGAAAGTGATAAATTTATTTAAAATATGGAATGGAAATAAAATATAGAATGCATTATTAACAAAAATTTGAACATTTAAACATATTAAATAAAAAGATATCAAAATCAATACTTAACTTTTGTACAATTATTATTTCAGTTATTTTACTATAAATTTTTTAAGTATATTTTTTTGATCATAGAATTTTTTTGAAACATTTTTATGATCATAAAATTATTTATAAATTTCTTTCTTTTTTATTATTTAAATAAATATAAATACAAAATGAATAATTTTTGTAACAATGTTTTTTTATTAACAATTATAACATTGCATAATACATTTTTTTTTTATTCAAAGCATATACATTAAAAACTATACCAAATACTTTTATGATCGACTATATGTTGATATTTCTTATTGATTTCGAATAAATTCAATATATATACATGATTCACGATTATTTTGAAACAGAATCAAATTCTTTTTTTTTCTTCATAAAATTGTATACCAATTATCATAAAATAAAATTTTTCGAATTTCTAACTTTAATAACACAATATGATGAATTGTTGAAATATTTACATATTTACATATGAAAAATGTTATTTGCAATTTAAAACAATAAAATATTCGCAATATAAAAATATTTAATAGAATTAAGCAATTCAAAACTGTTAATTTTCCATTGATTTAATCATATTATAAGCAAACAGAAAAATATAAACAAAAAAAAATAAAAGTTAATGACATATAATTTTAAAATCATTTCCAAGGATTGATTTTCAAAAAAAAATTATTTAAATATTAACATAACTAATCGAATAATTTGTTATATGGTTGATAGTGATTACTTCATTACTATTATATTATTAAATATATAAAAAATATCATTTTAATTATTATTTGATAGAATTTAAAAAATTTGATTTCGATAAATGAATAGATATTTTCTGAAATTATTATATATATTAATATTACAATACAAATGCCATTGTTGAAAGAAAAAATTGAAGTAAATAACAATCTTCAATCAAAGGAATTATGAAAGTTATATTTTAAGATGTGTAAATCAAGATTCATTGATACGCAAAACGATATAATTTTTAATTACAAAAATATCATTAATATAAAAAGAACAATGAAACAATTCCATAATAAAGAAGTAAGTTCATTCTTAAATCTACAAAAACCATAAAAGCAAAATAATAAAATCTGATACAAAATCTATAATAATATACAAATATTGATATAGTACAAATATTAAAAACTATTATAAATATGATAAATTATAATATTATGTTGCAAAATCATGTATGAACAAACATGAATTGAAATTGAAAAAGAGAATATAAATCAATTTTAAATATTGAAGCTTGTTTCAATTTGTACAATGTTAAATTTTTTTCTTTTGATATTTAATCTTTGATGAAAAGAAAATGATTAGAAAAATTTAGAAAAATATAAAAAATTATAAAATGAATTTATAATTTCAAAATAGGGCAGAATTAAAAAATGTTATAATTTCTGCGAATTAATGAGTTCAGAAATTTTGCAAAAATTCATTAAGAATATGCATTTTTCAATTAATTACAAATAATAGTGGTTTTACGGTATTAATATCTTTATATAATAAAATGTCTTAATAGCGACTAATTTATGATATAAAAAATTATCTTTTCATTCTAAAGACATATTACTAAAATTAAATATAATTATTTCATTATTTGAAAATTAAATATATTATTTAATTATTTAAATATTTTTTGAAGTCAAAAATATATTAAAAAATATTGAAATAATTAAATATTTGCGAGCATAGATATAGATTGTTGTCTTCGATATATTTTATATTGAAATATTTTATATTGAATATATTTTTTATTCTATATATTTTATATTTTATATTATATTCTCTATTTTTATAAGAAAAATATAATAATTGAAATACCAAAAATCAATAAAATGATTACTGAAAATGATGTCGATGCTTCGTTACAAGAATTTTCCGAACAAGAACATTCTTCCCAATATAATCCATTTTCATAAACTCCCCACTTACAAACATCCGTAATTGCAGTACTAGATACTGAAACACATCGATGGATCACTTGGCGGATCTACTGTTCCCTTTAAAAATTAATTTGAATAAAAAAATTCATTAAAATAATACACAAATTAATAATCAAATGAACGCAAACGATATAAGGAGCTAAATAAGATATTTAAAAAAAAGAGAACTTATAAATAAAACCACGAAGATTTTAATGTGTTATTTTATACAGAATGTTATTTTATTTTATTGTGTTAAGATTATGCAGATAACAACAGATAAAAATTATTTTTCTATTTATATTTTTTCATAAGTAATAGCACATTAATTAAAATTTTTTAAAATAATTTGTTTTAATGTTTATCATGATTTTTTTATCCTATGTAATTGATTTTTTGTATTCCTATTCAAAAATTTAAACTAATAAAAATATGTATTAAATCATTTTATGTCAGAAAAAAAAATTGTATTAAACTTGCACATATTTTATACAAAATTTTATACAAAAAAAATCAATTCGCAAGATTTAGCGAATTAATATAAAAAAAAAGTAATAAAATTTGAAAATTTCCAATAAAAACAGTTTGAGACCACTATTTCTTAATGAAAATAAATTCAATATACATCAATTAATTGGTTTGAAAAAAAATATAACATTATAATCAAATTTAAAAAACTTTAAATTAATAGTTTTTATCTTTATTTATGTTAAACAAGGAGGTAGTGGAGTCTGTATATAAACATGCATGTTTTCATCTGATTTTTTTTTTTTTTTTGACTAGAAAGTGTTTATTGAAAACTTAATATATACAGAAACTTATTGAAATATTATAAAAAATAATTTTTTAAAAATGCAGAAAAATTAAATTTGCCGCCTAAATTTTATTTCCAGAAGAATATAATGTTGTCATATGGATTGTGTATAATATAGTATACACTTTTTCCAGATCTTTAATTTTCATTTTATCGATTTGAAATGAATGAAAACAAAAACGTTCAAAAACATTCAAAAACGTTCAAATAAAATTGAATGAAATAAAATCATTAATCAATTAACAAAAAATCATTCAATATAAAATAAATTAAGAGAAATTATAAATACATAAAATAAAATATAGAAATATGTTACGAAATATTAATATATTTAATTATAATTAATATAATAACACAATAATATATAATATAAAAGTGCCAATACTTTTGTATGATATTACAAAAGAAATTTGTATTTTCAAAAATAATTGATATGTTATTTTTGAAATTCATTTTTGAATTTTTTATTTTTTGAATTATTTTAAATTATTAAAAAGCCAATAATGAAACAATATAATAAAAATGAATATTAATGTGGAAATAATATAGTATAACAAGATGGTCAAAAAAGATACTTATCTTCTAACTATTTCTCTCGTTTGATAATATTTTGAAAGTTTGATCTATTATCTATCTATTATAAATCTATCTATCTATAAATATATCTATTATCTATTTACAGCTAATAAGATTTCAATCGAATTTTTCAATTCATGAAAATTAGCAACAATAGACAGTAAGATTCAAAATCAGTAGTCTAAGAAACATAACAAAAAATAAATGAATAAATGAAATTTCTTCTTCGATATTAAACTTCATTCAGTTTGAAAGAATTTAAAATTATAAACTATATATACAACTATAAATTATTAACAATAATTTAATTAGCTTGATCAATAATTCATGCTATTAAATCAAAATGCAACAATATTATTAAAAAATATTTGTTTTTTAAACACAATCTTATACAAAAAGAAAAAAATGGAAAAAATATTTATAATCTTAATGTTACATATTAAATCATGTATTATTTCCACACTAATTGTCTATTTTATTTACCCGTGTATCTTTTTCACGATTATGACTTATTGCCCTTGTTACTCAAAATCTAAATTACATATGTATATATAGTGCATAATATGTATTTTTAACAACTATTTTCCTTTTTTCTTCTTCAATTTTCTTATTATTATAATTTCATATAATTAATTTTTAGTTCTCTAAATTTTGTCAATCGTCAATATTCTTCTTTTTAAATTTTTTCATTTCTATTAAATACATATATATATATACTGTATCTCTATCTTTTACTGTATCTATATCTTTATACTTTATACTTATACTTTATACTTCAATTTGTACTTATACTTTATGCTCTTGTGATTTATTAAGAGTTTTGCTACTTCTATCCAACAAAAATTTATAATTGCAATTCAGTATCAATTACAATGAACAAATAATTTGTTCCTCAAATGCATATTGAACTATAATTACAACTCGTGCCGTAACAGATTTATTAATCACATGATTAAATTCGTTCCACATGCTATATTCCAAAATAATGATAAACATGTATATAAAACATAAAAAAAACTAAGATTCAATAAATATATTAACGAATAAGTATATTCGTCGCTGCTAAGCATTATTCTTATTTATCTTTTATTACGTGTAAAGATATTTTTGCAAAATAAATTTAAATAATAAATTTCGAATAATAAATAGTATTAGTATAATAGTATTTATAAACACATATTTGATATTATTAGAATGAGATTCAAAGGATATATCTGGCAAAAACTGTGGAGAAAAGAGATATCTGTGTAGTATTCTAAGATATGCATTAGCTACGACTCATATCAGAAATAAAAAACATTTGTTCATATAAATGTATCATGAGCGACTGAAACCATATAAAAATATCATCCATATCAGTTTGAGAGTTACAAAAAAACTAAAAAAGAAATTATATTTTGCCAATGATTATAAATGGCAAATAAAATTAAATGTGTGATGAAAATTAATAATTCAAATACGTTAATGATGGTAGATCGATAAAGATCAATGATGATAAATTCAAGATGATTTATTTTTTACTTATTTTTTACTCTTACTCCGGTTTTGTCAATATAAATATATTATGTTAACAGATATAAGAAAAATATGTATTACTCAAGTTAGAATTAAGGATTATAGATTTCATATATTCATATTTCATATATTCTGTGAAGATCAGATTAGAATACCGGTGAGCATATATGAATTAAATACAGTTGCATATAATATTGCATTTGCATCACTTCTATATATATATTACAAGAAATAGAAATCCGATATACCAAACTACTTTTTAGCAATGGAAGATTTTTTCATTGATGATTTGCTAACAACTGAAAATCTCGGACACTTTAGTACAAGCCAAATTCTCTTTGCAAAAATAGACTTATAATTGTTCAATCGTTTTAGCTGATTCTCAAATAGAAATAGTAGTCGAAAAGATTTAATATTATTTTAAATTCTTATATCACAAATTCCCAAAAAACCGCTCCTACTTCGATTATCATTTATTTCGTTCATTACAATATTTTCTAACTAGTTTGGTATAAAAATTTAAAAATATCGATCATATGAAATGCAATAAAAAATGTAAAACAAAAGAAATGTAAAATTGATAAACGTTGAGGAGATTAAAGCATGATTGATTGGCATGATTGAAAATATATTACCTACTCAATCAAAATAGTCATGCAATATAAAGAATATTCTCCATCTCAATAAAAAGATAAAAAAAGTTTCGAAAAAATCTCGATTTCTATCTAAGCACATATACTCTGAATAAAGAAATACTAATTATTAATAACTTCTTTTGTTTGAACTATTTTTATTTATCGTTATTTATATTAATTTTTTTAATTTTTTGTACAAGAAAGTTTATACTATTGAATAAATTATTATTTAAAAAAATAACTTTTTATTTTTCAATATGTAAGAATCTGAAAACTGAGCTAATTTTATCCTTTCCATGCGTTCATTATCATGCGTATATACATGTACCATAACTCGTCTCGTAAATATATTTCTGAAAATGTAAAGAACAATGTAAATAATAAAATTATTGAATATACAAGTAAAGATAAAAAAAAGCTTAGAATAATGATGAGAATTTAATTTCAAAAATAAATATGGAAAATTTCGAATTGAGTGAAATATTCTCAATATTCTCATAATGAAGAAAGAAATTGAAATTCATAAAATATGTATTTGACGATCAAAAGTCTGAAATGAAAAAGAAAAAAAAATAAAGATGGATTTCGTTTTGATAAACTTCGAATAATTTCAGTAAAAGATGATTATTCATAACATAGATATAAAATAATAGATATCGGATATAAATTGAAGATTTGACATGATCGATGTTTGAATTAGTTTAAACTATATTATTCTTTGAAATATTCATAAAGTAATTGAAAAATGCCAAATAAAATAAAATGAAAAACAAACATAACTTATATTAGAATTTATTTAATAGATAATTTATTTAATAGCAGCAAAATTCTCTCTATCAAATTATTTTCTTATGTTAAAATATTAAAATTTGAAAATTACTTACTAACGTATAATAATATACTGTCTTGAAAAAATTTGAGATTTTCATAAAAATTTTTGTTGATATTTTGTGTTTTAATAAAAAAAAAATATGATCAACAATGACAACTGGAAAAAAATAAGCATGTTTCTTTTGATTTATTCTGATTTTTATATAAATTATTGGCAAATACTTTAATTTATTTAAAAAAATGCTTTTTTTCTCAATACATTGAAGTAAAATGCCAATAGATTAAAACTTATTTATTTAATTCAATAAAAAGTATATATTAATAGAAAACGATATATAAGAAAAAATATAAGAAAATAAAAAATCGAATAAAAAACCAATGAAGATAAAAAAGAAACTGACCTGCTGCGAGAGCATTAAGAAATAAAAATAAAAGTGCAAATTCTATATTCTTTACAAAATTTTATTAGATGAGTTAGCAATAATAATTTAACTAAAAGCGATTTAAATCCTTCTGATTAGAAGAAGAAAAACTGGAATTTATATTGGAAAAAGTGATGCTCCAATTCTTAAAGATATTAGTTTATATATATACTAAAAAAAAAAAATAATAATAATAACAAAACATAATTTTAATAAGGAGAAAGAGTTTACAAGATACAAATGCGATTAATTTCAATTTTTTATCTTAATTTACGAACATCTATTGTTCAAAAATGATCTATACTCATTATGAATGTACTATGATGAAATGATTCATATTTTAATCTAGTTCTAAACATGCTAGAACAATATGATTTAATAATTAATAAATCAATAAAAAATAGCAAACAGAAAATGTCCTTCGATCTTCTGCATTAGCATTAAAAAATAAAAGTAGAACTGCAAATTTTATATGCCTTTGTGAATTTTTCTTAAGAATAATAATTTAACTAAAAATGATTTAAATCCTTCTAATTAGAAGAGGATGAAAACAAATAATTTGGATTAATTTTTATTAATTGGAACAAAAACTAAAGAGATTAACATAGATGAAACTGGACTACAGTTATAACAATAAAATGATGCAACAAAAGAATTTAAAGAATATTCAAATTCTTATTAATGCCAAAAAAAATGAAATTATTAGTATTATCGTTTGTTATAATATGGAATACAATTTTTCTTTATCATATTATCTTCTAAAAACTATTAAAAATAAATTTTTATATATCGATATAACTATATAACTATGTAACTTTCGTGTTACAAATAATTAATTTAAACAAACATACATAATGATGTAGACTTTTTCAATTGTTTTTTGGTTTTTGTGCTTTCGATCAGTTTGTTCATTATATCATGTATATTAACATATTTGAATAACATAATATTTAACAAGACTAAAATTAAACATTTAAATGTTATAATTTTTTTTATTTTTGAATTCAAATTTAAAAAACTAATTTTAAATATCTTGTAGTTATTATTTGATAGATATATGTTTTAATACTTCGTGATTTTTTCTTATAAAAAAATTGTGAAAGTAAAATTTGAATATTTTTGATCGTTGGAAAATCATTTTTTCCATAAATAATAATATTGTATTATTATTAAAATCTAAAGCTCTATCGTTGCTAACTGAATTAGAAAATTCAAAAGAAATAATTAATATATTAAGTATATTAGAAAATATAATTTTGATAAAAAATTATCAAAATTAATAAAAATTAATTATAAACAAAATTATTATTGACAAATTGTTTGGAAGAAAATTTAATCTTTTAAATACTTAATTTATATATTATATATATCATACCAATGAAAAATAGAAATGTAATAATGTTCTGATTACCTGGATATCCCTTATTATAAATTTAAATTGGTTAATATAAACATTCAATATTCATTAGAAATTTGAATGAATGATATATATAATAAAAAAAATTTCTAATTGAGAATAAATAGATATGTATGGTGGCAGAAGGGATAAGATAAGAAATAATAATCAAACAATGAGGTGAAAATAAAAAAGAAAAAGATAAAATAGAAAAAAGAAATGAATGAAGTGACATATTCATAATCGTTCAGATGAATAGAAGAAAAGGAAAAAGCAAGTTTATAAATTAGCCAATAAATAGAATTAATGGTAAGAAAAAGAGGAAAAGCGAATAAATTTTATTTAAAAGAATTATCACGAACGTCGAATTTAAGAATTAATTAAGAATTAATTAAGAATTATCAATACGACGAAATTAAATTTCAAAAAATACAATATATATTTTAAATATTATTGTACATAAAATAGTATTGTATGAAAATCTTTAAATAAAATGTATTATTTCTTTATACTTATAATTAAAAAATGTAAAATTTATGTTAAATTATATTAAATTATGTTAAGTATATAACATAATTAAGTTATATTAAAGTAAGTTATATTAAAAATGTTAAATTTATTTTCATGAAAAAATTATGTAATTATTTATAAATTATTCAAATCCATATTGATCAAATATATTATTACTATTGAAAAGAAACCATAAAATGATTTTCGAAATATGTTAAAACAAAATATATTATTATTGAACTACAAAATAATTTTCAAAATTCATAAAAAATATTTTATTGAAATAAAAATAAATTTAAAAAAAAAAACAAATCGTGTGAAAAAAAAATTAATACTACCAGAGAAAGAATAGAATAAGAATAAGAATACACTATAAAAGAAAAATGTTTGTTTGATTTAATAATTTATATAACTTATATAATTTTTGAAAATATTTAATTTATATATGGAATCATGATTAAAATTAAGAAAATGTAATAAAATATTTAAAAATATTCTAAAACAAAATTTGAAACAATCTGTAAAAAAATTAAAAATGGCATCAGTCTATTATTTTTAGTAGGATAACGATCCCAAATATTTTTCATATTTAATACAATTATAGTTGTATAATATTTCAAAAATGTCAAAAACTTAATCACTCTTACAACTACTTGAACAAACTACTTTGAACATATATAATGCTAATCCATATGAATTATTCGTGAATAATTTTATTCAACATCTTAAACTTTTGATCGATTAACATCGATTAACTCACTGAAATATCCATCACAGTCAAATGAGTCCAAATTCCATGCGATTTTATAGCATAGCTCGTAGTATCATATAATTGTATAATTGTTGATTCGAGCGAATCGAAAATCATTATTTTTTCTTTAGATATAATATAATATAAATAGATAGAAATAAAAAAAAAATTTTTTTTGTATTCTCTTCGTTTCTTTCAACTTTTCTTTTCAATAAGATATTATTTAGTGTTTATCAATCGAATATTCTATAGTTATAGTCATAATATTAATAGATTTCCATATATTCCATAATTTTTTAAAAATAAAAGTTTTAAAGAATTTATTTATGATTTAGATTATCTACATACATTATCTATTATATATTAGCATAATAAGCATATCCTAAATAATTATAATTATAATAAAAGAAATACGGAATAAAGAAGTAAATATTTTAAAAAATATGTTCAATTTAATACAACATTTTGCAATTATATGTGATGTCTCTATGGAATCAATAGTTGCGATCAGTTGTTATGATATTATGTCGCTAGATGACTCTAAACACTATGCAATTCTCGTTAGTTCGATGATACGCTATCGTGTATAATTGCCAATTCAATTCAATTCAATGAGAATGAGAGTCAATATTTTCCCTTCAAAGAAAGAATGTAATAATAATTTCTTTTTAATTTTTTTTTTCATTTTCACATATCTGATATTAATACCTTTTTCATTTTCAAAAACAAAGATCTTACTTATTACTGTTTACCAATCGAATATTATATATAATATCAGTTTATACATATCATCAATAATAAGCATACAACTATAAAATATAAATAAAATAGGATAGAAATAACATTCAATGAATTTTTTTGTTCCAGATTTCGATTTAAGAGTCAAGAACTGTCATTTTAATATCATTCTCAATGTTATTAATTCAGCACAAAAATAAGATTACAATATTTGTAATGGTTAGAATTTAAACTTTATTTTAAATATAAAACTATAAATAAAATATAGAATAAATTAGCTTGTAACTTAAATAACTATAAAATTTTTTGTATAAATATATCCTTAGTAGATTATTATTAAAGCAATTAATGATTTTGTATAGGAAAAATTATACTTTTATTTATTCCAATTTTAATACATCATACTTGCAAAAATAAATTTTTATTTTTAAAAATATTATTAAATTATATAATGAATATAATTTCTCGATACAAAATTTTAGAGATATTAAATTTTCTGAACTTATCTAAACAATGTCTAATGTCCAATGAATTTTTCCACGCAAAATTAGCCATTTTTAAAATATTATTTTTTAAATTTTCAAGCTAATCGCAACAAATATGTATATTAATGTATTATTTCGCCTTCATTATATATATATATATATAACATTCAATATATATAATATATATTATATATATTATTATATATTTATATTATATTATTGTATACATATATATATATATATACATATATATATATATATATATGTATACAATACAATGTCTAATATTTTCAAGTTCTATTTTTATCTTCCAAATTCAATGACAATTATTCGATGATTCAGTAAAATTAAGTATTTGATCTGGAATTTACTAAATTTTTGAAATTTTCATTCAAATTTAATTAATGCATTAAAAATTAAGAATGATATTTAGTTATAGATTGCATACGAAAATTTTGAAGCTTAAAAGGATATTTGAAAATCCAGATCTCTTGCTTATATTAATTTTATATTTAATAAAGTGAAATAGAATATAAAAAAAAAATTATTTTCAATGAAATATTGAAAAAATGAAGTATACTTCTCGAGAATGTCATATAAAGATTTATTTAACATATTTGGGAAATTACTTAACATAATTGAACTACAAATATTAAAAAGAGATAAGAATTTTCGAATAATAATTTCAGCTAAAGGAAGATCATTACAGATTATAGATCAAATTATGTTAAAAATAAAATAACACGTTTACATATTATTTACATTCACAAATAGGTCATTTATTGTATATACTGCTTCCCGAGTGAACATTCGTTGTTCATAAACCAATTCGCTATAATTTATTTGCAATTGAAATATCCATATCTGACAATCATGTTTCATAAATTGTTTGCTCAAACTCAATGTCTAGTATTTAGTATTAGTATTTATAAACTCAATAGAAGTATTTGTAATATTTTTATTCCAAATATTTATTCACTTGTTCCAATAATTCGTGTAAGCCATTCTAAGAAGATAATAAGCTTTATCATTTGTAGAAACAGAATATATTGCATTATCTTCATTTCTACTATTACATTTATTAGGTAGAAGTACGTCACGTGATACAATGATATATATGCTTGATATATATTAGTCACGTAATATATCTTTGTCTAATATAATAAGAAAAATACAAAATTGAATAATTAAAAAATTAAAGTAGTAGATAAAAGTAGTAGTTAAATTAAAAATTATAATTTTATATATCTCAATTAACATCAAAAATATTGATTGGATTGATATTCATCAAAAAAAGATTATGCTATCTATATAGTTGATTATAACAGAATATTGTAGATTGAAACAGAATCATATTTTTCGAGCTGCTACTAGATGATTGATTCAAATATATATTGTCGTCAATTAAATGTTCAAGTAAATAATCAAAATTGGCAAATAGAAAAATTTTCTATCTTGACAGTGCAAGGCGAAACATAAATTTGATCAGTTGCTAGAAAATTTTGCAACTTGAATGAAATATATTATCCACCATACTCTTCTAATTTATGTAAATGACAAAATTCTTTAAATGATGTAAACTTTGATTTAAACGAAAATGTCAAAAATTACTTATTTATTTCAGCTTTTTGTCAAGAAAGAAAAAGATTTGTATGATTTGAATCTTTTATCAAATTATCAAAAAAATGATGAAAAGTAGCGTAATAAAATAAGAAAAACAATATTTTTCTTGAAAAAATGAAATTATTTTCTGAACAATTGAATATTTTGATTTTTTTTTTTTTTCATATTAATGATTCATTGACTTAATTATGAGGGAGAGAATATGAAACAGCAAATTATTTCAATTACAAATATACACAATCCCTCCTGAATAATGATTATTCAAAAAAAATTTTAAAAATAGAAAAAACAATTAAAATTAAACAATTAATTACAAAATCAAAACAAAACTGCAATACTCGAGTTAAATTAAAAATTGTAATTATATTTAAGTTATTATACATATATGCTTTGATAGAAATAATAAATTATTATAAATAATATTTTATTTATTCTATTTATTTTCAAAAATATTGAATTAAATTATTTAAAAATATTATAATTCTGAAAGATCGGTATAAATTTTGAACAATAGAAATAAAAAAATAAACTTTAAATTTAACATTTTCTATATGAATATTTATTAATTTATTAATAAATTAAACACATTTAACTTACCAATTGCCAATAATACAATGCTAAATATGAAAATAGAAGAAATCAGATAAAAGCATTTAGTGTGCAATATGCATTTTGAATAGTGATAATAAATATTAAAATTAGAAGTTAAAAAAAATTCTTGTGAAAAAACGACTAACATTTGCGATTTTTCATAAAAGCAACTGAATATTTTATAAAGAATTAAAACTTTATAGATATTAAGATCAGACAGTTGATAATTTTTTACAACGAAGATGGTTGTATTAATATTAGTATAATATAATATTAATATAATTAATATTAGTATAATATATTTAATTTTTAGTACTAAAATTTTTAAATTAATGTTTCGAAAATCAAATATATGTATACATAATAATTAAAAATTGTTTAATTCATTCAAATGCTAAAATTTTTAATCATCGAAAAATCATAATTTATTATGGCGTATTTAGTACAAAATTTATTTTGTATTTAGCGCCAAATAAATATCAGATTATATAGGGTTGGCTTGTTTTTGCTATAAATTTAATGTCAATGTTTGGTATAAAATTTTATTTATTTTTTTGAATTGATAAAATATTGTTTCTAATATAAATATTGTTTTTATGCAAAATAAATTTTTTTTTTTAAATTTCAAAAATTTCAATAATTATGAATTAAATCATTATAGGTAATGAAAAATGAATTTTATATGATAATCTAAAGCATAAAAAATCATAAATAGATTTTGTTTAACGAGAGACATCACTGACATCATTAGACATCACTGTTCACAATATTGATGCAAAGAAAGTTTAAATCATTATTATTGGCTGCATACGATCTAATATCATACTAAGAATTATGAAATCTAGAAGAAACAAAATCTACTAATTATTCCCAATAATAACTCTTTAATTTGGATTATAAAATTAAAAGAAAAAAAATCACAATTTAATTAAGATAGATGTGAACTAAATTTTTTCTCACAATAAATTTGTAAGATCGATCATCATTTTTTCATTGGATTCTAAATATTTTATATTGTATGAATTATATATATATATATATATATATATATATATATATATATATATACTGCTTCACTAAAAAAAATATGATTTTTTCTGATTTTCATTTATTTAGATCTTTACAATATTATTTAATACATGTTTATATACATAATACATGTTATATACATTTTAGAATACTTGATGATGTCTGAAAATACTTTGATAAATTTATTGACTCAAAATCACCGCATGTCATGGTGGAATCCGAAAGTTATCGAAAAAATGACGTCGTTGATAACAATTAGAAGTATTTCAATTGAAATATTGTATTTTTTTGTAATAAAACTTTTGTTTTTCACAAAAATCGAAAAGAATATATTTCTATACCTAGTATATTAAAATATTATATTTTTAGTATAATGACAAAATATAATATAATATGATTTTCTAATAAATTTTTTTTTTATAAATATTCAAAATTTAACTACATCAAAATCAAAATTTAACTATTGTAAAAATAGAATTTCTATAAGCATAATTTATTTTACCACTTATATTCCATTCATAGAAGTTAGACGCATATCATACGCTTACGATTAAGTGCAACGTCCGCGCATAGACTTTTATTTGTATTTGATTTTTGTTGTATTGTTTTATTTGTATTTGTATATGATTTGATTTTTTATAAATATTAAATATTTGGATTAAAATGGAATTTTTTGAATTATAATTGGAATAAGATGAGAAGCATATTCGTATATGTCCATACAATAGTAGCTCATTATTTTAATTATAAAAATTATTTTTCTATGATTTATTAATTTTGATTAAATTTATTATTATCTTATGGCAAAGGAGAGTATTAATATATTTGAAAAATTAATCATGAAATATCATATATCATATATATTCAGAAAAGTTCTCTTTTCTTATTGAAAAGTCATTTTCTTAATCAGATATAATACATGTAATTATAGATGATGAAGCTTTAAAAAAAAATGTTATAAGCAATAATTACCGATTATATAGAGATCAAAAAATGTTTTCACAATTTTATATTCAAAATTAAATATTCAAAAATTTAGAATATTTTATTCAGTGAAACAATAGATTTGATTAGCAATATCTTGTTTGTATAACTTATTACATGATAAGTATCTTAATAATAATATTTTTCAATAAAAAATTAAGAAAGTATGTATCTTAGAAAGTATTATACTAGAAATATATATTATTTTTGGCTAAATCAAAAGAATTTTAAAATATATAATAAATTTCTATCTTATTTTAATATTCTGCAAGGATTAATACAAAAAAAATTATATTGCAAGAAATATAACAATATAAATTATAAAAAAAATATTATAAATTATCTTCATATAATTAAAAGTTATATTATATATGAATATAAATATAATTAAATAATAATTACATGATTTTTGCAATTTATTTTTTTTTTATTCGATATTTCTATTTTCGTTTTAATATATAATTTTTATAATTCTTATTATTGATATTATAAAAGATTATTCATTACATATTCAATATAGATTTTCATCTTGTTCGTAACTGTAAATATATTAAAAATTATTATAATAATTTAAAAATATTAATAATAATTATAATAACAATTATATAATTATATAACAATATAATTAATAATATTATTAATATAATTAATACATATATAATAATTATAATAATAATATAATATAATAAATATATTAAAATAATTCAACTTGATCAAATTTCAACGTGATTGATCTAACATTGTTAGATATATACATAAACATAAATATTTAATATTCTTAAAAAACAAAAGTATTGTTATTTATTATATTAATTTTAATACATTAAATGCAACTATAAATTTATTATTTTTCATATAAGAAATTACATTTCTAACATACTAATGACGAATGAAGAAGATGCAGCATGGTAACGCGTATAAAATTTACCTTAAAAATAAGTATTTGGCAAGATTGGAAAAAATTTAAGATCTCTATAAAATATATAGTAATGAAGAAGAAACAATACTTCTTTCCTTTTTTCTTAAATCTTAAATTGTTCGAAATTTAAAAAATTATACTTACAGGTTTTATGATAAGTAATAGGACTACGATAACTCATGGAAAAATTCTTGATCCAATTCCAAAAAAATATGCTGTTTAAAAAATTTTCAAAGATTGCGTCGACCAATTGTTTTGAAAAAGTACATATATGAAGAACGCCATCATTTTGGATATCGCAGAAGAGACCACCGAATAATCTAGTTTAATAAGGTATATTAATAAACATATATAAAGATATGTATATTTATATATGTTGATAAATAAGATAGGAATGATACCGTTTAAGATTAAAACTTATTAATAATATAATAAAATAGCATTTTCTATCTTACATTTTCTAAAATAATAATAATAATGACAAATTCTAAACACAGTTGCAGACATGTTTGGCTTTGCTGGATATCTAGTCACGTGACATCTGCTTAATCTAGAAATAGTGGGGACAGCGTCATATATTCTCCTCTTCCTGAAACTTACCACGAACAAATGAATCATTTTTTTAAAATTAATAAATTATAATATTAAACACATATTATTATGTACTACCATTGTGTTTAATTAACGAATTGTTTTTATCTCTCCATATTGCAAACACAAAACCAATGATTGGGACAATAGAACAAGGTTCAACAAGATACAGACTCGCAATAACTGTTTCAACTCTGGAAGAAAGAGACATATGTCAAGATAATATTTCAAAATATGCGTATTCTGCAATTTATATCAAAAACGAGCAATTATCCATATTGTGAATGGCCGAAATCATGTACAAATGTAACTTAAATAAGTTTGAAGATTAAAATGTTAAGAAATTAGAAAAAAAAATAGATCATGTTTTGTCAGTGATTGTAATGAATGTAATGATAAATAATAAGGTATTAGTAAGCAATAATAAAGTAGTAAGTAAATAATAATTCGAATAAAAATGATTAAATAAATAAACTGTATATAATTGAAATATAACAGAAATATAACAGAATAGAAATTTGTAGCAATTTGTTTGTCGATAATATGAAGGAAGAAACAGTCAAAATATATACTATTACATTTTGATTAAAGCAATCACGAAATGATTGTCCATCGAGATTTTCTAGATTAGAGCCAAATAATGATATCCTTGTTATTTGATATTGCAAAAAAAGATTAATACTTATATATATAGAGATAAATTATAAAGATTAAGAAAAATAAATTATAAAGATATAGAGAAATTATAAAGATATACTATAGAGATAAATTTTAAAGATTTATTAGACATTATAGTTTTTTGTTTACTATTCATAGAAAATCTAATAAATAATTTGATAATGAATATAATGAATTAGAGTTAATAAGTAAATGAAGATGTGATAAATATCTACAATCACAATTTAAATAGGAAATTTATTAATTTTAATTCTTTTTATTTATCGAGAATTAATTTTTTTTATCTATCGAAAATAAATACAAAATCTTGAAGAAAATTAATTCTTATGTTTCAAAAGAGGATTAATTTCAAAAGAAATTGAATTATATCGAAAAATGTATAATTATTCGAAGATGTTGAAATTAAATATAAAACTAATCGATTTTACAGAAAAAATAATAATTGATTAAATGGTATATTCAAATTGGACGATTCAATCAATGAATAATGAGTGATTGCAAAAAAAGAATTACAATAGAAATTACAATAAAAAAAAATAACAATAAAACTATTTCACATATATATCTCAAACTATTATTATTCTATTGTACAAAAGGAATATTTCCATATATAAAATAATAATGTAATTTAAATATTTTTTATTTATTTAAGAAATAGTATTATTTCATTTATTGTGTAATGAAATTTTATCATTATATAACAAATAATTAGTATTTTATATAAAATTTATATTTAAAATCAATATATAACACAAGTATCCGTCCATATTAAATGTTTTTTATAAAAAATTTATATATAATTTAAAATTAATGTATGATACAAATATCAATTCATTTTATGTTATTTTTATAGTCAATCTGTATAAAAGAGTAATAAATTAATTAAAAATATATTTAAATGTATTATAATAAATGAAGTTTTAAATAAAGTTTTATAAGTTAAAGAACAGAGAAATCAAAAAATGAATAAAACAAAATGATACAAATTATCAAAAATAATATAATAAATATAATATAAAATTATAGATTTGGCTATCAAAATCATATAACGAATCAAGTGATAAATTTCGACATTATTGGAAAAAATTCTCTTAAGCGAGCTAAAAAATATAACACTTCAAAGAAGAAAAATAATGAAAAATTATCTAAAAAATTACTAAAAGTTTCTATTGATATTTATTGAAGTTGTAATATCGAAATTTTCGAAATATCGGTATTTAATTGTCAGAAATTTTAATAAAAAATTATATCTATTTTACAATACATTATTAAAAGAAAAAATGAATTACTATCCAGAAAAACAGTCGTTATTTAAATGACATCGACAAAATAAATGTTTAAGATATATTGTCATACATTTATAAATATGTTTGAAATATATTTTGGCAACTTTAAACGAAGATGATTGCAAATTATTAATTTTAATATCTTAAATGGAATTGTGACAATAAAATGATTATAGTAATTTAAGCATATTTGAGAATGAGTTTTTCTCTATATTATATTTCTCTAAATTATAGTTCAAATGATATTTCTGTAATAAAATTTAATATCTTTGTCAATACAATATTGTCTATTAGAATTATATTCTATTAGAATTAAATTTATAAAAGCGATATTTGACATAATTAAAAATGAAATTATATACGTGATGCACAATTTCGAGCAAAATGTAAAAAATTTAAAAGCATAGAAGAAAAGTTTTCTCAGATAATATTAACAATGCTTGAAAAAAACATAGATTTTATTTTATATATATTGATGTAATTATTTTTTTTAATATAAAATAATATAACAAAAAAAATTGTGTATACACTTCTATCTAAATAAAATTCGCGATATTCTTAAATTTTATCTTTCAAGTTCTAGCATAATTATTCATTAATTTAATATAATTAATATTTGGTTTGATATAATCGATATTGATATATATCAAAATTTATTTAATGCGAATAAAAATAAATAGCTTAAAAAAGATATTTTTTTTAATTTCTATCCACATAAATAAATTATTGAAGTTTTTAAATATTTAAGATTTTTGATAGAAATAGATACTCGTTTATGATAGTAGGTAATCGAACTCGTATTCAGATACTTGTTTTTATGATAAAAAACTTGATCAATAATCAACAACCAATATTTTTGTTTCGAGGAATGGGATCAAAAACAATTTCTTATCAGATATACATTAAATAGTTAGATGATTAGATATAGTTAGATAGTTTTAGATATTTTGAATAGTACAAGTTTAATAGTTAGATACAATCAAAGAGCAAATAATATAAGCATGACAGAAAGAAGAGTTAATATTCAAAATCCATATTTTATTAAAAACGAAAAAAAATTTATTTTCTATTTGATTATTTGTTCAAAATCATTAGAAATAATTGATTAAAATATGATTTCCAAATTAAATTGGTTCGCAAATATCCTGCTACGATGTTATTTTTTTATAAAATTTAAAATATGATAAAAATGCAAAAGTAATTTACAAATTAACTGAAAAACATACAAAGCCAAATAATTTTGATAAAATGAAATGTAAATTCATGTTGCAAATAACAAAGAGTTTTTTTAATCTTCTATATAAGTTCCATAAAATCGAATACTATATTGCACATTGCTAATTTTTCTGAAATCTTCAATCATTTGTTTGATAATTTAAATAAAAAAATAAATATCATGATCCTAACTTAAACAAATATAAGTTTTATTTAACAATGATTAAATAAGTGAAATATATAATGAAATTAAATTAACAACTGAGATGTTCTATTTATAAGAGCTATAGAAATTCAAAATTATAAAATTTATAAATGTTAATGTTACAATGTATTTTTTATAATACTTATACATTATATATTTGTATTTTTTTAAAATAGTAAAATAAGTTATTGTACATATGATTTTAGATTGTTAATATTTATGATTATAATATTTTTTATTTTTATATTTTGTTCTTTTATACATAGTGTTCATGCTATTAAATAGCATTTTTCTATTCTATAAATACAAAAAAATAAATGAAAAAATTTGTTTATTTTCTTACAATTAGATGATTTTAAATTTTCATAAATGGAATACTGTACATTATATAAAACTATTTTGAGATCAATTCATTCATATTTATGATCATAATCTTCAAGATTATGCAAGATCAAAAATAAAAAAAATATTTTGAATAAAACTTCTTTCATTTTAATTTTAATTTTCTCATCATGTAGAAGATTTGGAGATTCTTGTGAAGAATATTTTTCAGGTTAAGAAACAGAACAACTATTTGTGCGACACTTAAAAGCTGTTTATAGTCAATTATTTAATTTAATAAGATATACAGAAGCAAAATCCAATGTGCAAGATAATAAAAGTATAAAGTATTTAGAGAAGTAAAAATAACTCAATTGATGCAATTGTTCGTATGATTGCATTAGATTTACAACTATAGATGATATTGATTTTCAATGATTATTAAACATTATAGAATTAGAATATGATCGTATTATTTTTTCATGAATAATAATTCTAAATGCATCTAATATACATCGACAATATGACAAGAAAATCTTTTAAATAAGCAATGCTAAGTAAACTAACAAAAAAAATAAAGATAAATTATAATAAATTATAAAAGAAATTATTTATTGAAACTATTGTAATCAAAATCTTGTATCATGTCAATTGCACATTTACGTATACATTTATGAAGTTCTTCATCCAATAAATGAATCATGAAAGATTCAATTATAAATTAAAATAATTAAAAATCCAAAACATTGCAATTCGAGAACTCATACTAATAATAAATTAATACAATTTATTAGATTAATATAACATCTCAGTAAATAGATATAATTCCAGTTAGGAATTAACTTGCAACTCGTATACACTCTAATATATTATAGTTCATAATTCTGGAATAATTTCAGTAATAACTAAAACAAAATTTATATTTAAAATAATGAAATTATAATAAAAATTATAAGATAATATAAATTAAAATATAAACTAATATTATAAGATAATATAAACTAAAATAAAAATTAGATTACTTACCTACATATAATTTAATATTAGACTTATCTGAAAATTTAACTTATTAAATTGTTTAAAAAAATCATTCGTGTTTGAGATTTTTAACTTTTTAATATACATTTTTCTTGTAAACTAATAAATAGAAAATTTTTTATTTGTTACGACTTTATAAAAAATTGAAAAGAAATTTATGAGTAGATCAAATTAAATAAAGACACAAAATCAAATTAAATAAATCTGGAATCAAATCTGAAGAGAGTATAAAATATCCATTTTTATAATTTATACAATTGTAAATTTTGTATAGGTAAGTAATTTTTTTTAAAACCTACATTTTTATATATTTTTAATAAATATCTGCATAGATTTTTCATAAAAAATATTATCATTTTGAGATTTAAATAATCGCAATGAATGGCTGAAGAAGTTTATTCATTTTCGAGAGGAAATAAATTATTTCAAAGGAAACATAAGCGAGGATGAAATTGATTATATCGAAGATTATATATAGACATATAGGTAATGTAGACAATATTGTTGCAATATTCTTCTGAAAACAATTCAAAGCAAGAATCTAGAAAATGATGAACTTTTATTTATGGAAAAGATAGACATAAATATAAATGTCTCAAAAAACCAGAAATTAGAAAATGTCAAAGTATAATTATAGTTACACATCTACTAAAAAAGCCATGATTGCAAGATTATAGTTATGGATAATGTTTTTTACAGAAGAAATATTAGAAAAACTTTTAGTGCACACAAATAATGAATTGTATAAAAACAATGATACAGAATATAATGCAACGTTTAAACAATTGAATATAACGAAATTAAGAGTTTTTATTGAATTTTTATATCTTATGGTGAATAATATGTCTACCGAAGAATGAGGTGATATGGTCAGTAGAATTTGGATCAATTATACAGGATGTTCCAAAAATGAGAAAACATTAATTGGAGATTCTTGAAGTAATTTCAAGCAACATTTTCCTTTACAAAAACTTTCGTTACGTTTTTGTTAACGAATTATTAACAAATTATAATGGCCAATCACAGAATGTATAGCGTTCAATATTAGTCGAGTTGCGATGTAGCATTGGCTGTTAAATCGATATAAACACAAATTCCAACAACATTGAAGAAAATATATTAAATATTATAATTTATTTATTTTTCGTGGTAAATTCGATGTAACTCGATATAATTTTTTATCAATAATACATACATATATATATATATATATATATATATACATTCACATACGAAAATATAGAGAAACATTAGCAAAAAATTTAATTAATTCTCAAAATCAAATTGTAGGAAGTGATTCGATATAGATTACTATTGTAGACTTATTATTACAATATTAAAAATATCTTTAATTATTGTTATCATATTTGTTCTAAATATATTATATATCATAAAAAACAAAATTCACGAGCAAGAAAGAATACAAAGAAACTTCATATAAAAGAAGCAATTGAAATATATAGTAAAGATAGAAATGTTCGTAAAACTACGTTATAATCATATTAATTATTTATTCATTTTATATTAAATTTTACATTATATGTACATTATCCTTATTCTATAATACAAAATATTCTAAAAATGTGAAAACATCCGTAAATTGAACATTGTTGAAATATTTTCAGCAACATTTTCCTTTAATACTCTGTATATATCATTTATATACATAATATTTATACATATTATATTTTAATATGCAAAAAAAATGTATTGTAATTTTTAAAGATATGTACGTTAAAATTTTAACTAATAACTTTAATAATCAAGTACATTTTCAAAGAGAAAGAATATTGTGCTTCGAGATCGATCAGTGAATATTATGTACAGCTTAATCGAAATATATGAGATAATATAAATCATGAGAAAAATAGCAAAATTCTAAGTAATTCACTGAGAATTAAAATTAATTATCAATTATTAATATGTTATCGATATTTTATTAATTTTTGATAATATCCATACTGTAACATTATTTAACATTATTTATAAAAGTGATTATTTTTTTTATCTTTTCTTATTTAAAATTATTATTAAAACACGTAAAAGTGTTATTTATAATTATTTGGAATAAAATATTTTGACTACATTATAGTCTATTTCAGCTACTATTATTCAACTATGTTTTGAACATATTAAATATTTAATGAAATATTGTTACAATTTAACAATATCTTATAATAATTTTAAATAAAAAAAATTTTAAACAAAATAACTTCATAATTATTTTCATCTGGTATCGATTTCGTGACAATATTATCGAATTATCGATAAAAATATCGATTATTAAAAGTTTATAATGAGAACTATAATAAGAACTATAATAAGAACGTTATATACAGTTTCTTCTTGAAAATTCCTTACCTGTATATAAATCCTTATTTAATTATGTAGATAAAAATTAAAAAGAATTACTAGAAGCAACGTCAGAAACACATTCTATTAAAAGAGACAAACATATAATTTTGGAATCACAATTAGAGTTTAGCAAAAAATAATTCGCGTTTGTAAAGAAAATTTTCAATAAAACTCAAAGTTTCATTCCAAAGTATATTCGCGCTGAATCAACACTCCCGAACTTTGGCCTTCTTCTGAAAATCCCACATATTTAAGGACACAACAATATTAACATATGTAGATATATAACTTATAATGTTTGTTTACATTCATTAACATTTGTTACAAATCAATTCTGGACAAAAGTATTGACATAGCTTGATATTGTTATGATACAAATGCCTAGAACTTTTAAAAAAATCGATTTAACGGAATAATTTTTATACTACTTATATATATTTTATACAACTATACATTTATATTACAATACTTTTTTCCATATATAATATATATGCAATATATAATTTCATATTTTAAAATTCTATTTTAATTTGTTCGTTTGTTTATTGGTTATACTATATTTAAAACTATAATATATATTACAAACAAAAATGAAGTTATAGAAATTTCTAAATATATATAACAATTACGATAAATTAATTTCTTTTTTTATTTAAAAACAAAATTTTTTAGATTCAAGCTGTTATAAAAATTGTATTAAATAGAAATTTAAAAATAAAATTTAATCGAAACAGTTTAATATTTTTGTGGCGCGATTGTACTATAATAAAAAATATATTAAAATAAATTAATATGAAAATTAAACATAAGAATTGAATTAAATATATAACTACACTTTTCATTTGAATTTCGTTTTATTACGTATTTAATTTTTACATCACTGAAGTAAATTTTCTTAAAGAATAAATTAAACATTTTATGAAAAATAATTATGGATTTGATAATTTTGTCGACAATTTTATATTTTGTGAACAGAAAGAAACTAACTAATCAGAAAATAATAAAATTGAAAATGTAATAATGGAAAAAATATAAAAATATTTTCGTCAAACCAAAAATAAGATAAATGAAAATATAATAAAAGAAAACTCATTAGTGAATTTTTGATGATACAATATGATAACTGAATACAAGCATAGTTCAAAATAATTTAACTTAATTTCATAATTAATTGTATATTATGAAATAAAAATTTAAATAGGAATAGATGGAAAGCGAAATATCTAAAAAATTCATGCGAGAATAAAATATAAAATAAAACAACTGACCGAAATAATATATAATAAATATTGATCGAAATGAAAAATTATAATTAATACGAGACTATCATTATAATTTCGATTATAGTGACTTCAGTTATAAATGAATAATTTTCGCATTTTGCCCCAGAAATTTACATATGAAAGTAACAGGAATTTCATGCTGAAATAATATGAGATATATAAGTACTTTGTATAGAGATGCTATTTTCACAAATTAAAAAAGAAGTTAACACTTAATTGTTCAATGAAAGAAAAGGAAATTAAATATTTCAAAGAATAAAATTTGTTTTAGAAAAATAAAGTTTATGATCTATATTTGTTAACAATATTTGATGCATAAAATTCAAAAATATTAATTTTCATAATATCAAAAGTTATGAATCTTTAAATATAATCCAATATTAATCTATGTTTACATTTTGGATGCTTTGTATGTTTAGATTAATAAAACTATAATTCAAAACACACTATAATTTTTAATGTTTCTCAAGATTAATGCAGATTAATGCAGTGTATTTAAATTTTATATATATAAAAGTTATGTAATGTATTTCTTAATAATATAGAAAAGGGTTAACTATAGATTTTATATTTTAGATATAACATACTTGATATCTCAATATTGTAATATCCATATATTCTATTCCATTTATAGCCATACTATACTATATTGAATTGGTCTCACATTTAATTTTAACTATTGCACAATCTAAACAAAGAATCTATCTAATGAAAATATGATGTAATATATAATATATAATATGATATAATACAATCCATAATATACAATATATTTGTATATTAATATAATATAAGAGTATATATACATCTTTCACAATTTTAGGATTAATATAGTAATTGAATTATTAATTATCCAATTATAAATTATCTCAATTTTAAAATTTAATTTAATTTAATAAAAATTCAATAATATATAATAAAAATTATTGCAGGCAAACTTACCTTAAATTTGAGAAATTCTATACCCAATGATAAATACTTGTAATACGAGGATAATTATTATTTCATTAGAATTACTGAAGAACTATTCCATACTATTTGCTTGCTAATAGTCTAATTATTGCTTTCTTTTTTGAAACAGTTGATTCAAAAGACTTTTTATCAATTCCATATAAATCATATGGTCTGTATAATATAGACATTAATTTAACACATTAATCGTATTCATCTCAACCAACATTCGTGCTAAACAGCAGATTACAATATGATTGATTTATAATTTTGCTAATAATAACAATCAATAAAAAGTTTAAAATAATTTTGAATTTACATTATAAAAAATATTCATAATAAAAAAAAAATATTCTTAATAAAAGAAATGAAACAATTAAAGTTTGTTTATATTTCAATTAACCAATCTATTAAAAAATATAAGTTTTTTCACTACAGAATGTATCATTATTTATAAAATTTCAAAGATGATTAAAAAACTATTTGAAAATTCATTTCTCATTTGCATTATTTCTCAGCAATTAGAAAAAGATAATTTGACTTATCTAAAAGAAAAATAAATTTATACTAATGATGAAAATAATATTTATGAATCAAATCAATTTTCTATCAATCTTCAGAAAATTCAATTTTAAGAAGATATCTTTTCATAAAGATTGGCTAGTAATCAAGAATAATTTAACATTCTTATTCTTTACATTGAAACATTCCTCTCAAAATCCGAATAAGCACTAAATAATATTCATAGCACTTAGATGAACAAAACCATTAAAAAACACCATATTTCATCTGGCAATAAATGTTTTAGTCAAAAATTTTTATTAAAACATAAAATATAACAATAAAAATATAAAAATATAATTAACAATATATAATATATAATATATAATAACAATAAAAATATAAAAATATTACTATAATATATAGATATATTTATTTCTCTGTATTATAAGTATTATTTTATTTATTTATATTTAAATTAATTTTTTTAATTTTATTAATTAATTTTATTTATTATGATTTTTTTAATTAAAATGTTCTTTAATATTTTTTTTAATAAACAAAAATTATAATCGAAATCATTATTATATTATTAGTAACGTATTATATTATTAATAAATTATCAAATATATACTTTTATGTTTATTTTAATTTCTAGAATCAATCTCCAAAGATGTCCTATAAAAATAATTAACATATAATTATATATTTATCACATATAATTATCAATGGTATAAATAAAAAAATGAACAAGAATTAATTATAACATAATAGCAACAGACAATTTTTGAAATTTATTTTTGTTTAGTTAGTTTAATTCATTAAAGTTAATTTTTAATATATTGTTAAAGTTTATGAAACTAAGTATATTATAATATATTAAAATATTATATATAATATTATTATATTATACATTAACATATAGTATTATTATATTATATATTATAAGAAATCTTATAATATGATGATTTTATAAATAATTCGTGAATTATTCATTTTATGAAAAAATATTTCATAATAATAAAATAAATTAAAATATTTATAAAAGTATATGAAAATGTATAAAAAAGATATAATATGGTGTTATTATAAATGGGTATTTAGATATAAAAAATCCAATTTATTTTATTAAATAAAATCATGTATTTTCTAATAAATTCGATTACTATATAACTTGTAAAAAAATTATTCATTTATTAAAATAATTATTAAAATAATTAAAAAATAAAAATTATTACTTTAAAAGATATTTTAATTCAAATTTTATGAAACTTATTATATAATTAACAAAGAAAGCATAAGAAAAAAACATTATTTTATTTCTTTTTTTTCTATATTTAATATATATATAATAGGATAATTACTCTATTTAATCAGAATAACTATTTACCATTTCTAGAAGAAAAAAAAAACCAAAAAAATATTAATATATTTCGGTTGTTAATATGTATTTACAAACATAACACTAATATCAAAATTATATCAATAATACATACAATATATATAATAAATCTTTATTTTTAATTTTTTTTCTAATACCTCTTGTCCATCCTCACAAAATATATAGAATATTGTGAATCTAAGCTTGTGTAATCACCAAATCACTTTAATTTAAATAACTTTTTAAAATTAAAGTTATATAAAAACAATTAGATATCAATATCATTTTGATAAACATAACCTAAATAATTACAACAAAGAATAGAGACTGGTCAACACAGAATAAAATAACTGGCTCTATGATGCCGTACTAAAATAAAAGAGAGGATTCGATACTACTTTTTTCATTATATGCCTTATGTTACATTTTCATGTAATGATAAATTGTGATTTTTAAGGCCATTTGCATACGATCATAAGTTATCATTTTTTTATTGATCACAATTATGACAATTTTGATTATGATTTTTGATGTTATAAAAAATATCATATTATTAAAAATAATTGCATGCTATATCACAGTATCTCTCACTTTATTATCTCTCACACACAAAAATCATAACGTTATTATGCAAAATATTTATGTGAATCTTATAATTATAATAATAACTGACGTAACTTTCGTTATCGTGAAAATCTTAGATCATATATGCTTATAGATATACAATCTATATATATGGATTCAAGAAATAAATTGGAGCAAAGATAATGAAGAAAATATGATATCTTATAAATAAAAAATGTAGATACTATAAATAAATAATTCAAAATATATATATTATGTATTAAATATATGTTACAAACATTATAAACAAAAGAGATTATAATTTATGTAATTTTAATTCAAAATGTAATCATGTAATCTTAATTTAAAATATATATTGTTGAATTGAAAAGCTTTGCATCTATATTAAACTTTTATTTAATAAGAGCATATATATAATTATTAAATATATTATTATTAAATATATATTATTATTAAAAATTATAAATATATTATTATTAAAAATATGTATAAAATAAAATTAAATCAAATATATATGTTTCAAACTTAACAATAATTAAATTACATTTCGTAAATATTTATATATTATTTTGGAAGAAAAAACTGTTATTATTATTTCGCCAATATGTGATATCATCTAGATAATCTTTACATCAATACAATTATCTAGTTTTATATAATATAATATTATATAAATGTAATATATAATTTTAGATTAAAGATGAAAATTAGATGTCGCGTTGACATTAATGCGAATTAATTAATTAAATTAACATTGGAATTAAGTTTATTACAATACATATAGTATCATGACAATATGATTTTTATTTACATGAAAATGTATCTTTAGTCTAGAAGTTTTAAGGTATGATATACATAGAAGTTTTAAAATAAAATATAAATTAATTTCTTTTATAATAATGCAAAATTAAATCTGTAGATTTGATACACAATGAATCAAAGCCATAAAAATACCATAAAATATTTGCATAAATTGTAATAATTTGTAATAAAAATATTTGATAGAAAGGGAATCGGTAATTGAATGAAGATGTAAACAGATGCCACGCCTTTTTATCGTAGACGAAGAGTAAACTGTGTTGCAAGATATATTATTACTTAAATTAAATATGTATTCGTATTTATTTAGAACAATATATCTCTATTTATTATTATTATTCATAATAGTAGGTGAGTAAATATCAAATAATAACTATATAGATTTATCCCTATATTGAGAAAAATGCAATTTTATTTATCAGAATCAAAATGTATGGTTTTGGAAATGATGAAAAAAAATATATTATTAAATATATTATTAAGTATAATTATTAGATATAAAACAAAAATCTTTTTTCTTTTTTCATATTTCTTATAATATAATAATAATAATATTATTATAATCGATAATAATATAAAAATTTGTATTAATATAACATTATTATTTCATATTAATAATAAAAATTCGTAATAATAAATTTATTAAGGAATAAAAAATTGATAATATTGATTATGCTCAATTTGAGGTTATAAAATATTAATTTCGATTTATTTCTAATTCATATGAATAAATTTTAGGAACTGAAGCCATTCGCTGTTATCAGTGTAGTAGTGACACTGATCCTAAAGGGGAAGATTTATGTGGAGCATATACAAAATTTGATAAAGAAAAAAATATTGCTGTAGAATGCAATAGTGAAGAATCAAATATGCCCGGTACATTCTGTGTTAAAATAACACATCAGAGTCCTCGTGGTTTTATTTGTAAGTTTTCTTTTTTTAAAATATCATATTTAGTTCTTTATATTGTTTGTATTCATTTGATTATTAATTTGTATATTTGTATTTAAATGAATTTATTATTCAAATTAATTTTTAAAGGGAACGGTAGATGGCGCCAGGTGATCCGTCGATGTGCTTCAGTATCTAGTACCGGAGTTACGGGTGTTTGTAACTGGGGAGTTTATGAAAATGGAGTATATTGGGAAGAATGTTCTTGTTCGGAAAATTCTTGTAACGGAGCATCAACATTATCATCATTTTCAATAATCATTTTATTGATTTTTGGTATTTCAATTACCATATTTTTCTTATAAAAATCTTCTTTTAAAAATAGAGAATATAAGAATATAAAATATATCGAAGATAATCTATATATGCTCGCAAATATTTAATTATTTAAATATTTTTTAATATATTTTTGACTTCAAAAAATATTTAAATAATTAAATAATATAATAATAAAATAATTATATTTAATTTTAATAATATGTACTTTAGAATGAAAAGATAATTTTCTATATCATAAATTAGTCATTATTAAGACATTTTATTAATATAAACATATATATTATATTTGTTCAGATAAAGAAATATTGGTTTAAAAAAATATTGAAAAAATTATAATACTAATATAATTAGAATATAAATTATAACAATAAAATTATTTCACATATATAGGTTTATAAAAATGGAAGACACTTTTGAAGGGTGGATTCTAAACATCAAAACGGTAAAAAAAGTTTATATATACATATCTCTGATAAGATTTAATTAAAGAGTTATAAGCATTTTAAGTTTATATTAGGTAGAATGAGACGGCGAAACAGCGAGAACGTTCAACTGGGTGCGCGGCGTACCGTATTGCAATGTCACTTGCGGAGTCTCTCAATGAAAGTAAATATACTGATACTTTTTTATATATAATTGATTATTTCAAATGAATTATAAGATAATATACAATGTACATAAATATTATGTCATCTAACATTTTTATATCATTTTTATTACATTTAAAAAAATTTTTAATTATGCAAATTAAAATTTATGTAATTAATTATTTAATAGAAACTTACCTTAGATAAATTAGCAAATTTCACAATATTTAGAATTATATAATGATTATACTAATATTTCATTTAAAATTATAGATAAATTCTTGTATTTCATTCAACCTACTATACTTATCGAAATCTATAGAAACAAATCAAAACATACTTTTATAAGATTTCGAATTAGAAAGGTTGAATGTATTTTTATATGCACATTTATTTTTTAAATTATTTTCACATGTATAAGAAAATCCGAAATATTAATGATACTTGAATCAATTTGAATTTCAGATTAATAAATTATTCAATCAAATCATTAAAAAATATTTATCTTTATTTCACTTGCACTAAATATTTTTCATTCTTATGCAGAGAGAAATGTCAATCTGGATATTAGTTATTAATATGAACCAATATTATATATTAATATCATATATCCATAAAAAATGCATATATATCACAATTATTTTTTTTATACGCTTGAATGAATATTACAAATTCACTAATTTTTTTTTTTTTACACATTTATTTCTAATATACGTTACATGAATATTACTTTTCTGAACGAACTTACTATTAATGAACGAACTGAATCCAGAACAAAGTAACACTATCTTAGCAATGGAAAAGATTGTTGACTTAGGTTTTCGTATTCTTATATTTAAAATATACAAACATAACATTTCATTTCGAATATTACTATCTTATTTTTTCTATCTCTTTTTCTAATGCCCAGCTTTCAATTGTTAGCAACATTATTTCAGTAATATATTATTGCGTCGCGGAGTTCAGAATTTGATGAAATATATATTTGAATATTTGTAGAATAAAGTTTTAAATAAATAATTTTCATATAAAATTGTATAATAATAAATAATAATCGAAATAATTTTATTCAAAGAAATTAATGTGAATAGTAAATAAAAAAAAATCTAATATGCAATAGTAATGTGAAAAAGAAAAATGCAATACTTATATGATTTCTTTAATGGATATAAGATAGTAGCATTAATATTATATTAAAATATAGATATTGAATTTTAACTTCTCTCTTTAGCAATCTTATATTGGAATAAAAAATATTGAATTTAAATGAAATAGAAATAGAAGTTTTCAATTAATGCTTCAATTGGTCTATAAATTTCAAATTGATTCAAGTATCATTAATAAAAAATACATTCAATCTTTCTAATTTGAAATCTTATAAAAGTGTATTTTGACTTGCTCTTATAGATTTTAGTAAGCAGATTAAGTATCATACAACAATTTAACTATGGATTTATATAAGTGGTGTATATGTTAATACTTTAAAATTTACTTATTCGAGATAAATTTTTTAAGTAAAAGAGTTTAAGAGTTTCGTTAAGTAAAGAATTACATAATACGTGCATTATATTACATTACACTATTTGAAATAATCAATTGTATATAAAAAAATATCATATATTTACTTTTATGAGGCTCCGCTACGCAAATAACATTGCATTATGGTACTGCCGCACAGTTGAGCGTTCTCGCTGTTTCGCCGTCTCATTTTATCTAATATAAACTTAAAATGCTTATAACTCTTTAATTAAATCTTATCAGAGATATGTATATATAAACTTTTTTTACCGTTTTGATGTTTAGAATCCACCCTCTAAAGGTATTTCATATTTTTATAAAAACTCCCATTTGAAGTATATCTCAAATTATCATCATTCTATTGTACAAAAAGAATATTTTTACATATAAAATAATAATTTAAATACTTTTATAACTTAAATATTTTTTATTTATTTAAGATAATAATATTATTTCATTTATTGTAATGAAATTTTATCAAATAGTTAGTGTTTTATATAAAATTTATATTTAACATCAATATATAACATAAGTATCCGTCCATATTAAATGTTTTTTATAAAAAATTTATACATATTTAAAATTAATATATGACACAATTATCCGTCCATATTAAATATGTTTTATATAAAATTTATATTTAAAATTAATGTATGACACGATATCAATTCATTTATTATTTTTATAAGTTATATTATTTTTATAAATCATTAATAAAAAAGTGATAAATTAAATAAATTAATTAAAAATATATTTAAATGTATTATAATTGAATGTAAATAAAAGAGATTTTTTTGTATATGTATGTATTATTTCATTGTGTATATATTATTATATTATATAATTATTATATAGTAAATTAATGAATTTATATTAATTTATATTATATAATTATATTATTATATAATATATTATTATATATTATATTATTATATATTACATAATAATTATTATATTATATAATTATTATATAGTAAATTAATGAATTTATATTAATTTATAGTAATTAATGAATAAAAGAATGTTATGAGAATATTGAACAAATGAATGTTATATTTGAGATAATAAGATTAAAGTATACAAGATAAAGCTAAAAAATATCAAAATTCTAAATAATGCGGTATAAACCATGAAGAGCGATGTAAAGAGTAAAATTCTTTCACAAAACTACTCACAAAGTTCCCATTCTATTTGCGAATGATTAAAAAAAGACATTTGAAGTAAAGAGATATCGAAAGAAAGATTTCGACATTATATATTAAATATTTTTTAAAATAAATTATAGTTTTAGAGATATATTTAGTTTTTCACTTAAAGATTAAATGAAATATCTAATATATTAAAATGCAAGACACGATAGATTTGCAGTAAATATAGATTACCAAATCTTTGAGATCATACACTATAATATTGCATTTTAAAAAATAAAAATAATTTGTATCCTCTAAATATCTCTTATTTATAATTTTTTTACTACTTTTAATTGGTAAAAATTATTATGAAAATATACTAACATTAATAACTTTCACAATAGGTTAATTGTTTTTGATTTCTTTAAATTTACTATTTAATGAATATATTCAAAAATTAAATATTATATTATTTTGATGAATGAAAACATTTTTTAATATTATTTTTATTATTTTTTAATATGATAGATTTCTAAAACATTAATTTGATATTAGATTTGAAAGAATGTTATCATTGATTTCAAGACACGTAGCATATGCTATTTTTAAATAATTTTTAATATTTTTAAATTGAATAGCTTTCAAAAATTTTGACATATATTGATTTATATTTATGATTTTATGATTTATGATTTTATGACATTCTATAAAATAAAATGTGACAAGTCGTTCGACTTTTTCATTTTCATGTAGTGAAAATTTTTTGCGAATAAAATATTTTTTTCAGAACTTTAAAAATATTCTATTTCAATTGGTATCAATTTTGAATAACCAGATAACAATAAATACAATTTAAAAAACAAATTAAAAGAAATATAAGATATTTAATATTTAGTTTTTAGTTTGCTTTACTTTGAGATTTAACTTATTTATTTTTTTACCAATAAAATGACTATTTAATCATTATAATTAAAAATAATAATTTTTATATTTTTTTTTTTGAAAGAATGTGGATTTTTTACAAATGTTTATTTTCATGCGACGAAATTTGAACAAAATTTTTTTAAAATAATATAAAATATAATATGTAAAATATGAAACGACGATAAAAATTGTAATCGCAAAATCTGATAATTAAAATTTATAAGTTTCAATTATTAACAAATCTATCAAAATTTATCTAATTATAAAAATAAGGTTTTCAAGATTATTAATTAATAAATTATAAAGATTATCAGATTATCTAGAAAAGTTAAGATAAATGTAACTTAAAATTAAAGTAAAACTTCTTTTTTTTCTTTTTTTCCTTAATTATTTCCTTATTTTTGTTTATATATTAAGATGATTTAATATATAAACAATTAATATTTTCTCTTCTAAGAACATATCTTAAGCGTTATATATCAAGTTAATCAGGATATTACTGTATTAAATTCTAGGTATTATAAGATTTATTATTAGATAAAGATTTCATATTCTGTTAATATCATTTCTTAATATCGATTAAAAATAGTTTTTTCATATCTCTTTAAAAAATATCTTTCCATTAATCTTTTCGCAATAATATTGTACAACTATCAATCTTTAATAATATGATAATAATTCTTAACTAGTTGAATTTTGAAAAATTATGAAAACGAAATACTAGTCAGAATTTTATAATGAAGTATATTTATATTATATATATATATTACTTTATAAACATTTTTATTATTATTTTTAACATTTCAATGATTTTAATATTTTATTAATTTTTCTTAATAACAAATGTCCAGTGATTTCGAAAAGATTAAAAATTATTAAAATATAATTTCAATTTTACTAAACAACAATTCTTATTAAACAAGAAAACAACATAACAGAATATAACAGATACAATTATGTAATATTAATTAAAAATTATGTATATATACATAAAAATCAAGATTAGATTAGAAAGAAAATTATTGTAATATTGTATATTATAATTTTTAATATTTAATTAAATATTGTATTAAATAGTAGTATTTAATATTAAATAAATAAATATTGCAATATTTAATTTTAGATATTATTGTAAAATTTTATCACGTATTGTCATTTAATTTATAATTATATAAAAAATCTTTATATGATCTAAATATTTGAGGAAATCATACTTAATTACCAAAAATATTTAAATATTGATATAACTTTAATGTCTATATTTTATATTTAAAACAAATATATAATAAAAAAAACAATAAAAATGTTTTGCAATATATTAAAATATAATATAAAGATCAGAAGATAAACAAATTTTGATTTAATTAATTATCTAAATATTCAAAAAAGAATAAAAAAGAGATGAATTCTTATATTACAAAAATATTCGGATATTTTTTAATTCAAAATAAGAAATGTTTACAATAATTTCTTATAAAAAATTTATTTTGATGAATTCAATATTTCTTTTAATGAATAACATATTTTAAATGATATTTAATATTTAAAAATAAACACTTCGACAAAATGAAAATTATTTTTTAGATATTAATGAGCAATTTTCTTTAATATTTATTGTTTTTTTTTTCTAATTTTAAGGTTCATTTTAATGTACAGAATATAATAAAAATTTTTTCTTTTTAATTTTATCCATTAGTCATCACATTATAGATTATAGTTGATAATGATTCATAATTCTTAGAAACTTAAAACTTTATGATTGCTTAATGTTGAACACATAAAAATGATAACAGTTGGAATATAAGAAATATTTATTGTTTAATTAATTAAATTAAACCATCTGAATATTGGAATCCAGAAATACTAAAAATACTATTTTTCTACTAAATACTATTTTTCAAAAATGGCAATCAATCTCAATTGGCAATGTCTTGTATACTTTTCTAACTGTAAGTCTAACATTTTATATTTAAAATAAATCTATTTTAAATATAAGTTGTTGAATTATATTATTTATTTTATAATGATTGATTGCGTCGCATTTAAAAAGTAAAATAAAAATTGATCATATTCGATTCATTTTTAATTATTATTTATTTTTTTATTTTTATTGAATTATTATTAAATAATATTATAATATTAATAATTATTAATAAATCAAAATGAGATATAAAAATATAATGTATTTGATATAATTTATACTAGATAAAAATATATATTAAAGGAACAATTGAAATTTGCATTGCAAATAAAGTGAGACATAAATAAAACAAAATAGCTATATCTCTCATATTGTCTTGGTCTTGTTTAATCTAAAAAAAAAAAAAAAAAACAAATTTAAATTGCTTTTAATTTATTATACAACAACATTTTTGAATTTAATTTGTATTTATTTTATTTAGTATTTTACAATCGACTTTCAAAAATATCTTACAAATATATTAATTCTATTTATTTTAATACATTAATAAATGCAGTAGTTGTATTCTATAAAAAAATTATTAAATTATTTAAGACAAAAAAAATTAATTTTGAAAATACTTTTTTACATTAATTATATATTATAATTTAAATTTTCAAGATAAAAAAAACAAATATATAAATTTTTTTTGATATTTTTTTATTTAATTTTTTTATTTTTAATGTATTATTATAAATATTGCAAATTTTGATAAAATATTTTCAAAAATTAATATCTTCTTCTATCATGATATTATTATATTATTTATGTTTATCACTGTGCGATCGATTCTGTTAATTGGAGTAAAAAAGAAATTATTCTTCCGTTATTGATATCTCTTCTAATATTATAACTTATTTTTGTTTTTTAAAAATAAATAATAAAGATAAGTAATTCTATTTAAATCATTGATATATTGATATATTACTCTTTAGTATGTATATATTTTGTATCAGAATTTTTTTCATTTAGATCGTAGATTTAAATGTAAAAATTAATATCATATTATAGATTTAATATGAATTTTGCATAAAAATATGATAACTTATAAAATAAATTTTAAGTAATATAACAATATCTCTTTTAATTATTTAAAAAATATATTTTATTAAAATTGCAAAATAAAGATACATTTGTAATATTTTAATAATAGAAGAATTTTTTACATTTAAAATTGATTATTTAAGGAAGTTAAAATCTATTGTAAAATAATGATTGTTTAATTATTTTATTTTATATACAGTTTATATAAAGATAATTATATGTATATTCTAAGAGCATGTAATTATATATTTCTCTATATATTTCTTGTAATGATAAAGTTATCTTATCTAATATTCTTGATTATTTCTAAATTATTAATTAATTTTATTAAAGAGCAAATTCCAATAAGTTATTATCCTTAAATATTAAGAAAAATAATATAATTCTTGGAAGCAAGAAGTATGTGACATGCATTGATAAAATTTTTTTAAATGAAGATGCTAATTATACATGACTCGATGATTTTCGTTTATATAGCAATTATCATTATTACTTCAACAGACTTTAAAGAATATTATTTGTTTGAAAAATGCAAGGTAACCTAATAACTTTAATCATTTTGCACGTGTACCATTTTCAAAGATTTGAAAAACAATATTTGTAAAAGTTGTATAATATAAGTGTTACTTATAAGTATTACTTAAAATAATAAAACAAGTATATTTACGTTAAGAGATAGTTATAAGAGATGTTTGAAATGTTATCTATTTGTATCGATATCACAATGATTGAAATTTAAATCAATTTATACTTCTATATGTCTAAGAATGATGAGGATATTCAAGGTGATCAAAGTTGAACCACTCTGTACATGTATAATATAACTTTGCATATACTTTACATATGTAAGTGTATATACATTTATAATAGAGCAAACTTGATTCTTGCATTCATAATATGGATGCATTCTAGGCGTATGGAATTATGATTTTAAATGAATGAAATATTTTATACTTTTGCATGAGACATAGGAAAAATACAGGCGAAAAAATACAAGAATGTATTACAAAATTATTTACTACCAAAAATTAATTTTTGAGAATGTTTATTTTTATTTTTCCTTGTTATTATGGATTTGATATTAATCATTTTTTTATTAAAATAATTCTTATAATTTTATGAAATTTTTGTAAATAATATTTTTTAGTAAATACCATTTTGTAAATAAAATCATTATTTTTTTGTTCATTATCTTTTTTGAAATTTCCAAACTACAGTAAAAGAACTGCTTTATTTTTCATTTATTAATAAAATTAAAAGTCATTGATAATGATAATGATAAAATGTGATAATGATTTTACAGATATATTAAAATATATATTTATTATTATTATAATATTTAATTATTTATTATTATTATATTTATTATTATTTATTATTATTGTTATTGTATTACAACACATTTTTCAAAAAATAATAATTCTTTTTATAAAAAATTGATTATCTCTATAAGTTGAATATCTCAATATATTAAAGAAAATTAATAAAATCATCTCATAGAAGAATAAAAATGCTTATACAAAATTTAATTTTTTACTTAATTTTTATAGAAAATTTTTATAGATAATTTTTATAGAAAATTTCATAAATAGTTTTTATAAATAATTTATTATCTTTAAAGAGTCCGAATAGATATTTTTGTGATATAAAAATTCACGTATTTATTACTATATATACTTTATAAATAATAGTTTGAATAAAAATTTTGTATTTTTTGACATAAACTTATGCAAAATTTAAGTATATATTTTATAAATATTCTAATAAATTAAGAATTTCATATATCGAATATATAAAATATTGAATAAAATTATAAAATTTACAAAATGATTATTCTTTTTTCAATTACATAATGCATATGCATTTATAAAAAGCAAATGTAAAAAAATATAAATAGATAGTACAAAGATAATTTAAAAGATAATATTTGAAAATAATTTTATTTTTTATATTATCTTAAAGCAATGCTTGAATTTGTTTTGAAGCATGCTTTCATATGATATAAAATAATTTACAGCACTACATTTAAAGAATTATTAAAGATCATCTTGAAATTTAAAAAAAAATGCATTTACAAAAATATTATATGAATCATATTTACAGAAGACAATACAATGTTTTTTTCTACCATATTTTCAGTTAACCATTTTAAAAAAAAACAATAGTAATGTTGTATTTCAATATACATTTACTGTAAAACATTTTTTTCTTTTATTTCAGATATTTATTCCAGATGAAAACCAAAAATTATATTAGTACATCTTTTATGTTTTTTGGATTTGACTATATTTTAATCGATATACGGTATATATACCAAATTTTTTAATTATTTATGGTATATATTTTTAAAATAAAAAAAATCTCATGTTAATGAGATTAAAAGAAAATGAATTATATTATACATAAAAATAGAGCTTTTTAAATTTCTAATTATTTCAATTTTTCAAAGTGAATTGAGGATGCATAAAAAGATAGAACATTTTTTTTAATTCTCCTAAAGAGTCAAATTAATCAAATCATTTGTTAAATTTAAGGAATTCGGATATGATAAATAAAAATGGAATACAGTGAATTAGAAAAATACTATATTTCTTAGTAACTCTATATTTACATAATATAAACAAATTAAAATCATTCGATTTGTACGATACGAGGAACGTGGATGGAAAAATACGATCTATCTAGGCTCCGAATAGAACTTCGAAACGGATTGCAAAGATATCACAGTTGCACACATTATGGCTATCTTCTCACGGTATCGAACTTGGAAAGCCGTGAAGAGTGTGCGTCGTTTCCTTTCCTTTCGTTTCGTTTCGTTAATGTATTACGGATTGGATACAATGTGACTTTTCTATAACGGCCTAATCGGTCTTGGATGAAAGAACGACAAGCAAAAGCAAGCTAAACAAAGAAGATAAACAAGTTAGAGATTCAAGATTCAATATACATTGCTTTTGATTTCTCTGTTAACTCACCGAATAACAGGCAACCTATTCCCATGAAACCGATTAAACACTCCACTTCTAATAGCGCGGAAAATATAAAATTTCCTAAAACAGCTGCTACATTTCCAACGGCGACTAGTATGCTTAAACTGGTAGACCTGTGTTAAAACGGTTGATTATTGTATTTATGGATGCGAGCAATAGCAATTGGATGAAGCACAGAAGAGGAGATGCGAAAATATGCAAAAGGAATACGGATTTGTTCTAATTTTCAAAATTATTTTACTAGAAAAATTTAAATTTACTAAAACTGCACAGCAACAAAAAATCTATCTATTTATCTATCTATATATATATTTTAATTTTAATATATAATTTTAAAAATAATGGAACAATGTGAAAATTAATATATTGATTGAAGATATTAGATAAATAATAAGTTAATTAAAATAAAAAGTTAGAAACTACCATATAAAGATAGTGATAAAAATCACAATATTAGTAATACATGAATGAGAAAGATACGAAAGCAGTGATTCTCAACTTTTTTATAAATATGTATTGGCTAAACCAAAATTCTAAAATATCATAAAGATTTTATAGAAATTTAAAAAATTAAAATCCTTTATCTTTCGTCCTTTAATATTTATTTTAAAAAATTAATGATATACCGAAAAAATATTTTCATTGGTTTTTGAAAAATATTTTTATAATTTAATTAGATTATTTTTATTTATCTGTAATAATAGAATTGAAATGATACTGTTAATATTAATATTGGAAAAAAACGTTCAAATTTTTATACAATGTTGCATTCTGTACTTGAAATCCAAACTAATCCAAATCTATCTTTTTCAAAATTTATTTATATCTTCATTAAATATAATTCTTCCTTATATTATCTTAAAAATCAACCATGTATCAATTATATTAAAACATTGAAATTGAAAATGAATTGTTATATTAAATAATACATGATTATTCTATTTATAAATGAGAAAGATTTACTAATATGAACAATTTTAAATTTAATTTTGATCAATATATGATTGCTATTTTATAACATTTTTTTTTACTGACAAATGATTTGGGTCTTTTTTTTAGATATAAAATATTTTTAATAATTCTTAAATATAAAAATTATTGAAATTATATATATGTCTCTTATATGATATTAATTGAGAACCATTGTAAAATATATGATAATATAAAAAGAAAAATAAGTAATAATTTCTTTGATAAAAATTATAGTTAAAATCATATTTAATAAATCAAATTAAGGCCAATAAAATAAAAATTATTTATCTGTATAAGTATTTATTATTTATTCCAATTAAATTTCGATTTATTTGCAAAAAGAAATTTTAATCAACTGAATTTAGAGAATCCAAACGTTGCTTAATCAATTATAGTAGAAACACGAGTGAAAGTTAAAAAAGATATATAATAAATATTCGTTTGATTATTATTTGCAACGGAAGCATTACCTTAATGGAATAGGAATAATGTCGATGTTAAGAGCAGTAACGATGTTACCCGTTATTCTTGTCATTACGATAATGGCAGCTGCAAATGTCAGCATGTAAGGAGGAGATTGCGCCCAGTTCATTCCGAAACTGCTTATCACAGATATAAGGAAAGCGATAACTGCAATAGAAACAAGTGGTTAACCATCAAACCTTTAATATAAACTCGGGCATTTTAAGGGAAAAAAATTTCAAATTATTTTCAAATTATTTTTCAAAATTATATGAAAAAAGATTTATTTTTCAAATTATATGAATTAGATATTTCATACTATTCAAGAAATAAATTAATATGTTTGTTACTTCATGAAATAAATTTGTTATTATTATTTATTGCTCAATAATTAATCTGCATGTTACTTCAGAAATAAATTTTCAATTAAGAAATAAAGATTATTTCAAATAATAAATTTATGAATTTTGAAACTACAGATAATTAATTCTTCAATTTGTTATTTTTCTAAATATTCATTTTGTCAAAAATTCTTTCAACTCATCAAATAAGAAATATAATCTTAATTGAAATAAGTCATGAAAAACTTTTCTTTGAGAATGATCCATGGATTCCAACAATTTTAGGATAATTTTTTGGATATGTATTATTCTTTTCAAGATAATAATAAAATACTTTTAGTATTATACATATATTGAATTCCATTTATTCAATACAATAATATAACTGTCTTCGCTATAGAAATTGTCATTAAATGCCTAATAATCAATTTCAATATCAACAGAATGTTCTATATAAAATCTTCAATTATTTCCATGAAAAATCTTTCAGTCTTTTATTAAAAGCTCAATTTTACTTAATCAAATTCTATTTGAAACATGCACATCAAATGCTTTTACAAAATTATTTTTTTTTTGTTCGTACTTTAATATTTTATTTAGCACTTGATAAATCAAATTTGTTTAATTTTTTGAGAACGAATGATTAGATTTTTTATAGATTTTTGATATATGTATGTATGCAGAACATTTTATAGATATAATCATCGCTATTCTACATAATACGATTACTATAGTGAAGATTGTTACATTATTAAAATTTAGATAAGCAGCATTCAATATATAATATCGAAAATTTTTTATTCATTTTATTCATTATTAATATCTATCGAATTAATATCTTCCGAAATTAATAGAAATAAATTTTTCAAATATCAATCAAAGTTATTTAAAATAATTATCTTTAAAATATCATTTGAAAAAAATTTTTTCCAATTTCGTATCATAAATTGACAATGCATGAATAACAAATGAAGTGATCAATGAAAATATTAAAGCCTTACGCATGATTGCTTTCTTTCTAAATTTCGAAGTGGTTATAGTTCCAACGAGGAATGAGAATGTAACAGCCGACAATGCAATAATGGCGGAATTTTGATATATCACAGCGTTGATTTTCCACTGAAAAATAAATACTTTAATTACAGAAAAATTTTTACACGGCAATTTCAAACTCGAAAATTGACTTTCCCCTCACCGTTAAGCAGATGTTATCGAAATCTGGGCAATTTAAATAGTTCTTGGCCGGCACCGACATACGACGATCTAACATTTCGCGCATGGTCGGTGCTCTGTCTTTGGTCCATCTCTCGTCATCGAAATTATTCAGGATGATGAATAGATGCGGTACCCAGAGTCTCATAGTGTTGAATCTGAGCGAAGAGAGATTGGACGTGTTTATCCCGAAAGATGCGGGATTTGCGTTTTGGCGTCGAGAAACTTACCCCAACATGCTACCGAATTGAAGAAAATTGAGGAAAGTAACGGCGCGCAAATACGGGGAGGTGAATAAAAGTTTAGTGTTGTAATAGGCGAGCCGTATTTTTTCGGAATTCGCTTTGAACAAGGAGTGACGAGATAGCGGTGTGTTCTCCCATACGAGCAATGCTTTAATCTGAAAAGGGGAAAAAAAAGAAGCAAACGAAGGGAGTAAAGCTGAGTAGAAATTTCTGAAATTAATTACTATGTTCGATACTTATTCTGGAAACTTATTAAGATATAAAAATACGAAAGATATCGAGAATTGAAAAAACTTTTATATGGCTTTTATAAGATTTTGTTATGTAATTATTGAAATATTCATGGCATATTTGTGTGTGAGTATCGATTTTAAAAGTCGAGATAAATAAAAAAGTTGATATGTAAAGATAAATTATTGAGGCTTATTTATTAAATTATAAGCAATTGATTATAGATGATAGATTGAGACAACTCTAACTTCAATGTACTCAATGAAAATAACTCGATGAATAAGCGATATTATTATTATTAACCGATATTTTTATTATTATCAACTTTTATATTTATTTTGCTTTCTAAAATTAATTTTTTAAAAATATCGATTAATTACCATGTAATTAATCGATTAATTAATTACATATTAATTATATAACTCTTAAATACATTAAATATATTAACATTCTGTATTATAAGAATTAAAATATTCAGATTTAAATATCTTATTATAACATTATATCTCTTTTTAATTTAATTCAATTAATATGATAATCATTTTATTATGTAAATACTGTACATTTCACAGGAAAATATAAAAATTTTAAAATAATTGAAAATGAAAAATTGAAATTATGGATTATATTTATTTAATCTAAATTAATTAAATTGCATTTTTTAAAAAAAAATTAAAAATAATTTTTAAAAAGATTAACCTTTTTACGAACATTTTCTGAATTATCATAAATATAAACATTGTTGGAATTTATTAAAATTTATTTTATTTTACCAATTATCAAGAAATATGAACAAGAATTTTGTAAACATGTTTTTTGTTTTGCAATATTGGCAACAGTGCAGAAATTTTTTGTATGCTATTGTAATTGATATTATTCTCTATTATTAAGTTGAAATTTTATGACCTGTAGTTCTTAGACAGAGATCATTTTTAATCATCATTTGTTAACTATTATAAATGAAACATGATACTTAACTATCTTTTGAAAGAATAACGAATTAACATTACATTAAAAATAATTTTTATAAATTACTGATATACTAAATATTTATTGTATATATTATATATGATTGTTTCAATCTTTTTAATTCCAATTAACTTATTATTATTCCAATTTAACTTATTATTTTTTCAAAACATCGTAAGGCATCGTAATTCATTTATGAGAACAGCTATAAAAATAAGTATTAAAATTATTGTTGATCTAACCTAACCACAAATGATTATAAAATTTAAGCTAATTGTAAAGAATACTATTAGTTATATGAATTAATAGAAAAAAAAAAAAAAATGTTAGATACAAAAAAATGTAGATATAGAAAATTAAAGAATGTTTTACAAAATTTTAAAACTTTGTTTAATTAGAAAGATATATCAAATTATTGTTTCTGTTTTTAATATATTAATTACCTGCTAATGTTTCAATAATAGCTATATATCTATCAATACTAGTTATATGTATATATAGAATATAATTATTAAATAAATAATAATTTTTTTGAAATCGATTTAAAATTTTAATATATTATATCTTCTTTACATCGTAAAAAAATATGTTTCTATCATCAATTTAATTTATAAAAAAAAAAATTCTTATACTTAAAAACTTTGATCTTGAAAAGATTAAAATTATATTAACTATAAAATATTATCACTTGAATTTTTCTCTTTTTTTATATTCAATGTATTCTCTTTTTATTTCTATTTATTTATTTGAATTATTAATTTATTTTTAAATTCATTAATTATCATGATTTAAGTTTTCATTTATTTATTTTATAATTTATATCTTTACTAAAAATAATTCTCTATTCTTGCCAATATTACTTCATGTTCTCTTAGTTTAAGACATATATATCATTCTAATTTCCTGTTAGTTAATAACGTATTCTATCATCAGGTTTGATTCTGTCGTAAACGCGATGACAACGTATAATGTTCTGATGTATATCACACTATGTCGTGCATTGTGCACTTGTTTTATAACATGTAATGTAAAAAACAAAGATGAATCAAAACTTGATTTTCAAATTCGAGACTTTATGAGATCTCGAAGAAAATCGAAATCTTCTTTTTCTTTTAAAAAATATTTATTTTATTTAAAATTAATCATAAGAAATTTTGAATTTACGTTCAAAAAGCAATCAATAGTAACATTATCCATTTTTTTTGATATGAAAATATTTTATTTATTTTATCTTCTTCTCTTTATATGTATATATATATTGATTGTAATGGATTAATCATTATCAATTAAAATGAGATTAAAATATAAATACAAATATAATTAGATTGTTATTAATTAAATAAAAATACAATAAAATCTTTACTCTTTGTCTCTATATATTCGTTCATACTTATATTCGTCGAATTTAATATTGATCATATTTTTTTCGAATGAAAAAAAATGCTTCGATATTCATTCAAAAATCTATTATTGTCAAAAAATTTTTTAATAATTCAGTAACTGGTTCTTTTGATTTACTTTACCATCACTGATTACTATTCTGATTTACTTTACTTTACCATGATTTTTGATTTACTTTCTGCCATTTTTTAATAAAAATTAAATTAAAAGTTTTATTTATTTGTGCCCCAATTTTGAGAATCGATTATTCCTTTTTTTTATTAATTTTATTTAATTTTTCATCATAATTCTTATTGAAAAGATTCTAATTCGATATTCATTCATTTTTAAAAAACGAATTAAATGATAATATATAAATAATTCTTTACCCGAATTATAAAATAATGAACAATAAATTGTTTCAAACCTCGAAAATTCGAAATTTTTTAAATTGTGAAATTCTGATCTTTATCTTATCTTTAATAGAAAGGAAAATTCGAATCTCACCGGAAATGTGTTGGCAGGCTTCTTTTTATTCATGGAGTACATTGTCCTGAGCAACTTCAAAGCTTCATCGGTTTTACCAATGCTCACAAGGTATCTCGGACTTTGGGGCAATGTGCTAGCCGTAACAAGGCCCAAAACCGGAACGATCGAACAGATCAACAGGTAAATCTGCCAAGTGGTGTACCGTTTGTTGAACACATTGACGTTCAACGACAAAGGAGAGATCAGAAAGGCGATTACTGTAAAGAAATGAATGTTCGATCGGCGGCAGAATCGGTGAAGAAAAACAGGAAACTATTAGGTACCGGAAAAACTTCGTACGATTTTATTGCCAGCACTCAAATTGAAGATGAATCTTATATGGGTAATTTGTAAATCTAATACGTATATAAAGATAATAAATTTTATGAAATATTGCTTCTATTTATCCATTATTTACCAGGATAAAGATTGTGAGTGAAAAGAAAATTTATGCGTTTATATCTTTATAAATAATTTAAACTTGGAAATTGAGCAATAAATACACCAAAAATTATTTGTAGTGTTCGTGGAGATATAGCCTCTTTGATCATAACTCATTTTTATCTATATTCAATCTTTTTGTCGAAAGAACAGTTCAATTCACAATAGTGAGATCAAAATTATGATTAATTTTTTTTTTTTTGCGAAATGAAACTCAAGATCTTTAATTATATTCATAAATTTATACAATTTTGAAGAATTTCAAAAGAAAATTAAAAAATTGTATTGTAAATCCGCACGAACTTTTTCTGGTACTTAACTCTTTGGGGCACAAGATTGCAAGAGGAAAAAACAATAGTTGCATAAAAATTTTACATACAATGTGTTAATATATTCATTGGACAGAGATAGACAAATAATCCTGTCTTGATCATATTGTCACACCATCTTATTTTGTCTCCATTTCATTCCATTTAACGCAATCTTAAAGTGCTTATGACTTAATAAACAAGTTTCGACATTTGATCAACTTTTATCAACTTTTTTCTTTGTTTTAGCTTCTAGAATCGATTCCTCAAAGATGTCGCACAAATATATTAACACTTGTAATTGTTAATGTAAATTGCTATCGCTTTAAACGAATTAAAGTGAATAAACCAACATCTATATGTTTTTTCTATTTGTATATTAAACATATGTTAGTCATACATATGGCAAAATGAAACAAATAATATATTACGAATTGCTTCAAGTTATTTAAATATTTTAACTATATATGAATGAAAAATATTCCACTGTGCATTATTGTCTCTTTTGTATTAAATATTTAATTTCAGATTACAAAGATGAAATTAAAGTTTATAACAAAAATAAATTCAGAAATAATTGACATTTGAAAAATGTTGATTTTATGTATAATTATTTTCATATTTTTTATTTTTCAAGTATAAATTTTCAAAGATATCGATTGCATAGTCATGCTTCTAATAGAAAAAAAAATAATATATAATTGATTTCTGAAAAAATATTCAATCTCTTGATTATTTTATATTTAAAATATATATAAAATTATATATATAAAATTTTTATATTTAATTTACTATTTTTTATTTAAACAATAGACTATCATTGTAGAATATAAAATATAATAAATAATATATAGAGATTGATATACAATTTTTTATAAACTATATTTAAAATAATTAAATATTGATTAACTATATCTAACATCGAAAATTTGGAATTCATTTTTTTTTCTTCTTATATCAAATTTTGTTTTCTAAATTTTGTTATTATTTCGAAATTAATATACTATAGATATTTGTAGAATATATTTAGAGGATTGATTCTAAAAGTCAAAACAAAAGCTACAATATATTAAATGAAAAGAAATTCTATCTCGTTTCATCTAACATAAATTGCTCAATAACTTAATAAAACTCAAATTTCAATCAACATTTTTATATAATTAATCCTCCAACAATATTCCATGAATATATTAATTTTCTTCTATAATTTCATTATCATTTAAGTCTAAGTTTTATTTTTCTTATATTTATTCACTTTTATCAAATAATATTATAATTATTAAACATATAATTTTTTCTAAACATTTAAAATTCATAAAATAAAAAATTTTCCAAGTTAATCCTAACCTCTATTAATTCTTCGATTCATTGATAGAATCAGATCAATGATGTCAAGATTTCTCCTGATAGTGCGCAAAAAAAAAAAAAAAGAGAGAAAAAAAATGGCGGAACATTTTTTTACCCCATCATGCCCCAAAGAGTTAATTGATAATTAGGCGATAAAGGAATTGCTTACTTGCCGGGACTATAATGGCCGCGTTCACCGCGAGACCTCCCCATCTGGTAAAATTGGCCTTGTACTTTGCCGAGTGAAATTCAGATAGATATCCCGTCACCATCGAGAAAGGGCCTCCCGCGCTGAAATTCGTATCTCTCGGATAACTTGACTTGGCGCGTTCACGAGATGTGTGTCGGACGAGAGAAGAGGGTTGATACGGCTGGTCGAGAAGGGGTGATACTCACAGAACACCGTTGAAAAATTTGATGGCCAGAAACGCGTAGTAGGAATTGATTGCGGTGGCAAGTATGTTTAAGACAGAGTCCACCAGGAGACCGAGGACGAATAAGTTTCGCGTGCCGATGTACGGTGTTAGATAGTCCCACAGGAAGCTGGTCAATGCCATCCCTATGTGCGTTCGAGATTATACCGGTGTGCGTTACGAAAAGCGACACGAATTGTCTTACGAAAAAGAACAAATTTGAAATTTGAATAAGAATCTTGAGTTGAGCGAGAGAGATTTTATTTCTATTTAAATTGATATTTTTAAAAAAGAAATACCTTCATTCGTTTCTATATTCTTTGATTTGTTTAAATTGTATCATTATCTTCATTAAATAATTCAAAATATCTTGTTTCTTCGTGAAAGAAGAAACGAAGCACATATTATCATTTTTTGCCACGAATTTGTTGTAATTAAAGGTAATTAATTAATAATTATATAATTTGTTACAATGATTTTGAAGAGAAATAGTATATTTATAATGATAAAAAGAAATATATTTGAAAGCTTTTGAAAAGAAATATATTTTTTTTATTATGAAAATTTAATAAATAATTTATAATTTATAATTTATAATTTATTCATTATCGTTTTCATTATTGATCTCAAATGATTTTAAATGATCAATCATAGGTCATTCGTCTTAAAGTCATAATATGAATAAAAATTTATAATATTTCAAAAAAACGAGATTGATTTTTGTATTCCTGTATTTATAAAAAAATTATATACTCTTCGAAAGTCTGATAAATACTTTTTCTATTTTAAGAAACAAACATGTAATTTAGCTGGTCAGTTTTAAATATTTCACTCTCTATGATATATATAATGTGTTAATTTTTATTATGAATGTTAAAATTTGATTTCTTTCTTGGTGAGATGATGATGATTAGTTTTTATTCAAATATGATTTTCTTATGACAGAATAGATTATTTCTCTTTAAAATATTATTTTAAATAATATTTTGCAATTATTCACAGTTTAAAAAGAATTGATATTAATAAATTGATAAATTTCGTATATATAATGTTATATATTTAATTAATTATTCCAAAAATTTATTATTTCAAATAAATTAATAAAATAATATTATTACAAATAACGAATCGAAATAAATTATTCTAAATAAATTGTTATTTCTTGTTTCAATTTCAAATAAAACTTGTTTAAATTGATTCATAATAGATGACATTTCTTGTTGTTTCTCGTAAGACAAATGATGTATTATTTTTCGTAAAATATATCGATACGCATCATGTTGTACAAGCTCTTGTTAGATTTCTTTCACATGACAATTCTCGTAAGATATAAAATTATGATTTCAATTTTCCAGATATATCCTCGATTATTTCAAATCAAAAACAATACATAATAATATTTACATTGAAAAATCACTTATCCATAGACCGATTTAATATGAAAAGTGTTACAAAATTAATCGAGACACTTGAGAATATTTTTAAATGTTTCATAGACATTGAAATATATCGTAACGGAGACATTGATGGATTTAAATCAATATTTCGCAACGCTGGAAGTATGATCATGTTCCAACATCGTATTAACTTAAACCCATTATTTGAATCGATTCCTCCATTGCAACACGTTCCAGCATCTATATAACTCACTTTACAGTCGATTGCATATCATTGTATACAAATCATCGATACATCCATCGATATGTAAAATAATAACCGAACACGTTACATAAATCACGAATACACGAATCGCCATGTGAAAAATTGATTCTAAGTAATTTTAGAACGAATTATCGATTATCGAGGGGAACTAGAAAGGACTATCAATCGATAAGAAATCCGTACCTAAAAACGGAAAGGCGGCGAGAACACCTTTGCGAAAGTAAGTGAGCCGGAGATCGCATTCAGCGGAAGCAATCATGAAAGCTGTCGTGGTGGTGTCGAAGATGCCGGTCCACGCGACCGGCAGCGCAGCAAGGAACAGCAACACGTTAAACTTGCCGAAGCCTGTAAAAGCAGATATGTTTAACCGGGATCGAAACGAAACATTCGAATCGTAAATCTGACCTGTCGTCATGATCGCTTTATCGATGTCCGCCGTTTCATCCGTATCCTCGGTCCTCACTGAAAAATCACGATAAACTCGTCGACAAAACGAACGTACATAACAGCAGCAACGGCATGACACGTTGCGCAACACTGTCCGCGATTATGCAAGTTTGACTCGCGTCAAAAAAAAAAAAAAAACAAAATCCTCACCGCTTATCGTTGAAATTTTCCCGTTGCTTCCATCGTTTGTCATCATTTTCTCGAATATACCATGTGCGTACCACCAGGTAAGAAAGAGACAAAAAGAAGAATCGACCTAATCGTCGAACGAAGTGACCGATTACACGCTCGAAATCAGCGATTCCGATGAACAAAGCCTTGAGAACTTATTATTTCGATCCTCTTATGGTTCTTTATCTTTTTTTTTTATCCTCAAGTCGAAAAAACTGGTCTCCACAAACTAGTTCGCGCGAATATCGCGTAAACTAACGAACGCACTCGATGATTCCTCTCTGATAGGATCCACGAGACTGTGAACTAGTCAGAGCTCGGTTTACTGGCGAGCATCCCATTCGCAGCGGTGTAACTTGCCAATTAAAACGGGTCAAACGATTCAATTGTTATGGTCCGCTCGGCGAGTTCTCATTTAGCGTCGCGTTAAACCGTTCCTCGATATCGGCGATAGACTATAACGATATCCACGCGGTGATGATCGAGGCGGCCGCTGCGACCTCGCTGCCTTGTGATGGAGGAGGTGGAGGCGGCGGTGGTAGTTGGACAGAATGGACCGGCGAATTTTCGTGCAAAACTAAGTTTAGCCGTGATACATTAGGCGCAAGGTAGGGTTAAGCCAGTGAGAAACAGAGAGGATACCGAGAGGATCGTGATCGAGCGAATCTAAATCAGATCTAAACTGATGATCAGAAATCTTTTCGATCGAAAGATATTCTATTCTATTCGCGATAAGATAACCGTGCGCGTCTGTAACAGGTTGCTCGTAATAGACTGTGATTGTGTGCTATTATGATGTTATCAATAAGAAGATACTTTTATCCGGAAGGGAGTAGAGGCTGATATATCAACGATAGGACGTGTGTCGCGGGAAACGGTGACAATGGAACTAGTTCGAAGAGAGAACGAGTGTTGCTTGGTCCCTGCTTGAATCGCGACAAAAGGAGTGACGGCCGAGTTTTCTTACTCGCCTTTCTCTCACCTGATATATAATCAAGTTGCTCGATATTATTTCAATTATCATTGCAAATGCGAGCGTAAATTATTGCGAATTGTGCCTTTTAATTTCTATCGTGATGGTAAAATTTTTTTCCACGTTTCGAAATTTTGCGAAACATTTGTTGATGAGTGTCTGTTACTTGACTTATTGATATCATTCGTATTATATTGTTGTAAATATATATAATTGTAAATGTGTCTTTTAAGTTTATTATGGTGGTAAAATTTTTTCTTGTATTTCGAAATTTTACGAAATATGAATATTGACGAATGGCTCGATTGGAAATGAAAATTTGATCAGTAAAACATCGTGCTTTTGTTAAGTCATTAATTAAGTTTTGTTAATTGATAAAAATAGCAACAGATTACAATAAGTTTATATTTTTTATATTTGTTTGCAATTTTTTGTTTTTTTTTAAATTTAGTCATTTTGTTATAACGAAATATATAAGATGTCCTAATTTTGATTTTTCAATATTAGAAAAATCATAAAAAAAAGATTATCATTTATTGCTTGTCTTTTGTATAATAAATTTTATTGTAACAAAATTCAAATTGAAATATCTGCTAATAATTTTATTTATATATAGGTATTAATACTTTTTTTTTATAGAAAATATCAAGCTGCATTAAGTAATATATTAAAAAATACATAATTCCACTTAAAATGAATAAAATTGACGTTTATGTGACTTTATTCATTTATGAAAAAGCAGTAGTATATTTCTCTCGACATTATACAATTTTCATTTAAAACATTTTCTACTGCGAGTAATAATATTGAGAAAATTAAGATATCAATATCAAAGAAAGCGGTCTATATTAATAAAAGAAAAATATTTATTGCAATGTTGAGATGAAACGATTGAAATGGTCATTTTCTTCGGGTGCATGTTGCCAAGAATAAGACACTCGAAACTTCGAGATACTTTAAAGTTAAAAGAGTTTCGAGTTCTTGAATCTCGAAATTTTTTTGTTATTTTTATGAATTCGAAACTCGAACAAAATCCAGGTAAATGATTTATACAAAACATACTAATTTTATTTAATATTATATTTAATATTTAATAATCCAATTGAATTTGCATTTAAATTTTAGATTCATTTTAATTAATATGATTTCCAATCCATATTTACTTACAATTATTTACAATCTTATATTTATAAGAAAAATATAATATCAAAATTTAATTTATTTTCCTACAATTTCAAAAATCAGTTGTTATTAAGATTTTGATTTTTGATAAATATCTATAATTTCGAAGCAAAAAGAAAAAGCAAAAAAAAAAGTAAATTTTTAAGATTCAAAAATTTCCAATTCTTAGAGTTTAAGATTTAATAAAATTTCAAATTCAAATTTCAATCAAATCTAAAAATCAAATTTCAGTTCATTTTTATAAGCCTACTAAAATCAAAGCCAAAATTTTATCAATTAGAATAAATTCATTATCAACTTATCTACTCTTTAAACACTCTTAAATTATCTTTGATTATTACTTATTTCTTTCAGTGCGATATAATTTGAAAACATAGTATTTGAAAAATCACGATAAAATTTAATATTCTCTAACAATGAAATTTTACTTTCTTAGAATAAGAAAAATAGATTATATATATAAATCTACTATTATATGTTAATAGACATTATTTCATTCGAAGAAAATTCATTCATTATGAGAAAATTTTCAAAAGAAAATTCTTTTTACAAGAAAATTCGTTATTTTAATAAATTCATTAAAACTCATTATTTTAACACATTTATTAGAAATCATTATTTTAGTAAATTTTTAAGATATATATGTGAAACATAATAATATTCAAATAATATTCAAATAATTATTTCATATAAACATTTCCTAAAATTTGCGATATCACGACGATTCTCCATGTATAAAAAAGAACCAATGCTAAACCAATCATATATTAATCATTCAAATATTTTAAATATGATATTTTTTTACATCAATCTTTGTTTTTCTTTTTATTTTTAATCCAATTAATTGATATTCAATGATTCTTAATTGTTTTGCTGAAATATTTAATAATAATATGCAAATGAAAAGATACGTTTTCATCTTTGAAATAAATATCAAGTTTCAATTTATTATTTTGTTTTATAAATTTTACAATCTAAAGAGTGGATATTTTGATTTTATCTTGTAATTTTTGTCATTTTAATAAAGTAATTTTGTTACATTTAAACTTGTTTTTAAAAGGTATAATAGAATATCAATTAAGTAATCAGGATTTTTTCATGAACACATGATTTTTCAACTATGAAAAATTTTACATATTATCTAATAGTTTTTTCTTCTTTTTAGATGGTAAGAAAATAAAATCATTCAATCATCAGAAAATTATTTAACTTAGAAAAAATTATTTGAACATATTTATTATGCACTGTAAATTGTGCAAATTTTGAAAACTATCAGTGTGAATGACGTTAATAATTTTTTTTTGTTTTAATATTATATTTAAGACGTTAATTTTTTTACTTTTATTTTGTATACTTGTTTTTCTTATTTTTATATGTAGAAAAAAGATAAATATTATTAAAACAATAAATATTTTTCATTTTGTTTTTTTTATTTAAAAACAATGGAAGAGAGATTAATGAATGAATTTCAATTTTTATTTTTTTAATATCTTTTCAATTCATTGAATTTTAATTGCTTTAACGAAACAATTATTTCATATGAATCAAATTTCCACTCAATTCCAAATTTGTTTTCAAAAATTAAATGTACGTTTTTTATTTTAATAATTTTAATTTCAAAATATGCAAATTTAATGTTATATATTCTTAGATAGATAGCCTTTGACTGAAGACTGATTTCACAGATTAAATAAATATAGAAATTAGTATATAAAATATAAAAATGTTAATTGTGACTTATTTAACAAATAATTTAAGTTTGTATTAGAGAAAACAGAATGAAACGGCAATATGATGAAGATAGATTAGACTCACTCTATCTCTATCTTTCATCTAAACCATAACATTTTTGTATATCAATATGTTTGATTTTTTTCTGTAAAATCATGTCTTGATTTAAACGGATAATTTTGAACAACGATTTTGAATGAATAATAACGAATATAACTTAAGCAAAAAAAATATAAATATTTAAATATTTAAATAATTTATAGATTTGTTAATTAATTTAATTAGAAACAATTTGTTGATTTGTTAATTAATTTAATTAGAAATAAAATAGATAAATAAATATTTATCAGTTTTAAAAGATTAAAACAATATATTATTTTATTTGATTAAATTTTATTTGAAATAATGTGTTATTTGATAAATGATTATTTTTTAAATTATTTTGTTATTTAATTATGTTATTAAATAAATATAAATATTTTTTATTTATTCAAATAATTATTTCTTAAATAATTTTCTTTTATTATATTAACGTAATCAATTATATCAGAAAAATAGATTTTTTTACTGTATCTCATTTAAAATAATTCAAATGATTATTTCAAATAATTATTTCTTAAATAATTTTCTTTTATTATATTAACGTAATCAATTATATCAGAAAAATAGATTTTTTTACTGTATCTCATTTTTTACTGTATCTCATGCATATTTGTCAATAACTACAATGATTAACTACAATATATATTTTTTCACGAACTATATATTCGAAGAGAGAACGATGTTATTATATTTACAATGTAAAAATTTTATGTATAATATTTATATTATAATTTTTTTAATCGAAACAAAAAACAAATTCGTCACAATTTTTCTATTTTATAGTGAACTACAACATATGTTAAAAATATAAGTAATTTATGAATTGTTATTTAATATTAATATTTAATTTTGATCTCAATATAATAAAGTATAAGTATATAATATAGTATAAGATATATCTACAATTTTTAAATGAAGATTTAAAGATATGAAACTTATTCAGGATTAAATAATTATCTTTATAGGTTTTATATTCTTTCAGAATAAAAAAAATATTCGAAATTATTCGTTAATAAAAAAAAAAAAAAATCTTGCTTTCAGACGATCTTCTTTAAATGGCCAGTATTTTCCTTAAGCGAAATCTTGACGAAATTATTAAAGATGCAGATTATTTATGGTATAGTGCGCGTGCGTGTTGCATGTCCCGCGGTGCGTAACACAACTTAATGAAACAACGATTTTACTGTCATCACGTTTACCCACTTCATAAGATAGGTCTCGTGACGGTCTTGTGATCGAGGCGCGTGGTAATTGCCTTTGAAACTTCTTAATGCATGATCAGATTGTGTTAACGCGTAGAGAACGTAACGAAAACTGGTTCTCTGACGAATCTCAAGAGATCACCGATTTAACATATTTAATCGATCAATTTTCTAGAAAAATAGAATTGAAAAATTGTTTTAAAAACTTCAGGCAGAATGAATTAAGGAATGATGAAACAAACTATTAGATACTAGAAAATATCGTATTTGATATAAATTCATAAATTCGTAAATTTAACAATGATTAAAAATTTCAACATAAATAAATAAAATGTTGATTATATGAATTCTCTTATATAAATTATTATTTAAAGTTAGAATGAATTTAAATAACTTTTTCACTTTCGTATAGAAATTATGTCTAATATAAAAATATTTACATTTTGAAATACTGTTTTGAATGCAGTTAAATGAGTCTCGTCTGAATTTAGTGTGTACATAAAGATTATACTTATATCATGAAGACTACAGAAAAAGAAAAATAATAGTGATAAATTTGAAAGATAAATTAAATGTTATTGAAACAAAATTAATATTATTAAACATTTAACAAAGAATGAAAAATTATACGTGCAATTAATAAATGTGCATTAAAATATTCTACATTTAATATTATAAAATAAAATATTTCACATTTATAATATTTTATACAAAAGTGACATTAAATATAAAATTATTAGAATTTCAAAAAAAATTTATAAAAAAAAAATTTATATATATAATAAAAACGATTTTCATTCATATCTTTTAAACATGAAATATATCAATATTAGATCTATTAATTCAAAATACTTGAATATAAAATTAAATGGTAATAAAAATTATATAACATCTACTGAATAATTAGAACGTATTATTTATTTATTAGATATGTATTCTTTTACGTAAATAAAATAAACATTTATATTTAAATTATTTATTAAAATAAAATTATTCAATTTTCATTTAATTCTATATTCATATTACATATTCATAAATTTAATTTTTTAAACTGACTATTTGAAAAATTGCTTATCTCTATTTTGTTAAAATAATGATAATCAATATTCTATTGTAAAATGAAGATTATAACATATTTTTCATAATAACCATTACTGTTCATTCATAAGTTTTTGTTTAATTTTTCAATAGAAAATTTTCATGTATTTAACGATTTTCAAAAAATTAAGAAAGTAAATTATTGTATAATAATTATAATTTTGAAATATTGTAAAATATTGTAAAATATTGTTGAATAATATTGTTGAATAATATAATTTTGAATTTTGGAATATTAATAAACGAAAAAAATACATTGTATTGTATTCTCAATTGATATATACATAATTATATATCATTAATACATAATACACAATACATACATAATACATATATAAATTGAAATATAATTATATAAATTATATATATTGCATAAAAAAACCTAATTATATATATTATAATATATTATCAAAATCAATATTCTGAATAACTTTTTTCTATATATTTGCTGTTTGACTTTAATTTTTGAATATATATAAAAATATATTTTTTATATTATATATTGTATTTTTAAGATTTGAAACAAGTTTTGATTATATTTACATTTAGATATTAAATGAGATTAATATAAGTTTGAATTAGATTAGGTTAGATAATAAATAATAACAATTACAATTACAATTTATTTGGTGTTTTATAGTATGTTATTATCAGTACTAATTACGGAAATTTCAAATATTAAAAATAATATTTATGTTACTGTATATATATATACTGTATATATATAGTCAGTAAAATCGTTTGAAATAAATGCTATATATATTTACATATTTACATATATTTACATTAATACATTAACAATTTAATAATAAATAAATTAATAAATATTTTCTAAAATGAAAATTTTGAATTAATTTTAACAGATTAAATTAGACAAAAAAGACATTAGAGCCAAAATAATACTATAATGTAATTTTACTCAAACTCGATATTTTAAACACTTGCTTCTAAATAAAATATAAAAGCTTTATAATATTCTTATAATATTATAATATAAATTAGCATTATTATTATTTTAGCATTATATTATTATTATTTCTTATTATATTAATAATTTCCTAATAAACAATAAGTAGCAATTAAAATTTTAAAAGATTAATTAGAATAATGATCTTTGATTATCATTCTTAAGATTATTAGAGATAATTTCTTTAAATTTTATATTTAATTACGATATGTGGAATTAAAAAATATTTTAATTGATATCTCGGACATTAAAGTTGAGTGGCAATATAAATAAACGTTGTTCAGAATATTAGCCTTGATAAAATATTTTAAAATCATGATTTAAAATCATATTTAAATTTTTTCTTATTATTTGAATAATAATAAGAAATCTAATATATTCTTTATTAATAAATTTTAAGTATTTTATATTATACATATATGCTAATCTAATTATTTTACTGTAATTAAAATTTAATTAAATCGATTTTTAACAAAGGAAAGAAAATATTTTGGATGCAAGGCTTGTCATTTTGATTGTTTAGAATGAAATTTATGTAATTATTATAAAATAAATTATTGTTATATTTAATTACATATGTATTTTATTTAATTATTTAAATATACATTAAAATTTATTTATTAATACTTGAATTCATAAATTTCATAATTTATTTCTCTTAAAAGTTATATGCTCATATTATTTATTTGATTCTCTTTTAAAATTTTTATAGAAATAAATTTATAAAAACAGATAGAAAATTATAGCAACAAGTGATAATTATTTTTCTAAACATAAATATTTAAAAAAAATTAATTTATTTGAATGTTTTATTCCAATTTTTAATAATTTTTATATTATTTATTTAAAAGCTTGCTATTCTGTATATTGTAAAACAAAAACATATTCTTTTTCTATTCTGCTATTTATGATTTCTAATAACATATTCTCGAACAAAATTTTCTTTTATGATAATATTTAAACAATGAAAGTTTAAATTTAATTAACAAAGTTTTTAAGATATTATAAATTGTTTAAAAATTATTGTTATTATTTTTATTAATGTTATAAATTTTTGTTCAATCATAATGTTTTCTATTTAAAAATAATTTTGGATGAAGAAATTTGAATTAGATTTGAAATAAATTAAAGAAAATTATCATTTCCGAAAAATTCTTAACTTTATTTATTTATATATATATAAACATAATTTTATATAATCATTTTAAATGATTAAATAAATTTTAAATATAAGACTAAAAGTAGAAATAATTATAATTTATAATATCATGAGAATTAAAAATCAAAAGATATGTTTTAAAAAGGAATAAAAAATTAACTTCAAAGTTTTTAGCAGCATTAAAAATTAATTTCCCAGAAATTACTCTTTACATAATTTTATCTCAAATCTAGGAGATTAGAGATAAATCTTTTTCGCCATCAGAAAATAATCATGCAATTTAATCTGCTCCAATCCAGAAAGTTCTTTGATATGAAAGCTTATAATACAAAGATAATAAACTTTCAAAGGATAAATTAACCTCTTTTTTCGCTTCTTTCCGTTTTCTGAGATTTCATCAGATGAAATTAGGCGTATTTATTTCTCCTTTCGGTATATCGTGATTGCTTTTCCTTTCAATTCTACGAAATATATATTTTCTTCAATTTTATTAAAGGGAGAATTCTAGATCCCCCTTCTATATAAGATTACAGTTAAAGATTATTTGCACCCTTAAAGATAAGGTTTAACATTACTATTACAAGAGAATCTCGTAGAATCTCCTTTATAATACCAATTACTCGAATGTTCTATTATCTGATCGTTCTCTCACATAGATATTTATTAGAAGGTATATTTTCTATTATAATTATATGTTGTATATAAAGTGTTAATATCGTATATTTGTAAAACATTTTTGATTAAAAGTAAATTCTAGATGCTAAAACAAACATGAAAATTAATATAAAAAAATATCAATTCAAATTTATTTATTAAGTTATAAGTAATTTAAATTTGCTTTATATGAACAGCAAAATGAACACGAAGTGATGGAAATAAAGCTATCTTATTCTATTTATGTTTTGCTTCGTTTAATATTACATTAATTATAACTTAATAAATAAGCGATATTTTTAACCGATATTTTTGTATCAACTTTTATGTTTGTTTTGGCATCTAAAATTCTCCTACGAATATATTATATATTTAGATATACAATATATATCTAATATATTGCATATCATGTGATCATAAATAGAAAGAATATCTCATCTATTTTTCTAATATATATTATTTAATTAGTTACATTAAAGAAAGAATATATTTAACATTTTATTGTTTGTATATTTTTTTTTTATATAAATACTTGATCAAATAATATAATTAAGAAACAAATCAAAGTTAATAATATTTTGCCAAATGTTTTAAAAAAATATTTTATTTTTTCTAGAAAATAAATTAATTGTTTGTTATTATATATAAATTGTAACAAGTTTAAATTAGGTATAGTATATAGTAGATATGATAATATAGCTATAAAAATATAATAAAGATTCATTATTTTTTAAATAATTACAATTTCTTATTCAATACATGCCATTTTAATTTTATTCGAATATAAAAGTCAGAAATTTAACGAATAATGTTTAAATAGGATATTTTTCTACTTTCTTTTTTCGACTTGCAATTGAATTAAATTTTTCATTGGCAATTTGATCTTTTCTTCTTTTAATCTTGTTTTTCAGTAAAATTTTCCTCACGCTTGATACAATTAAAAAATAAACTTTATCAAAAAAAGAATGGAAAAATTGAAGTATCATTCAAGAATATTTCAGAGAGAAGATTACGACGAGAAGAGTCACAAAGAGAAATTTTACCGTCGTTTTTTGTAGGTAGCGTTAATTAAATTACGTCTGGGGAGAAAAAAAAAGAACAAAGAAAAAAGAAAAGAATGAGAGGGGGGAAAAGCAGCAAAGTCTAATTCTGCTACGTTTTTGTTGATTCGTTTTTTATCCAAATGTGTTCTATTATTAAAACATTTTTCAACTGCGTAGAAATAATCGTTATCAATTTATACATTTAATTTTTCTCAATTTTATATTGAAATTTTCTTAACAATTTTATTTATCAAAACAAAAAAAAATTCGAGATATAAGAATTCTAGAATTTACAATTCCAACTGATGTTTTATTAAAATCAAATTTGTCAAATATCGTTTCCTTGCTTCTAAGAATGCTTTTTTTAATGATTAAAAAAAATTTTGTATCAATACATTTTTTCAGTGAATGTAACAGTCACGTTTAACATAAACTTTGCATCACGGATGAGCAGTAAATATATTTGCAGCCACAGTTGCTTTCATGAATATCGTTTTACAAGAATTGGATGCGTACGTGTCTTTCCAAAACCCCGTTTCTCTCGATCACCAGGTACCTGCCATTTACATATTTCACGAAAGATCATTTCTCTTCTTTTTCCCTTTTCTTGTTTCTATCTCTTGGTTAAGAATATAAGAATATATTCTTGTTCATGTTGTTTTCTCTTATATTTATTCGTTTACAATAATTCGTTTAAGAAAAAATAGATCACTAATAAAGATGAAATTTGATCTATTAATTAACAGAAAAATTTTTAAAGTTTTTGATTATAATAATCTTATCTTATATCTAGTATATGAAAATTATAATATTGTTATAATAAGAATAAACATAAGAGACAGAGAAACAGAAAATTGTAACAATATCAAGTTAGTGAAATCATAGTACAAATAAAGTGCTAATATATTCGTGAACATTTTTGGAAAGTCAATTTTAAAATAAATATAAAAATTAATATATAAAAATGTCAGTTAAGGCTTTCTTATTAAGCTATAAGCAATTTAAGTTTGTGTTAAAAGAAATAAAATCTCTATTTTCACTCTATTTTCGTTAAAGTCTCGATAAACCTTAATTTACATTTTTATATAGCAACTTTTGTATTTGTTTTGATTTTTAAATCAACATTCAAAAAATATTACATGAATATATTATCCTGTATAAGAAAATAAAAATAAAATGTAATAAAATGTGTGCTTATTTTTATGTTTCTAAATGTGAAATTATAAATAAGAAATTTCTAAATTAATAGAATTATTTAATAAAATAAAATTCAATGAAATACATAAATTAAAATTATGTAAATGTAATATATAGAACTGAAGTATTTTAATAATTGTAAGATCAAAAAAATAATTGTATTTCAGAAATTATGTAAATGTACAAACTATATAACCATATCAACCATATAAAATCCATACAAACCATATCAACTATATAAAATTCATCTCTCCATGATTTACTCTACAAATTTTCGAATCAAAATCATCTTTTAAATATTTGATACTAGTGTATCCAAGACACTCGATATTCAATTCGCGATAGAATTTATAACAGTCATCTTTGCAAAGATGCATATTTTGATTTTTTTGGCACGTTTTCACTAGCAATGACGAAATGAGAAGCAGTTCATGTAGAGACTGCATGATGTCCAACACTGATTATGTAACACTATGAATTGATCACACATATCGTAAGCATTGCTTTCAATGAACACGTTGTCCATAAGTTGGAAGATAATGGGAAGATGGAAATGCATGAAGTGGATGAATTTTCTGGCATTGTCAATTGTTTTGGAAAAGTATTTGCCTTCATAGAATATTCTGCATTTATAAATTACAAGCACGAATTCATTAAATCGAAATGATTTATAACTAGATGTAGATGAATAATTTTATCAAAGTATACATACAGTTAAATAGATAGTCTGAAAATGATTTGAAATCGAAATAAGAAATAAAGAATAAGAAATAGATTCTCTAAAGTATATTTTTATTAAATCCTTAATTTTTAATTTTATATTGTTATTATTATAATAGTATTCTTTTTATATTATAAAATTTATTGATATTTTAAAATATTTATAATATAAATATGATTATTTTCTTCAATTTAAACCAAACTTAAATTTCTTCATTTAATGTTATTTTTATATATTGTAAATTACAGGACATTTTAAAAAATTTTTTAAAATTTGTTGATTAAATTTAAGATTTTAACAATTTAAATAATATAAAATTACAATAAAAAATCATCGATCAATATATAAAATTTGAGAAATGATCTTTAGATTTGTAGCTTTATATATTTATCAGTTTCTCAATTTTTATTAATAAAAAATTTTTAATCATATACATCAGCTTATATTTATAAACGTTACTAATATATTGCTGCTTACGTTATTAATATAATGCTGCTTATCTATATGTTAATAATACAACAGTCTCCATAATAATCATTATTATCAAGTATTGAATAACTGATTATATGTATCTACACCTTGATATATCGAAACTATTAAATATTTGACGAGAACAACTTCTACAGTAAAACTTGTATGAAAAATTATATTATTTTTTAAATTGTATTAAATTGTATTTTTAAATTGTATTATCACATTTATAGGCAGAATTCACTGTATAATACTAAAAATTTTTCATTAATATTTCGAAAATTAATAAATATTCGAAGCTAAAATTTTATATGTGAGGTCTTTCAATTTTATCAATTTCAATTTCAAAAAGTTTTCCATATTATACTATATTTCATGAAAAACAAATAAAAATTTAAATTTCATTCTCCTTTAATATTATATATTGAATGAATCGTATGCGACTTCATATCACGAAGAAAATAGGAAAACACATCTTCAGTCAACATTGTCTCGTTACAGTTTACTCGACGAACTCGAATTCTAATTCGAACTTCTGTACAGAGAACTTTGGATTCCATTCCTTCATACATGTAATTTAAACGTTGAGTAAGCAGCTTTACTCTTATACAACTTTGGCTACAACTCTATCATCTTAAATCTTGACCTTTTGAATACAATACGACAAACACTTGATTGAATTTCGCACAATTGCATAGATTCCTCGATAAGATCATTTGTTTATTTGTTTTTCTATATTGAAAACATTGTAGCAATTTTTTCTACTAAATTATGCAACTGCATTCTCTATAATTAATTTAATTTGTATAATGTAATTTGTGTAATAGTATGCAATAATGATTTTAATGGGCTAATCCTAACCATTGTCATAAAACAGTCTCATGATTTTTTGAAAAAAACGAATTAAATATTGTTATGAGCAATAATTATATTAAATATTGTTGATAAAGCGTGGAAAGTTAACTAAATAAACAAAATTTTAGAGAACAAGAAAAGGAGATTGTATTTTTATAAGAAGATTTGTCAATCAAAAATTTTTAATTTGTGTATAGCCAAAAAAAATAAAACTAAAAAAATATTGTATCGATATTTATTAACATTATTATAAATTTTGTAAATAAATTATTCAAAAGTAAAATGCAACAAATGATTGATTTATTGCAATATGTTTTATGCAACTATTTCTTATTTTTTAAATTATAAATGAAAATAAACAAAATTTTAATCTTAAGTATTATATATAATCTGAATATAAGTGTAATGAAAAAACATTAAAAAATATAAAATCTTAGTTTGAAATAAGAATTTCAAGCGCTTCAAGCAATAATCAAATAAAGAAATGTTACATATGTATTGGTAACGTAAATACGATCGATTTTTTGTATTTCTTAACAAGAAATCTGTTGCTAGTTGTATTTCAATTCAAGTTGTATTTAATATTTATATTAAATACAATTGTATTATTATTATATTAAATACAATTAATATTTATACTTATAACTTTATAACAAGAAAGTTATAGTCAAATTTCATATCGAAAGTTCAGAAGCCAATCAGAATAAATTACATTTTCTGAAAATAACTTCAATTGACAAATTTATTAAATGATTATTTTAATAATTTAATAATTAATTTGTCAATTAAAAATTTAAACAATAGAAAGTTTATGTAATTTATTTTCAAAAAATATAATTTATAGTATGAAATATAACATTTTATATTTTTCTATTTTCATTTATAAATTATTGTAGTTAATTAATAGAAAGATTAAAGAACGTTTTTTTTATGTATTTTTGTCTTATTTATGATAATTGAAATAGATTTACATGCATTTATCAGTATCATAATCATTTATATCAGTAATGATTTAAAAAGTCGAAAATTGTATTTAATCATAATATAGAATAAATTGTTTATACATAATTAAGATAATTTCAATTATAATTTAATAATATTAATAATTATCTGTTTTTTTATAGATGTTAATTTAAAACTAACTCAAATTGAAACTAATTTCAAGCTATCTCTCAAATACACTCCAAACTTATATTAAATTTTACAAATATATGTAATATTAAAAAAATTAAAAATATTTTTGCCAATATTTTTTGAAAAAATCAAAGCCGCGGTTCATTTTCTTGTATATTATCACATTTTTTAATCAAAGTTAATTGCAATTATAATTATTTATAATTATTTATTTAACTATTATTATCAAATTTATTTATTTTAAAATGTATTCGATCAAAAATCAGCAATATTTTTTTATCCCAAATCCCCAGTACATCACGAGTAATAATCATTCGCGAGAATCATCGATCTCAGCTCGTAAAAGTTTGTGTATTTAACGAAGAAAAACGAGCGAGAAGAAAAAAGAGATGACTCACTCAACGTTTCGCCTGTTCTCGATTCGTGTCACTGGGAAAAGAAACGTATGCGAGTACATATGAGGGGAATGGAAGGTTGCGAAGCTATAAGGCGCGATACAATTGGAACACTAGGAGAAACCAAGGAAGACCAAACTCTGTCGGCTCACTGTATTTACCGTTGTTTGGTTGCAACACGCGGGTTACATTGTATTCTCCAGCTAACTTTCCTAACGATCTCGTGGTTCTGCCCGTGTTTTCCTTAAATACGGCGAAACTCGGAGATAAGCCGAAACCAGTTTAAACCTAAGCGTTTCCTTCTCTCGGTTGCCGCCACCCTGTCGTTTAATCCCTTCGAGGGAAAGAAACGAGTTAATAAGGAAAGAGAAGAAGGGAGAACAGCGCTACTCGAGATAGGGAGAGTCTCGTCGAAAGGGAGAGAGAATGGAAACGAGGATAAATATTGAGATTGAGAACTTTGAAAGATTACGTATAGATAAAGAGAAAGACATGAATAATTTCTATTATTCTAAATGTATGTATTAATGAGAAATAAATTTTAGTAGTTATTAGTTTGTTATTAAGTGATTGATATGAGTTGGATGAGAATTTCTTTTTAATATTACGAGATTATTATTTTAAATCTAAAAAAAAGAAATGCAATTTAATTTATGTTGAAATTAAAAATACGATTGTTTGAATTATTTTTATTCAATTATTCTTTTATATTAGTAGTTAAGAATAACATTTATCTTTAGCATTCGCTTTTTTTCTATAAAAAACGAACTCAAGTTAAAGTTGTGGCTATCGATTATCGATATATTATCACTTTGATATATTAATAATATAATTAGGATCGTTTAGGAATTAAAATTTTTACTTTTTTTATTAATATATAAAATTATATAATAATATATATAAAAATATAATAAATAAAATTAATATATAAAATATATTTATTAATATATAAAAATGTAAATGTTAACTATGCAATAAATTGTGATATAAGTAAATAAATTTTATTGAAAAACTATATTGTAATGTATTTTAGCTATTTTTATTTCTAATGTTATTAATTTTATTTTAAAGATATTTTAAATATATCGAAAATTATCATTAATAATATTTTATAATTACTTTAATAATAAAAAAAAATTAAAATTTCAGTTATCAATACATCTTAATATTATTGATAAATCATAATTCTAGCTCAAGCATAACGATTTTCATCAAAAATTAAAAAATAAAAGAATATACAAAGAATATTTTGTGTTATCTAAACAATATACAACAATCATTGCTTTATATATGTATTCAGGGAAACTTGAATTTCATATAATAATTCTGATTGTCGAGAAGCGATCAAGCAACATTCGAATTTCAAAATAATAATACGATAGGCTACTCTGGTACCAAACTCGATGGTAATTCATCGTGTCTCACTTTGCAACATTATCTCGAGACAGTGCAATTAGCTGATATCGAAACAAAGTTGTTTCGTATTAGAATAATGAGTGGGAATAGCGACTGTGGTGCATACGAAATTGCGGCATCACTTTAGGAATGTTGGAATAATGTTAGCATGTATGCTTTTGCTTCGCATTTCCATATATTCGCGAACATCCAACATTTTGTCTATTTCAATATAATATTTAATGTTTAATTATTGGGTAATAAAGTTATTCTTTAACAATACGAAAATATATAAAATGTATAATAAAACGTAATATAATAATAAAATATGCAAAACATTATTGAACTGGTGATATAAGTTGAAAAGAAGATTTATATAAGTTATTGTACCATCCTTAATTCTTATTTTGAAAGAGGTATCTTTGTTAGTTGTAAATTTCAATTTGACTGTATCAATTTTACATTATTATAGTATTAATTGTAGTATTAGACTTGTAGTATTAGATTATAGTATTAGTTGTATATGAATAAGGATGAATCTTTGAAAGTGAAACTCTCAAGAGTATTTTTTGGCAAGTGTTCGTGATATTAAGAATATCAATTATTTTCAATGCAATATCTTTTATTTAATATAAAATAGTCTTTTATCTTCAAAATTAAAAATAGAGAATATTTTTTTTTATTTCCTAAAATCCTATTATATATATTTTTAAAATTGATATTTTATTATTTCTTTCCCTATAAAATAGAATAAAAATAATTATATATAAAAATTTATTTTCTGTTTTTGTCTGCATTTTGTTTTTTGCAAAAAGACAATTTTTACGATTAATTAATAGATACTTATTAGAAAAGTTTTATTTGGATGGTATGTTAGTTATATTAAACTGCGTGGCTTAATCGCTCTATTGTGAAGTTTTGAAGAAAGTCTTCTGCTGTTTCTTGCAATTCTCTTACCAGAAAGCATGCTTGTTTTCTGATTCTGGCCTCTTTGGTCAGAAATCTGTTCTTAGATCTTCTAGAAACAATAACTTCTATCTTTCAAGACAATACGATCTTTTGTTATCCCTAAACTTTCTAATTCCAAATATTGTACATGTATATTAGCGTACAAAAGTTTTAAGTTGATTGATTTTTATTGAAATTTTCTAATTAATAATTATTTTAAATTGTACTTATTATTATTTTTCTTTTTTTTAAATTATTTTATTATAATTATTATAATTTTTTTAAATTTTTTTATAGTTATTAAACTATCAATTTAAATGTATATACTATATGATTATATACTTTTTTAATATTACTATAATTATAATTAAATATTGAATATAAATATTAAATATAAAAATAATTTTGATGATGATTTAAATATATAATCTATAAATATAAAAATATAAAATACATCCTATTTTATTAGTTTCTTAATTTATTATACAATAATTAATTAAATTAAAACAATGCAAATTTTCTTTTAAGCATATTTCAATAATTTTAAATACATATGGCTTCAATAAAAATATTCTCCTCAAGAATATCTATCAATTGATTTAAAAAGTATCTTAAATATCTTAAGTATACTTAAGGTATGCTATACATAATGTATAAACATCTCATTCAATCATCAAACATCTCTATTCAATAACTCTCAAGAATATTTCTGTTTGAAACGAAATGATCAATATATGAACGAATAATATAAATCTTTATTATATGTTAATTATTTTAATTAGTAAAAAAAATAATATATGTTTGAATGAATATATAATAATATAAATCAATCTTTATTGTACGTTAATTACCTTAATTATTAAAGAAAATAACATAGTTTGAATAAAATGGAAAAATATCGATAATAATAAATAAGAAAATTTGAGTTGAAAATTAGAAACATATTTTTTTAATGAAAAATTTCTAAAATTATCCCAATTGATATAGAAATAATATCAGGCAACATCGATAATCATAGTAATGACAATGTTATGATGAGAAGAACTTTCATTATTAAAAGAGTAGATCCAAACATAAAAATCAATAGAGTGATAAGTAATGTAAAATTATATACGAAAATATTCTAAGAATTCACGTCATGAGCATAAAATTAAATATTTCAATACAATAATATGCAAATAATACAAATACAAATACAGTATGCATCGAAATTGCATATTGAAATAATGATTGCTATTAAATTAAATAAAAATTTTAATTCCCAGATAATTTGTCCAATCTCTAATAAATTATCAAATTAAAAAGCATTGAATCCCGAATATTGAAAAACAGAATTATTCAAGTGTTAAAATACATATGAAATAAAATTCCGCATGACTGCATCAACCGTATAAATTCATACTTTGTCATTACATCACTATTATTTAAAATACTACTATTAAATATTAAATATAATACAAATAATATATCTAACATCTATTTAAAATTGCCGTAATATAAGTTATTTTCAATTTATATAAATTTTGAAATAAACAAATTCAATAATTCTTGAAATAAAATACTTATATGACAAATAAATAACGTAAATTTATTTCTTTAATATTGTCACTGAATATTGATAAAAATTGCTTTATGCTATGCCTTTGATTTTTAAAAATTTTTTTAAAAGTGAAAAAATATTCTCTTTCTTATTTTCTTTGACTACATGTTGAACATGTTACAATACATGTATCGACTGTTAAATTCTATGATGCACAGTGAAATGTGCATCAATTTCAAGCAATCCATACACAGTGAAAGCTATATCCGTATATCAGGCTTTGTTCACTGACTAGAACGGTACAGTGGAACATCGATTATCCAAATTAATTGGCAGACAAATCCGTTCAGATAAGCGGTTTTTTAGATAATTAGCCTGAAAGAGCTAAATTTGTAAATATATCGTGAATAAATGCAATAATTAATGCATTATTTATAACAAATTTAAATGCAAAAGGATATAAAATATCTAATAAGTAAATATTATAAGTATAATATAAAATAAAATATAAATATAATAATATAAAGTAAAATATAAATATTATAATATAATATAAAATATATATTATAATTTTTCAAAAATGAAATAAATATAATATTTTTATAATTATATTCATAAAAATTAATTTGCAAATATTCGCAATTATGAATTAAACAATATTTAAATGTTTATATGAAATATAAATGTTTATTATGAAAAAGAATATATATTTCAATAATAAAATAATAAGTTTTAGCTATTTAAAGAAATTGTAAATAAAATTTTTATTATTAATTTTGTTATAATTCAATTCAAGAATTTTCTTTTTAATTAATGGATTTAATATTGTAAATGTTTCTTTTTTTAAGATTCATTTACATGTTGTTTGAATTATTTATTTTGAATTAATTTATCATTTAATATTTTCAAACTTCTTAAAATAGATGAAAAAAATGTTTATGTTATTTAAATTCTTTTGAAATTTTATTAGTTTTGATTTATTATTAAAATTAAATTAGATTTTTTCAATATTATATTATGCTGTTAAATTAAACGAATTTTCATTATTTTTTAAATATCCAATTAATAATTATTTTAATTTATGTATCATTTTTTTTATATTTTATTAATTATTTTATTGAATGAATTATATTAAATTCGAATATTTGAAATAGATAAGATACATAAATATTTTACTTTTTTTAATATTATATTTTCCATTAAAAAGAGATCACTTTGAATCTCGAAATCCTTCGAAATTCAAAAAGTTTCGAATTATCGATTCGCAAAATGTTTTTATTATTTTTATAATTCCAAACTCTTGAAGCTAAAATAAAGAATAAAAGAAAAATCTTGCATAAAAATTAAATTTTTCGCAAACCAAAATAACAACTTTATATTATAGAGATCAAAATTGATTAAAATTTTAATTCTTAGTAAAATAAATACTCTTAAAAAAAAAAAAGAAAAAAAAACAGTTTCTAAGTTTCGAGATTTAAAAATTTAAACAGATTTCATAAAATTTTGAATTCGAGTTTCACGAATTTAAAAATTAAATTTCGATTCATTTCAAGTTTTTATATACCTATATGATTCATTCTAAATTCGAATAATCGATTTATTTGGATCTTGAAAAGAATAATTTGGATAATCGATTTCTACCGTATCTCGATTCCTTTATCGAAGTTTCAGTTTTCATTTGAAATCAATATTGCTGATAGCAAACTGCATTCATCGCGACTTGCATCGTGAAACCAAGAAATAGGTCGCTTAAATACCTGCCATAAATTGTCCTTAAGCTGAATAGACTTACTGTTAGGCTAGTTGGTGCCGATAACCCTTAAAAATTGCATTATCGCTAATATACTACCTTTCAATATCCGATAATTGCGTGATAATAACTAAATCGTTGCCACTTAATAACTCGACAATGACCGATACGGCACGTATATTTTTCCTAAGATATTTATAATTTTATCTAATGTATGCGATGTAATTTTTGCAATTTATGATCAATTCAAATTGGCAAGAGTTTATTTTATCGAAGCATTGATATTGGGATTATTTATTGATAATAATAATAATATAGATAATAAATGAAACACGTTGGGAAGTTATCAGAGATTTTTCGATAAAATCAATGTTTGCGAATTAAATCGTAAAACGATAAGCTCGCTTTAAATTTCAATGATGATTTCAATGAGCAAATGAAACTGTCATTAGTTTTCGTTTAATCTTGATGAAATGAGCATCAAAAAATAATTTATATTTTTGTATATAAGATTGGTTAAAATTTAATGCCTGCAATTTCTGATAATCTATCTAAAAAATGTTTCGAACAAAAGTTAATCAATTTTCAATGGTTTGCAAAAAAAAATTCATTTTAATGAAAAATCAAGATTAAAATAAAATGTTATTTTTCTGTATTTCTATTTTTATTTCTTTTAAGAATGATTTTTTTTTTCATGAAAGTAATGAAAAGTTATTGAGAGAAAAAGAATCGCTTACTTAATATCATTTTCTCGATTCAAAATCTCAATTTCAAGATCACAATATAATAGATTATTGAATTTGGTTTGAAATCACTTTTAAAATTAGATTAGAAATACATAGTAAAGTCTATTAAGAAAATTTTATCGAATCTTAATTGAAATGAAATTCAAATGAAAGTTAAATAAAAATTATATATTTACTTACCATTTATAAACGATTAAAATAAATAAACAATTTTGCATTTGTAAAAGAAAAATATAGCTATATTTCTATGATATGCTTTTTATATTTTTCTATTTACAATTATCTGAAATGCATGTCTATTTTCAATAAAATATTTACAATAAAATATTTTCAATAAAATATTTACAATAATTACAATAATTTATAAAATATATATTTATAATATTTACAATAATTTATAAAATATTGGTATATATTTTTTTTGTAAAGATTATAAAAATTCTATAATTGTTGCAATATGTTATATAATAATATGTTATAATAAAAAATATAATAAAATAGATATCATTTAAAATATATGTACATTCAATTCAAAGAAAATTTCGAAATTATAAAAAAAAAATTTATAATATTAGCCATAATAAATTGCATACTTTTATCTCCTTTATGATTAAAAATATGTTATAAACAGTTTTTTCAAAAGATAATTAAAAAGTGACTTTTTTATAAACTAATTATTATAATAACAAAAAATCTTCTACTTTTGAAACTTAATAAAAAAGAGCTTTCAAAACATATATTTTTAAAATATAAAAATATTATTTTTATTTGATTTTAAAAGTTGCATTGAAATGAATTTTCAAAAATCTGTTAATTTTGAATGTTAATAGAAAAGAGTTTTTAAGATATTTTTACAATATTAAATAAATAAAAATACTTGGAATATTATTTGGTTTCAAAAATTGCATCAAAATAAAAATTTTCATTCATTCGAAGATTTTGAACTAATTGCTTTTAAACTTAATCTCAATGACTTAATCTTACGTTCTGTGATTTTTATCTCTTAACTTACTTAAAAGTTGAACTGTATAAATACCGATCAAGAAATATTTAAAAAAAAATAAATATATCAAGATAAAGTATCAATATCATCGGAAATAACTGCTTGAATGATTGAAAAAATTATTACAATTGAAACAAGGTAATATAATATAATATAAAATAATATAAGATAAGAAACTAAATGTTATATGTACTTTTATATAATAATGTTATATGTATTTTTATATTTCTGAAAATTTTTTTTTAAAACATCACATTTGTCTTTTTTATAAAAATCTTCTTTTATAAATCTATATGGCAAAGAAAAATATTATTCTGTCGCACATTATAATTCAATAAAATGAACATGAATATCTTTCTTATTATTATTTCTGATGTTGTCGTTATCATAGAAAAAAAAAATGAATAACAATTGGATTCATATCATACATTCATATAAAAATATATCAATTGATTCAGATATCAATTGGATTCCAATTATTCGTTCGTATCATAATTAATCTTTTAACTACACATAGGTGTCATCAATACACGACGAAGCGAAACTTTCGTGAAACATGAGTATTGTTAATAAGAGATTTTAATCGAGTTTGATATGTGGGAGTTGCTTTTAAAGTTTTTTCTGAAATTAATATATATAAACTATATTCGGTATCGGAATAATAAAAATATAATAAAATATAATAAAATATTTTAGATTTTATATTGAACAAAATTATATGTATAATGTATCATAAGAAAAATAACTTTTGATTGAGCTTTTTAAATACTTAAAAATAAATATTATTTTATTATGAATAATTATAACGTTAATTATGATAAGAATATTATTCAGTTATAATGTGAAAAAAAAGATAAATATAAATAAGAAAAATATAGATTTTTCGTTGAAAAATTATGAAAAGCTTCTTCTTTCTCTTCTGGAAAATTCAAGTTCTTATGAAGATTCCATCTACTTCATCTACTTTCTAAAATGTATTATAGTATTTGTATCATTGAACTTCTGATTATAATGCATCATAGTTCTGATGACCTGGTGGAATTTGTTAAATTTCGATTCTTGATGAAATAAATTCTACTGAGTTAAGTATATTGAGATTATATATATTATATAATAATACTTCTTTTTAGCGATCTTTTTATAATTTCTGAATTATTTTGTTATTTCTCCTTTTTTTTCTATAATTCGAACTTGACCATTTCTATCATTGCAAATCTTGATTAAAACATGTATTTGACATGTACTTCTTCTTTTCTTATTTCTTGTTACTTTCTTCGAATTCAGTTTATAAATATATGGCATTACAATGACAGTTTATAATACGTACAAAACAATAATAAGATTAATAAAAATTCAAAAAAACAATATATAAAATTTCTTTTATGGTTATTTTCAAAAAAATTTAATATAGCATCTAAATTATGATCATCATTTAATCGTTTAAAAAAGTTTAAAAATCATACTGTTTGAATTAAATTGCTTTATCATATTATATGTGAAAAACTAGCCTGGAATCATTTAATTTTCAATTTGAATTTTGATTATAGGATCAAAAAAAGTTTGTTGATGCTAAATCAGAAGAATAAAGAGAATGGCTAAATATAGAAATTCCTTTTTTAATTAAAACTTTTTATTATTACTAATATGTACAGAGATTTGAGATAGCGATTTTATCGTTATATGACAATATATATCAGTAACAATGTTTTCAGATAAAACGGAATTTATGTATTTAACACTCTCTTTATTTTCTTGATTTAGATCAACAAAGAGAGATAAATGATTCTAAATCTTAATGTTCAAGAAAATATAATAAGACAATTAAACATAATTTAAATAGAACGATTTTTAAATTCTTTTAATAATAATTATAATTAAATAATAGATATTGCATCAAATTCTTTGAAGAAAAAAAATTACAATTTTATTGTTATTTTATATTTTTATTAATCTCATTATTTTTTTGCTACACCGTATCGAATATTAATATATTTATATTTTTGGAAGATTAATTCCAGAAATCAAAACAAATACACAAGTTTAAATAAAAAATAATCTAAAATAGAAATTCCGTTTCATATATATCTAATTCAAATGTATTGATATATGCATAATATTATTAAAAATCTTTTTTTTTTTTTTTAATAACTTTTTAATTTCGATAAAATGAACGATGATTGAAATCTTTTAAAAATTAAGAAAATGATTTCTCATGATTACAACTTATGTCAAAATTAAAATCATTATTAATTAAATTCTTTAAATCATTGTAACTACTTACAATATGCATTATTAAAATTATTTTTGCTGATATCTTAGAAATTAAAATCGAGTAGCAGTTATACAAATATTATAAAATAGATAAGTTATTCAAAACATTATTTCTGATCATATCTCTGAACTTAAAAAAATGTATTTGTTTGCAAATAATTACCAATTGAAATTTTATAAAATTTCGTCACAATTTCAAATTTTTGCCATTTTTTCTTATTATTTGGTGAAAAGGTGAAAAAAAGAAAAAGAACGATCGTTCCGCTGTGCGTAAATGTAACATTTATTTCGGCATAAATTATGACGATAGATATATAGATTAGGTATAAATACAAAATGAATTGACTGTAGACAGGACTGTAGTGAAAATACATCGATGCGTTTTCTCGCATCGGTACTCGTACTCGATTCGTTCCGCTTATTCCCGACAAGTTATAATCAGCGCGACATCGTCGACTCAAGTCGACGAGCTTATGCTCGCTCCGCAAAACGCATAGGGACGCTTAGAGAAAGAAGGAGGGGGAGCGAAATACCGGTCCCTGTTGAAATACACGTCGGTGACAATGGATCGAATGTGATCGAATCGCGTTTAAACGGGTGCTTATAGAAAATACCAAGTCTCCAACTTTCTGAGCAACGATTCCTCGCACTGCGAGTTACATTTGATTATTCGCGCAACGCCCTCTATCCTTCATTCGAGAAATCTATATCATCTTCGCCACCACGATGGCTAGAGGGCTTTGCCATCACTTAATAGCAGCGGAGCTCAAGAGAACTCTACGCGATCTCACCTTTATTTCCTTTCCTTACATTTTTGGTTTGGTGATCGTCGACGACGTCGTCGCTATCGTCGTCGCCGTTGTCATCATTCGCAATTAATTGCGAATAATTCGTTGCTTTCGATAGGGTTAGGCTGGTACATAGGGATGTCGTGGAAAGGAGCTTAAGAGAAGAACGCGCAATTGGACGATAGAACATCATGGATGACAGATCGTTCCCTCGAGCCGAACGCAGTCGAGTCGGTATTGCAGATTCATGTATTACTATATACACGTTCGAGATAGCGAAGAAAAATGCAAGCACGCGTGAAACGCAACGATTTTCTTTTTTTTTTTTTTGGCAAAATATTCACGTCGCTTGTCGCTACATGCGTAGTCGTAATCTACTTACATTAGTATGTATATATGTATATATGTATATAGTTTTTTTACGAACCGTTCCACGATTAATTAGGATCACAGCCATAGCTTTGAATACGAATACTCTTTGTTCGTATTTTTTTAAGATCGATACGATTATTAATTACAATTAATAATTAATAATTTGGTTGATGATGATAGTCGTAAGTTAAGTTGCAGGCTTTCTCTACTGTTATAACATTATTTTAAAGCGGCTAAACATTGATTACGAAGGGACGTAGGTTGCTGATAGTTCAACTAGTTGGGAAAACTAGAGAAAGCAGAGGGAGAAGTGTTAGAGAATGAAGATGAAGATGCAAGAGATGGATCTTCCAGACTAGATAAGGCCGGCAAATTTCAAACGAAACTAGGCTAGAGACAAGAAGCTGACTACGTATACTGCTATTCTATCGTGTTTGACGTAAATTGATCGCATCTATGCTTCCTATAAAGATGGTTCCTAGATGGGTCGAAATCTGATTTTTATATTTCTAATCTCTCGAAACTCTTTTTTCTTCTTTTGAGAAATATCTATTTTTATAAAAAATAATCTTAACAAATTTAGAAAGAATCTATAAAAAACTTTAAAAATTTTAACAAAAGAATTAAATTTTAACAAATTTTAATTGTAATTCTTATAATTCTTTAAACTTAAATTTAAAATCAATCGCTATTAATAATATTCATTTTTTTTAATAAAATCTCTATTTTTGAATTTTATTTTATCTTTATGTAAATTATAATAATAGATGTATTTTAAAATATATTTTATAGTAATTTAATTATTATAATAATGATTGATGAAATTCTATTAATGCTAAAATCTGAACATTTAATTAAATTATATTATTAATCAAATTCATATTATCAAAACATTCTCATAAATAAATTGTGGATTTTTATGCAAAATCAAATTTTTATGAACATGATTAAAGAAATGAATTTCAAAAAGAGATTTGCTTATTTCTCAAATGTAATAATATTGTTTTTTAAATATTTTATATCTTTGTTTGCATTTTAAATTCTTGTATATTCAAATTTTGCATAAATGCATAAATATCCTTAGCTTACTCATAAATTAATTATTCTTTATCTGATTTTCGAGTTTTGATGCAATTAATTATCTACAGAAATGTTTTCCTTATTGATTTTTATGATTTTAAAATATGTTGTCAGAGATATAGATACTGAACAACTTTTCGGTACATCATCGTTATAAGCAAAAACACATTCGATGCTACATATATTTGTATGAAATTACATTTATATTGAATCAAATTTGATAATACTAGCTCAAACCTGATCATCTCGCATAGTGCATGGAGTTTTCATTTATAAATAAAAATATCATGTATTTATAAATACAAAATAAAATTAGGTTTGAATTAGTTTTATTGTAGCTGATCATCGTGAGATGCTTGTCAATTAAGAGATATTATAATAATTCATTATAGAGTTTTTTTTTTACGAACATCTTGGAAAACTGAGTTGTAATGACATATATAGAAAACAATTGTTCAGAATATTGATTTTGACAACACATTTCAAAATCATCAGAAACAGAAAGTATGACTCTTTTATAAATAATTACTAATATTAAATATTAAAAACGTTTCAATACTCGAAACTGTTTTTAAGTTTCGAAAGATTTCGATTTCCCATCCCTACTTTCTAAGTTAAAAACAATGCTCGACAAAGCTAGATTGTCGCATTTTAAGCGGAATTCGAGAGCTTTCTCGTCATCACAACGATCGCGGCCCGATCGGTTCCATCTCGTTTCAATCCGAATCGATCACTGGCATTGATCCAAGTTGACAACTGGTTACTCGTTTATCTTCGTCGACTAGAAAAAATAAAAATTTGTTATCGTTCGGGCGCGATCGCGAGGGCGACATAAGGATACGAACAGTTGACCAGTTGGTGATTGGCACGATAGGGCGCGTCGAGTGAAACGAATGAAATTTTGGTATTAAATTTCAGAATGGAATTCGATCGGGCGATGACGAATGTCAGTGATGCTGATAATAACGGTGACGATGATGTTGACAACGATAACGATCACATCGACTTTTCTACGATCACTACATGATATATCTACTTTGATTAACCTTTCTACGTTAGGAGCATAGACACTTCTAGCCTCTTTCTCTTTTCCGTTCCAATCGTTCGTCAATTCGCGATGAAAGATCGATTCGAGTCTTGCTTTGTTGTCTCTCGTTGTGGAAAAATTTGCCATTTTTTTCAAACATGTAGAATAAATCGGGATCGAAAATAACGAGGTACAAAATGTATGTGTTGAATAACTCAGAATTTATATGTTATAGTAATAATTACAAATATACGATGTAAAATCATACATTATTTTTCATTCAATTTTATTATTAAAATATTCTTATATATAGTATAAAAAAATATAAAAGAATCATTATCAATACAATTGATTTTTCGTTTTAATTTTTATGATAAAGTTGAAAACATTAAAAATTTTTCTATCTTTTAAAAAAAGGGATTTCAGATATAAAAATTTAAGAATCATATATGGATTAAAACTATATTCTAATAATATAGATATGCAATAGTATAGAGAAAATCAGTTTTTTTGATTCTTTATGTAAATATATATATATTTTTTTAAATAGTGATAATAATATAAAAAATTTTAAAAAGTGATAATAATATAATCTGAGTGATAATAATATAATCTTTTGAAATGATCATTTTTTTTTTATTTTTGTGCATCTCCTGAGTAAAAATTTAGAATTTAAAAAATGTTAAAATTTGTGAAAAAAATTCGAAACATTCGAAAATCTGAAAACTTAAACTTCATAAAAACATATAAAAAATTGCCTTTAGAAATTCTTGAAACTTAAATTTATAATGAGCTAATAATACAATGTTATTTCTGGTTTGTAAAAAATTAAATTTTTATGTTTTATTTTCTTTTCATGTAATGAATTATATGAAATTATATCAGTTAAGATAAGTTTTGAAATTTAAACACGAATTAATTATTATTTATTTGTATTTTGAAGTTCAAGAATTCGAAACTTTTTGACTTTCAAAGAGTTTCGAGGTTTCAAAGTTTCAAGTATTTTATTTTTAGATATAATTATATTGGATAAGAAATACTGTCTTGTTTATCTATTTCCAAATGAAGAATATATGGAATATAAAAGTTAGATATATAAAGAATTCATCAAAAAGTGATTTAAATATTTATAACAATTATGATTCAGAATAATCTTTAGTTTTATAAAAATATTATAATTTTTAATTTTTTTTTTCTCTTTTTATCTATCAACTCAAGTATCTCATTTTCTTTTTATGCATTATTATAATTATATAATTAATATAATAAATATTTTGATTTTTTTAATGAGACGTCACAATTGACCTGAGATCATTTTGATTGATAATTTTGTTACATATTATAAAGCAAAACGATATGATTTGATAATTTCATATAAATATGTAAGATTGTCATACATATATAAATTTTTAGCTTAAAATGTATACAGGTTTTATAAAAGGTATTTATAAAAATTTATGAAATTTCAGTAGTATATAATAGTCATCAAAACAAGCAAAAAAATTTTAATTTAATTTAATAAACATAAATCTAAAAACTATTAATTTCAAAAATATTCTATTTTTCTCTATTTTTAATAATAGCATAATAGATTCTATTTCAATTATAAATATCTAGAACTAATCCATAAAAATATATATTATATTTAATTAATTAAGTTAATTATATTAATTTAATTTATCCTAACATTATATAACAGCAATATCAGAGATCTTTTAATACATGCGTATATATATATCTATGATAAAATAATAGAAATATGTACTGAAATGAACGATATATCAAAATGCCGTGTAAAAACATCTTAAATTAATAATAAAAAAATTTCATAACTTCAAAACTTATATAATTTTTAGATCTATATTTATTTTTTTTTGTTTTAATGTATATTATATGTTTCTGAAATTTGGTAATAATTTTTATAAACACTATATAATATTTTCTACATCATTTTTATGTATTTCAAAATGAAACTGTTATTTTTGATCCTAGTTTATTCTCATTGAACGATTTCGAACGGAACATCGAAAGTAGGGAAAGATCAAAAAAGACTGACTAGAGACCCGTTGTGCAACCGACGAAGATGGACCGTCGCCATTTTCCCTTTCACTTCAACGAAAGCGTGCATCAGTGGGTCAAAGCTACTGCTAAGTAGTTAGGAGGGACCGTGATATCGGACGTATACGTTCATTTAAATCGTTATCTACTGATCTAAATATCAGCTATTCGAAAAAAGAAGCAAACACATCGAGACTATGTTGAAAAGCGAGAACAACAACAGTGTCTACCGTTTTTATTATTATTTTTTTCTCTTCAAGCGTGCAAAAGTCACCTTTCCGGAGACCCGAGACTAGCTTTTGCGGTATCTTACCGTGTTTAATTTTACAAAGAAAATATACATATATGTACTAATGTCAATTTAAATGATGGAATAACTTCCTAAAAAACTTCATTCGCGACGACAAACGATAGTTTGTGATGTGTTTATTCCATCGAGTATGATTTTATGTTTACGATATTATGTTTCAAGATCGTTTCTTTTTACTGACTTTTAATCGTGCTGGAACGTGAAACAGCGGAATAGCCACTCGGATCTAGATAAAATACAACAAAGATTGGAAATGCCATTCAATCCGAGACATGTCTTTTAATAACTATTTTGATTTTTTTTTTCGGGTCTCTTTCAAGGTCGAACAAATTTACTACCGAATCGCTCTTACTACAGAGATTTATCTAACGACTAGAATGCTATCTGCTAGACAAAGCATTACATGTCTACATCTAAACTAATGATCTACGACATCGATCGAGTTTTCTCGAAAATCTTATCTATCAGCTTCTAAACGAGAACATTTGTACGCTATTTTCATAGCGATTTTCTATTCAGTGAGTCGCGAATTAGCGAGAAATGTAAAGAAGATTTATAAAGAGAGATAAAGAAGAGATTTTATTTAGAAAAAATAATAAAGTAAAAAAATGTAAAATAAAAGTAATTGAATGAAGTTAATTAGAATAATATATTATATTAATGCCTGAATTTGAGTTGAATATTTGGATCACTTCATTGAAATGTTAATATCTGAATATATTTAAGATATATTTAAGAATATTTAAAATCAGTCTACAAATCAGAAAAAATTCTGAATTTTAAATATTATATAATCGATATATCTAAATTTAATAAAAATCTAATATTAAGCTTTAGGTTTAAATCTTAGATTATAAGAAATTGAATAACTTCCATTTCTTTCTTAAGATTAAAGATTATATAAAATTCGATTATAAATAATGCCAATAGAAAAAATTTTTTGCAAATTTAAAAAAAATATTTTTTCTTTTATTGACTGAATTTTAATGATATTATGATTCATTATGGATTTTTAAGATCTAAGATTTATGAATAAAATTTAGATTAATCTGTTTCCAGTAACAGCGGTAATTATAAGTCATTTTAATAATTAAGTCAAAAATCACATAAATCAAATATATCATTTTTTTAGAGCGAGGACTCGATTTCGATTAATCATTGAAACTCGTCGAGATCGTCATTATCCGTACATTTATTTGTTTACGAATAAATTATTCTTATTGATATAAAGAGCTAAAAAAATAATTTCAAGACGCAGATTTAAAAAAATTGAAATCTAATCTAAAAAAAAATCTAAAAAAAAAAATATTGCAATCTTTTGTAATTTTGAAAAACTATTTCTTCTTTAATTAAATTTAAATTCATTAAATTTTTTAGGATTTACGATTGGCAATTTATAATTGTGATCTATTGTAGACTGGTTATTACTCGATTTAAATTTTAATATTCGATGATCTCTAATTATTCAGATATTATTTCAGATATTCGAAATGTTTATCATAATTTGAATTTAACTTCCAAAATTTGAATATTTGAATTTTTTTTGTTCACTATTTACATATACATCTAATTTTTGGCTATTCTTTATATTGTATCGAATTATGCATGCATTAATAATTTGTTCTTAAATAAATAAAAAAATAAGTGCGATTAAATAAAAAACATTGATATATGCTCATTTTGTTTTTTGTACTTTTCATGAAAAAAAAACAAATAGTATTGGATTTTTGGATTATCTTGAATTATATTATAAATAAACAATATAACACTTATAACCACTCTTTTGAGCTTCAGAAAACAACAAAATTAATTACATTTCTATGCCAAATTAAGATAAATTAAGATAAATTAAAATCTTAATTGATCGAGATGATTATATTAATTTTTTTTAAATTTGATTTTTTTATTCTAAATTGAAATATTAATAAGAAAACTTCATCTGAATAATTATGAAAAAAATTCAACTGCAGATATATTTGAATACTCAGATTTAAGTTCGAATACTCGAATACTCATATCCGGTTTTCAAACCAGATCAAACCAATTCAGATTATAATATATTTTAAACTAAAGATTATTCGGATGAAAATAACTAGAAGAATGCCCAATTTTTTGCCTTGCTTTTTGCCTGCTTAACCATCGCAGAATTATTCTGGAATTAAAATTCCACTTTTTGAAGTATAGAAATTTATGCCTTGAAAATTATATGCTTTTAGAAATTTAAGATACGCATCATAAAAAATATGAATTTTTTTCTATCTCATTCGAGTTAATGAAATAAGCGAAATAAAAAAAAAAGTCATCAATAATTTTTAAAATACCGAATAATTGAAGAATTCTACGATCTTAATCGTACAACAATTATTCGATAGATACTACTGCAACCAATAAAAACTCTAACAAAGATAACTTATAACTATTAATTAAATAATAAAATAGCTTAAATAAAATTAAGGAAAATAAACTTATTGAATGTGATACACAATATAAAGAAGAAAAGGAGACGTAATAAAATATTAAACGACAAATAGATTCCTCGCTAAATCGTGAAAGACCATTAAACCCTGTAATGCATAATAACACTCGACTAAATGGCACGTGGAATCCTACCGGGTTCATTCGCGATAGTACGTTAATTTGATAAATAGAAAGACGAACAGACGTGATTGATCAAACGTTCAATTACGAAAAGGCAGAAAAAAAAAACAGCAAATATACAACATGTACTTACATACATTACATGTGCGCATGCGCACATAAGATAGAGAGAGAAACAGAAAAGAAAGAAGAAGAGAGTAAAAAGTTCATGAATAGTGGGAAAGCAGAAAAAGAAAAAAAGAAAGAAAAATAGAGAAAAAAGAGGCACGTTAAGAAGGTACTAGAAAAAAATGATATTGCCGTAAAATTCAGACTATAGAAATACAAGTATTCATATATCGAGATACGATTAAAGCGAAACTTATGCAGAGGACACGCGCGTTCTATTAGTCGATAAATGTTAATTGAAGAGTTCTTGTAATATAAAACACTGTAAATGCGAAAATTGAAAAATGTTCTATATTCCAATTGAAGCATATAAAATAAATTTAAGTTTTTCATAAGTAGTTTACTTATTATTAATAATCATGTTAAAAGCAAATTAGCATCACTAGTATATCAAACATTTTTATAAAACACTAAGTACCAATTCAAATATCACTTACTGTTTCTTGACTTTTGTCTATCACTTATATGTGATTTAATATTATATTTTCAGTTAATTGATTGTTGATTTCTTAATCCATTTGAAGAAACAAAATCATGAAAATCAAACAATGTATGACAGATACATTGAAGAATATAATAAATATATTTCTATTATTAAAGCAGTTCAAGGCTGTGTTAAAATTTATAGAATTAAATATTATTAGTTTTACAATAATTTACTTGGAATATAATAAAATATACTTTTATCTATAATATATTATATTTTATGAAAATAAAAATAATATTATATAGATATATAATAAAGAAATATATTTTTTCTATGCAAGTTATTCTGAAAAAGAAACAAATAAGATTGGTACTTGATATATCATTTATGAATTTAAATAAATGATACATTAAATTTTCTTTAAAATTAAAACATAGTAGATACATAAAATTTTCTACAAATATAAATTCCATAAATTTTTTTTGGAATTTTTTCATTTTTTTTTCTTTACCATAAATTTATGCAAAAAATAAAAAATTTTATAATTCATTTGAATTGTTGTATTCTTTATTTTTATTTAAATTTTATAAATAATTTAATTGCTATTGGCTTCTAATTCTCAAAAAATTTTAAACATTTTATAACTTTGCTTTTAACTAACATATAATGCTAATATCTAATGTACAATAATTTTTAATTAGATTCATAATTATAACTTAAATTGTAAATAACTTTAAGTTTTTATTATTTATTATAATTCTTTAGAATCTTTAAGTTAATGTACATGAATATATATATCTCAATTTTATCAATAGCAACTACAGCTCCTAAAAAAATTTGACTTTTCAACACTCACATTGTTCTCAACAAAAGTTAGTTTATCTATATATAAATAGTTGAATTTAAACAATTTCCATCTTTTTCCTGAAAAAAATTTAATTTTTAAAATTTTATAAGAACTCTTCAATTCACAAGATTCGATCACAACTTACATCTATGCCATTCGCGTTTGATATTCGGTACATATCATTGAGCAAAGCCGAAGGTACAAAAATCGGGAATCGGATTCGCGATTCCGAAGAGCGGGAGGGACGTAAACACGGATCTCATTGAATTCGACCGAGCCTATTCGAATCATCAAATAGCGTCGTGTTACGGCCATGCGTCTCTCTACTCGTTAACAAAAATAAGTATCGCTTGGAAGCTAGGCCGCTACACGACGACGATCATTAAAATCATGGACGAGGAGGATTACATATACTCGGTGCAAACGCGCGCGAGCGTGGCAAGAATTGCCGCGAACTTCGTTCCTCGGAACGACACGAGGGGACATAACCTCGAGGAACGGAAAATATAATTACAGTTAGGAAGTTCGAGGCGCTCGCCATTCTAAAGGACGCAATTCATAGAAGCACGTCTTAAATTGCGCGCGAATAAAATATGATTCAACCGATAGAGAAACAGCGCGTGCCCATACGAAAAAAGGACCAATAGGAAAAACTTATCGCCTGCGAACATTTTACGAATAACTTACGTGCTAATACTTTGAAAAATGCTTGTCCTCGATCCTCGATCACATTACTTTTGTATACTCGCCATCTGTATCGTTCCCTGCTATTCTTTTTTTAAAAACTACTTAATTCGACCTAAGTTTTTAACGCTACCTTTGGACGTTTTGGCTTTTGCTCGTTCGTTCGGGTGTTTGATTTCTCTGTATTGCATCGAATTGTGTATCGGCTGACGCTACCAGTCGAGGTCGCTGCGATCGCTTTTTTCGGATATTTAACCGTTTAATTCCCTGCAGACCGGGACGAGAAGAAAGATTCGATGAGAGCATCACTATGATCCGTGTGAAGATCACAGAGTTAATTTGCTCGATTATCGAATGGTAAAGAGAATCCTTCTTTTCTAAGAACGTTTTTGTTTTGAATCGAGAATAAATTGGAGGGTAAGCCGTGCGCGTAATTCGATTAATACCCCTTTCCTTCTACGCGTAGTGTTCGCAATCCCCACACTCGGACAGCGTGGGTGTGGACGGGCACTAGGTGGGATTCGAGTCCTCGTAGGCCTTTTCGTAGTCTCGTCGACGAATCACCGCAAAGTGTGTCATCTGAAAAGAGTTGGTCTTCTTACAGCCACGCTCCAACGTGCCAGTCATACTGTAACCCATGTTGAAGTCGCTCGACGATACGTTCGACGTCAGGTACAACTGGAAAACAGAAGCAAACGGGCATCATTGCGAAATTTTCTTTCTACAATGAAACACTGATTACTCGAGTTTCGATTAGCCAAATGACCAATTATTGTTGTGGATACTAATCTAAAAAAAAAAGAATAATTAAATTGTTATAATTTATTTTTTATATTATGTACTTTGGTATGTACTTTTTTATATAATAAGTACTTTATACTTGAAAACTGAATACATTTTTGATTAATTTTTGATATAGAATATCAATTTCAAGAATTTATGCATCTAAAAGATATATATAAGCTTTTGTACGTTATACACGATATTAATATATTTCTGGAACATCTCTGGAAAATCAATTCTAGACACCAAAAATTGGAAAAATGTTAATTAAGACATTTATTATGAATAATTAAAGTTTGAATTAAATGAAGTGAAATGGAAATAGAAGCGATAACTCTATCTTTGTCACAAACTAAGAATTTAGAACTTAGAAAACTAATGAACTTATAAATAAATCTAATACATAATATATTTTTGCATACCAATTTTTGTATTTCTTTTTTTAGATCTTTTAAGAATCTTACGAATATATTAACATCGTGTAAATTTGTATCAAGATGAAACTTGTTAAGATAGTATTGTGTATATTATATGTAACTATATTATATGTAAAATTAATATTAACTACAAATTTTAGTTTATATTATATTTTTAATATATTATCTAATTATCTAGATGGTTAATTATAATCAGAAAAATAACAATATCGAACAATTGATCGGAACGAAGCATGACATTCTTATTATCGGGAATTATAAAATCGATACATATATAATACAAGATCATATTAATATTAGTGTTGCAAGGTTATGTTATGTTGAGCTACATTTTAAAAAAGAATTTTTTATAAGAAAAACAATTATTTCATATTTCAAATTTATATTCTATCTTCATAATCAAATTTCATCTTGATTAAATATCGTAAAATATATTAAATTAAAGTAGTTTTAATTTTAATTAATAATAAAAAGTTAAATCATGATAGTTAGATTAACTTAGAAATTTTTATAATATTAATTCATTCTTTTTTAGATGTCAATTAAATGCTATATATATAAAATTATATGTTATTATTATATTATTATAAATTATTATATTATTATAATATATATAAAATTGTAGATTATATTATAATAGATATATATATATATATATATATAATAGAACGTTAATATTAATATATTTGTGGGATATCTTTAGAAATTAATTTTAAAGGCTAAAACAAACAAATATTAGTATATAAAAATATTGATTAAAATTTATTTATTAAGTTATAAGTGATTTAAAGTTGCATTAGTAAAAGTAAAATAGAAATAAATTAGTATATATTTATTTTCACAATGGCATACTTTTCTCTATTTTTACTTCATCCAATGCAAACATAATTGTTTATGACCTAAAAATAAATTTTTGTATGGCAACTTTTTAATTTATTTTAGCTTTTGGAAACGATCCTAAGATTTTATATTTTTATTCTACTATCTATTCTATTGTTTTTCCTTTAAATTTCATAATGATCAGTCATAGATATCTGAATAAAATAAAATATTGGAAAATTTTTATATTTTTAATTGTTTCAAAATATTCAGATTTAGTTTTTCCTGATTATAAGTAAAACCATTTATGCAAACATGTCCTAATTAGTTCGGGTAATTGACATTCTATTGTATTTAATAATGTACTCGCGTTTTCTTGCATTCGATGTTTGTTCGTAATCGAAAATCCGATCATTGACGATCGTTTCGAGCAAGCCAACGAAAACAAGAGGCTGGAGTGGCATATACCTTGAAATCAGGATCGGTTGTCATTCTTTTGAAAGAGCCGACGATGTAAAGCGTGCCAGTTCCCGTGTCCACCATTTTTGCCTGAGTGCTGTACCTGAAACCACGAAAATTTGGTAAGTGATGTACAAAGTGAAAATTAAAATTTCATTTCAATCTTAAAGAATAACAATGCTTATAATTTTTATGAATTTATGAAACTTATGAATATATTAGTAAAATATCTAATTGACAGTTAATAAAGCATGTAGAATAGAGTGGGATAAGAAAAATTAAAACTGTATTATTTATGATTATTTATTAATTTTTAACTTGTATTAATGTGGCATTAATTTTTAAGATTTAATGTAAAAAAATAATTTATGCAAAATTATTAAATTTTTGAAACGCTGCAGGAGGTTTGAGGTTTTAATTTTTTGTTTTTTAAACATAATTTTAATTTTTATTTCTTATTATATTATCAATATTATCGTTTTATTTACATATTCATTTTAAAATATAAAATATATGTAAAATTAAGCTACATTTTAAAAGAGAATCTTTTATAAGAAAAACAATAATTTCATATTTCAAATTTATATTCTATCTTCATAATCAAATTTCGTTGTGATTAAATATCGTAAAATATATTAAATTATATACAATATAAATATGCAAATAAGGAATATTTGTAAAATATAAATATATAATTTTCTTTAATCTACATATTTAATTTGAATTTTTTTAATCCGAAATTCTTTTTATACTTTTATATAAATTATTGAATAAACATTTATAAAATTAATAAAAATTATAAAATTAATGAATTAAAATAAACATGTAATAAATAATGAATAATAATTTTTTAAATTGGACACTTCAGAATCTTCAGATTTCAGATTTTAATAGCTAAATACTAGAAGATTATTACAGAATTTATTATAAAAAATATTTTGTTCGATATTAGAAGTCATGAATAGAAAACAGAAATAGCGATAATTGGTCATTCGATGTAATATATATATATATATCTCGTTAATAAAATTAAAAAAACAAATATATCGTGAGATCAGCCGTAGATCAATATTTTCCAGTTATCGCTAACAACCAGATCGCTTACTTGAAAATATGTTACTCATTTTTTCGCGTTTACAATAAAAAATTAATATGTTTATAATGTAATTATAGTTGTTGTACAGAAATACGACATACGATGTATTGTAATATTTTCAATTTAAGATAACATATAAATGGAAAATTTTATTATTTTGCTATGCAGATCAAAATCGAAAGAAAAAATCATTATTAGCAAATGAAAATTATAAGAATTAAGGAATCTTTACAATAAAGATATATTCTACGATATAAATTTATCTTGTTAAAATATTTTACATTAAATTTCATATTTAACTTTAATTTCTTTATAAATTATTATTATATTTTGAAATTTAATATTCAAGACACATACTATTACGTAGCAAATATATAAATATTATAAGCGTTTGTTATAAGCGTTTTAAAAAAATCTTCTAGAACAATTATAATTAGAATTTAAACAACTAGTTTTCTAAATCATATCTTCTTTAAAAACATTACATATAAATGAAAGTAAGATCTATATGAATAATATAATTGTGTTTAAAATATATAGTTGGATTAATTAAATTTAATACTAATTAAAATCTCCATAAGATGATAATTTTAATCATTCTTTTCTAATCGTGAAAATCTCTACAAATTGAAATATAAATTCACTTTAACTTGAATTACATAGTACATGTTTAAATGCATGATTTTATCTCTTTATTTTAAATTCAATATAAGCTCGATGTTTATAAATCATTCAATCAGAATTTATTTTTATAAATAAAAATTGTTCTTATTTATATGTGTACAAATCGAAATAATTTTGTACAAATCAAAAAACGATTTTTTATTTTGATTTTATTATTGATTTTTAATTTATTATTGATTCCTTTCTTCTAATTGTTAGAATTGTCTTAAATACCCGAATATAAAAAAAAGTATTTATATTTTTTTTAGTTTGAAAAAAATATCAAAATATTCTTTTGTGTCGAATTTTTACTATGTGAATTTATTAAACATCTATTACTTGAAAAATAATAGGACTAGTAAGATAAATTTGTATAGATATAGATAAGTTTATAGTTTTTAAGTAAAAATTTATTTCTTTTTTAAAATTTGAATTATTAAAACTTATCTCAGTATTCAGTACATTAGTTAGACAACAATTAATTATATTTTAATTATTATTATAATTGATTACAAAAAGTAGTTTTTTAAATATCTAAAATGGAATATTATTATTACAAATAAATTATTATTTTATTCATAATCAAAATTATTATTATTAAATCATTTTATAATCAATTATTGAATTAATATTATTAATAAAATGCTTATGGTTATTCTTTTAATCATTGAACAATAATTATTAAATAATTAATCATAAATTAATAATTAATCATTAATAACATAATTTTACACTAATTAATCTTTAATTATTGATCAGATTACATTTTATTTAATTGTGTTGAATATAAATATATATGTATAAATAAAACATCATTTTACAATGCCCAATATTAATAATTAATTTATCTATTAACGCATATTAAAATATATTTTAATAGTAATTAAAAAGAAAATATTTTGACATAAAGTAATGATAAAAACACAGAAAAGAGTGGAAAAATAAATAAATTAATTAAGGAAAGTTGCTCGAGAAAAAGTTATGTTGTCAGTTTCATTAAATTTTTTTTCTTAACAATTTAAATTAGATTTTTTTCTCAAATAAACAATTTAAAATTTTATTTTGATAAACTATATATTAAATATTTAAAAGAATATAAAAAAAAAATAAAAAATAAAGTTTGACTAGTATTCTTTCAGCCATGATTTTTCCCATGATTTTTAAATAGAAAAATAAATAGATTTTTTTTTCATAATATGTTCTGATAATATTTATTTTTTGCATATAGAAATAAAAAAATATTTTAAGCAATTTTTAAAAAATTAAAAATAAAAAACTAATGTTTAAATAAAATATTTTTTTACATATACATTTTTTGAAACAATATATTGCAATATATATCCAATATACGTATTCAAGCATATAATTTTCTAATCAATTTTCTCTATATTAAAAAATAAAATGAAATTTTATTAAATAATCTGAGACTGTGTTGTGTTGAACTTTTTCATATTATTTGAAAGTGAATATCAGCCAATCAGTGATCGATATAATTCATGTTTTCTATATCATCTTATTATTCTATTTTTTATTTCTTTATTTTCTTTTTACTATGCACTATTGATGTCACTCAATTATAATCGGCATAGCAACGAGTATTATACCGATCGATAATTAATATGCATTCTCAATCAAATGACGAAAATCGAACAATATAAAAAGACTTATTGTATAGCCTCAATCACCCGAATATTTCCTAATTCCTCTTAATCGATATTATAACTAAGTATTATGAATATAATTTTAAATATGATAAAATTATTAAAATGATAAAAATTTATTAAATCTATGAGATAAAATTATCTTTTAGATATATTACAAAATTGAAAGAAAAAAGTAATTATTAAAAATAAAATAATTTTATTTTAAATTTTAATACTTTTTATTTACTTTAAGAAATTATAAGAAAATATATATATATCTATAAATCATTAAAAATCACTAAATATTTGAATTACTAAATATTTTAATGAGAAATTGTGAATCGCTGAATATTAATATTGATTGGATTGAAAATAAAAAATAAAAAAAAAAAGAATAATTTAAAACAATGCCATATTTAAGAAATAATTGATTGATATTATTCCATTCTCCTTTACAATTATTATTATTTAATATAGCAGTACCAATAATAAATTTTTATTCTTTTGAAATTGTTTGCAATATTCATTTAATATGTTTTTTCTATATAAATTAATTAAAGAACGTATACATTGATACATGTTCAAGAATAATCCTAATTTTTTTTCAGAAAATTATTAAAAAATCTTTAATTTATTTAAATTTTTTTTAACAATATTATCATAAAAATACTGTAAATGTTAGCTACAATAATATTAATATTAAAATGAATTATATTTAATTAAATTATAAAACTGTAATAGAATTTATAGTAAGTAAATTTAGATTTAATTAAAGCTTATTTTTGTTATAAAAGTTTCACTTGTTTTTTTTTATAAAGAAATACAAAATTTTTAAATTTTAACTGGTTGAAGTCAAAAATAAAATGATTCGAATAAAGTTAAGAATAGTCATTTAAATAATTTATTATTCAAAGCATCGAATGGAAGTTAACTATGCATAAATACAGTCGACATTATAAGTTGAACGGGTCAATTATAGTAGCTACGAATAAATATTTGGAAAATTAAAACTTTATTTAAATATTAAAAAGTATAAATATTTTATTCGAAATTTCAACTAATTAATTTTTCAACTTTTTCTCTTTTTCATATTTTTTTTGCTCTATTACTAGATAACATATAAGAAAATAAATTTTAATAATTAAAATTTGTTAATATATTTTATGAGCTTGAGAATAAGAAAAAATATTAAATAAATGTTTTTATTAAAATTTATGCCAAATATAAAATGCTAAATATGATAATACGAAATATAAAAAAGTAATAGACTTGTGTTATAATATAAAAATAAATCAATAATACTATGCTAGAAATTTTGAAAATAATTTCTAGTATCATCAAATTTTTGAAGTTATATAACGAAATATCACAGTTATTCACGAATCGAAAATATTATCTGCAGATATTATGCAGACTTTGTTTACGGTTTTTAAATATCGATACTTCGATAGAGAAGTATCGCATTCCTCCATGTCCGTAAATTGATTGCGACAATTAACAGGATTATTTCGACTATTTCATTTATTTTTTAGAAAAAACTTTTATGGAATTTTCCAGCGATCAAATGGATTTCTTTTGAATTTTAAATAGATTTTTCATACTTTTTATATTATTTAATAATATATGTTTTTATAATGATATGATTTTTATTATCCAAAGTTATTTTTTTGATATCTTTAGCATGCTCTCGCAATTATGATTTCACTTTATTTAACTTCATTGTTCACTATTGATACTTCCAAAATACATTTGTTCTTCTTCAATTGACAAATCACATTATATTAATTAATATTAATTAAAAAAAAAGTATAAAAATACAATTATTTCATCATTAATAATTGATTTGATTATCGTGTAAATATGTATATGTGATAATCATTCAAATGATTATAGATTATTAATTAATAATTAGATTAGAAATATTGTACAAAATAACAAGATTACTTTCTGTGATTATTTCATTAATGATTAGTAGTTGATTATAATAATGATTAAAATATAATTGATTTTTGTTCAAAGTTCATGATTTATGTTCATTACTAGCTTGTTGAATTCTATAATACATATATTTTATATATAAAAAATATAGCATTCTATTTAAAAACATTTTCAATTTCAAAGTTATAGATTTTGAAGTTTTTTTTATGATCACTTATCATAGCTTTTGAGATATTTGCAAAAAAAAATTGCTATTATTATGTAAAATTTCATTTACATACTATATGCATCCGATAGTATAAGATAACATGTGATCACCCCTTTTATTAATATTAATATAAAACAGATAACTGATATGTATAAAGGGTGAACCAAAAAGAAGAATCAAAAAACTATTTCCTCATGAATTGTGATAAAAATATCTCAATTTTAATCTATATTAAATTTTTTTTTCATTCTTAGTTTTTACTTGATCATGGAAATCCTTATTGTCAGTATTTGTGTATAAAAGCTTTGCTAAAATTAAATATAATATTTGAGTTGCAATCATCGATTATATAAATGCATCTTTCCTTGGAATTTAAACTTTTTATAGATAAATACTTATATCTCTACATGAAACTTCTGACATTTACAGCAATAATTAAAATAAATGTTAAAATTTGCCAATTAATTTAAATAAGTTATATTTATATACTTAAGTTATATTTATATACTTAAGTTGCATTTATTTCATAATTTTTGGATTTATATCAATAAAAATTAGTAAATTTGTGAGAAAAACAATAATAGTTTGTAATATATATGTAATATATTTGGATTTTTATAATAACATTTTATTCGAATATTTTATTGCAATTATTTTATTACAATATTATCTTAAAAAATTCTTTCGTCAAAAATTTACAAAAATAAATAATAATTATATCTTAATAATGCATTATTTAATATCTTAATAATTATATTTTAATATTCTTAATCTTTAATAATAGTGAACAAATACAAAAAAAGTGAAGTTAGATCTTAATGATTAATGATATCAAAATATTAATATATTCTTGATACATCTTCCAAGAATTAATTCTTGAGATTAAAACAAATACAAAAATCGATGTATAAAAATGTCTTATTTTGCTCTCCTAAAATCTCTTCAAATGAATTTGATGAAAATATTCAATTTATAATGAATATATTCACTTTATCACATTATAATTTATTATATACTTATGATATACTATATGCATCAATATCCTAAACCATCTCCAAGAAATCTCTTCAAGTTATTGAACGAATCGAAATACAAAGATAATCCAAAGTGCCCTTTGGGTTATTGCAGAATCCTTCGAACACAAAAAGAAGAAATATCTCGAGGTGGAGACGAAGCGATACCGCTTCATATACCGTGACGCCGAGAATCGTACACGCGAAACGAGGCAAGAATAATTGATAAGGAAAGAAATGTCGAAAAATAAAAGGGAGGGATTTGGGGAAAGGGAAAAAGTGGCGAAGAAAAGAGGGGTGTGCGAAGGTTAGACCGTTTTTGGTGGGTCGAAGGGAGAGATAGGTAGCAAGAGAGATAAAGAGTAAGAGGGCAGCCCTCCCTTGGTGACTCGAGGGGCTTATTCCGGCAAACGCTTCAGCCGGCGACGATCATTAAAAGTTTAAACGCTCTCCATTGAAGTGCGGCGGATCCAACACTCGGTTTAAAATCCACCGTGGCTCGTGCTTTGACTTTTCCTCCGGTTCTCGATTCGCTTCACAAAGGAAAGTTCTAAGCCGGAGCACCCTTTCAATGCTCGAGCTGTCCGCCACGTTCCACGTATACTACCTACCTACCCCGCATTGATTGCCAGCGCGCACATTTTCCTCCTTGTTCCACGGCTAAAAATTCTTCCGCTCGAACTTCACCCTCCCCCTCGAGCCGTAGTATCGCGCGACGAGGGCTGTTCAATAAAACATGAGCGCGTCTACAAATTTCAATCGGCATTTTTTTCTTTTCTTTTGTTTTTTTTTTGATCAAGACTGAACGCGTTTGTTGTTCATTTTTCGCGGAAACTACTATATCAATGAGAGAGACTTCGTCGAAAGTCGATCATATATTAAAAAATTAGAATTACTCACAATTTTCGACAATTTTCGACAATGTTTTTAGTACGGTAATAATTCTTATTAATTATTAAAAATTAATATTAATTATTAATACTAATTATAGATTCTATTAATTACTTTTTTCATATTTTTGTATTAATAATTTGTATTTTTTCTTTTTGCTTTAATCACAATATATGTCTTATTGTATTTTATATAAATGATTTTATCAAATATCCAGAATATTTTTCTTTAAATATGATGATTGATGATTTTTGTATAAATGTTTTATATAAGTTTTAGTTTTATTTAGTTTTCTTTATTGGATTCACTATAAAATTACTTAAGCATAGGAGTATAATAAAAAATAATAAGATATTATGTATCATAATGTATAAATTTTTAATATGCATATATGAAATACATTAATAATTAATAAAATTAATTAAATTTCGTTTTCATTTTTAAATTTTATCATAAAAAAATGATAAAAATTATAAGTAATCTTGAAGAAATATGTTTATATAGAGATAAAATATGTTTATAAATATGTTTTTCAACAATTTTTAAAAAACTAATGTATTAATTGTTAATTTGACTTTCATTTAATCTTTGTATATACTTCTTTCATATTTATAAAAAGTTCAAAAGAGAAATCAAACTTTTGATTAGAAAATTTTATCTTCGTTTTGCATTTTTCCACTTAAAAGTTTCAATAAAGATAATTTTTGAATAATTAGTTTTTTTGAATAAAAAATTTCATTTCTATTAAAATATATTAAAAAAATATAAATAAATATGGATATTATTGTTAATATTATTTTTTTAATCATTTTTTATTATTATTTATTTAAAATTAATAAATATTATAATTTATTTGGTATTTATCTTTATCTTATCTTTATCTTTATATGATAATTTTCTAAATATTTATGAGAATATAATGTGCAATAATATCTTCAGTATTTATCATTTTTTTCTAAATTATTTAAAAAGATAAATATATCTAAATAAATGTAAGTTTATTAATTATTATTTTTGTATATACAATATTAATATAACGTATAATTTAGTTAATATACAGAGTGTTAATATATTGAAACATCTTTCAACAAGAGTCAATTTTAAAGACTAAAATAAATACAGAAGATGATACACAAAAAGTCAATTGAAGCTTATTTATTAAATTATAAGCAATTTAAATTTGCATTAAATGGAGAATGAAACCGATAGAATGATAGAGCAAGAGTTATATTTTCTTTGTCATATCTTGATCTTCTTCATAACTTAAATTGCTTATAATTCAATAAAGAAGTCTCAATTGATACTTTACATAAATATTTTTTGTATTTATTTCAATTCCTAGATTTTTATGTTCCATGAATATATTAACACTATATATAGAACTTCATAATAGCACAAGATAAGATTGTTTAGATGTTTTTGTTACATTCACTTAAAATTAAAGAATCTTCCTAAATTTTTTTATTATAATATAAATATAATAAACTTTTAAACTTTTATTTGTGAATACGATATATAGAAATGAAGTAAGTTAATAATTGTAATATTAAATAAATATTTTAGAAATTATGTAGATAATATATTTCATTCACAAACTATTTCTTCCGAATTTATCTTATTTTGTTTTAAATAATATGTATGTATAAAAAATGTATGAAAAAATGATATATGGAAATTACTGAAATTGAAATTCTCCAATGAAAATAATATTATCAATTTTATACATTCAAAATATATATTTGAGTGGCTTTTAAAAATTTCTAACTTGTTACTTTGAATATAAATGAAATGTAAAAATAAATTCATATTTTAATAAGTTACTGCATAATATATCAATTGAAAGAATTTCTAATAATTTCTTTATTTTAAATTTTTTAAATATTATGATATAATATATAACTAATATATATAACTAATTTCAAGTAAGTATAACTTAAAAATAGATAATTAGATTAGATAAATAAAAAATATAAAGAATCAACGATTACAATAGAAAGTAATTGTAAAAGATCTTCAGATTAAAACGATGAATATATAAAAGATAATACAACAAGAAAACAAATGATTGGATAAATGCGTTATAATTGGAAACTTGCGTAAAGTTGCGTATGAAATATTGTTGAATTGGAGTAGAAATTATGAAATAAAATATTAATATTATAAAATTAATAATTATTAAATTAAATAACAATATGTTATTAAATTAAACATAACACAATAAATTATTAAATAAAAACATTAATATTAAATTATTAAATTATTAAATTAAATAAAAACATAATTAAATAAAAACATTTGAAAATACAATATAATATAAGTATATAAATATTATTATATAATATTATACAAATGTATAATATTAAAATTTTAAATGTAATTTTTAATGTAAAATTACATAATAAAATTACATAATAAAATTATATAATTTATAATAATTATTAAATTAAATAACAATATATTATTAAATATATTTTAAAATACAATACAATATAAATGTTATTAAAATTTTAAATGTAATTTTTAATGTAAAATTATATAATATTCAAAAAGAATGCCTATGTAATATTATTTTTCTGGAAATACTTCACATATTTATTTTTAAAATTTATTATTTTAAAAATTTCTAAAAATATTTTTTACTAAAATCTAGACAAAATATTCAGACAAAATATAAATAAATAATTTGAAAGATTTTAGAAATTAAATATATATATATATATATAAAGTTTGTATGCAAAGAAGTCTATTGAAGTTTATTTTTCAAGTTATATTCAATTTTACATTAGATGAAGCGAATTGGAAAAAAAGCCAGATGAAGAGAGAAATATTCCACTTTACCTTCATTCACTTTATTTAACATGAAATTAATTGCTTGAAAAGGAACTTAAAAAATAAATTTAAATATTTTTATATACCAACATGTATGTATGTTTTAGCGTTTAAAATCATTGTTTAAATTTTTTATCTATTTTACTCAAATTTTTTAGAATAAAAAAAATGTTCTTACATATTTATTTTTAAGTAAATTTATTTTTTATTATATGTTTTTAGTGTACATTTATTCAATAAACAAGATATATTCAAAAAATTTAAAAACTTTTATGATAAATTGTATTATATAAAAAATTTTATATTAAATTTTATATTAAATTTTATATAAAATATTATATTAAATTGTATTATAGAAACAATGTAAAGAAAAAAGATTCGAATCTTATGATCCTCATCTTTCTATTATTATAAGATGTATTATATATTCGTAACAATATGTAACAATATGTATGTAACAATATTTCATAATAATCAATTTAATTTTTAAAATATATAATATTAATTTTTAAATAATTATTCATTGCATGAGTTAAGAGTATTAATTTTTAAAATCTGATTTTGTGAACAAATTTGAAAAAAAGGATCAAAAATAATTGATGATCTGCAAAAAACTTTCGATAATGCATATAACTCTGTATGATTTGTTTAAAGATTTTCAAGTAGATAAAGGAGATAGAAATCAAAATAAAAATCAAGGAATGTAAAGTAAAGTAAAAATATATAAAACTCTCAAATATATGTTTTACATATATTACAATATATTGTACAATATATTATACAATATATTGTATGTATTATATTAAACGATGACTTTCATGAAATGCAGTATTCATTAATAAAAAATAATCGTCGAAAGTAACTTTTGATAATGTTATTCTTAAATATATTCGTATCTTAGAAAAAAAATTAAAATTCTTTTTTAACTGTTGAAACCGTTTAATCGTTTAATATTTACTTGGAGAACTTCTAGAAAAAGAAAAGAAAAGCATTTACATTTTATTCATATTAGCAATTGTCTAAAATGTTAAATAAGTAGCTTTAAACTTTGTTTTAAAAATTATAATAGTTAAGCATAGACGGATGAAAAGTAAAATATGGAAAAACTTATTAAAGCAAATATTAAAATCTTTTGCATTACATCAACTTTCTAGTGTATTTTTTTCAAGTTTGAAGTAAACTTATATAAGTATATGTTCTCTGCTTGCAGAATTTATTAAATCGGTTAAATCAATAAAATCAATAATTATTCGAAAACAAATAAATCAATTTATATATATATAATAAACTTTGAAACTATTCTTTTATTATATCTAAATCCTTCATAATTGTCTAATATACCAGTAATATGTATTTTTTTTGTCCAAATATCACATAAATATTAAACGATGATTTTTCCCAAAATTTTTTATATATCATATAATAATTTCATCATATAATATTATTCTTCTGTAAATTTGATTTATCATTCTATAAGCTTCTTTTTTTCTAAAATATATCGCTTTGAAGTTATTTTATTTTTAATCATTTTTAATCTGACAATAAAAAAGCAATTTTTCGAAAATTTAAATCTTAACGTGGAATAATATAATGAATAATAATATAATGAAAATATTTGTTTATGATTTTTCGATAAGGAATAATATTAATATTTATATATATATATATTATATATACATATTTATATATATATACATATTTACAATATACATATTTATATATATATATATATATATATATATATATATATTTATATATATTATATTATAATATTTTTCAAATTTTTATTTGAAGTTTGCATATAAAATTTCATTCCATTATTTTCGAGAAACACTGTAAATCATAGATTGTCTTACAGTCTTTTATTCTTTTAAGAGTAAAAGAGAGAGTATATATTTTTTCGATAAGTATTTCTCAGATTGGTGTTGTATATTTTAGAGAATTTTATTTTTTAAAAAGGTAAAAGAAATTGATAATTTTTCAATCTTTGAATCACTTTCAAGTTCAATTATTTTTATATTATTTCACATATTAATCTAATTCAGCGAAATCATGTAATTTCTAGTTTTTTTTATATCTTGACTTTAAAAAAATATCATCTGTTCATTTCACTGTGAACAATTTCAAATTTAGAATATATTGCCGGAATTTAAGTGATAAAATGAAGAAACATGTCACGCATTGAAAGATTACGTCAAAAAATAAACATACATTTGAGAATGCTCTAATAAATTGTATTTTAATTTCTAGATATTTTAATTTTCTTAAGTATTTGTATTTTTTTATTTTCGAATATTACTTCTCACCCGACCATGATATTATTTCTATTAATTTTAAATTAGTAATTCAATCTCCAAAATGCTCTATAATCATCCATAATCACCTTACACTCAACGCGCGAATCACAAGTAAGATTTCAGAGCACGAGAGATCGCGAACTTTGACCGTTGTCGCGTGCGAATGTGGTCCGAACTCGCAAACAGTAACGTATTTGCTCCCCTGTACGAAAGTTGGAAACGGTTTGAATCGAGGATCCATCCCCGCCGGTTTGTTTGCATTGACTTAACGCAGTCTGATGCCCGTCGAACGACCATCAAAATTACTAGGCAGAATATTTCGGGAAACTGGTCTCCGTCGCCGTCAATATCCAACCCTAATATCTTCAATTTTGCTTCTAAAATGCGAATTCAACCGCGAATTTTACGGAACTCGAATCAATCTTCCTTTGAATATCGTTCGAATGTTCTACAGTGACGATAGGATCAAATTTAGCATGTATTTGTAAGTCGAATATTTTCTTTACTAGAGGAAATGAAATTCTTATAACTGTCATCTTGAACTCGTTTAACGTGCATTTAATTCAAAGGTGTTTTAAATAAAAATCGCGTTATTTTTTTGAGAAGCAAAGTAATAAATAATAATAAAATAATAGAAAGATATTTATATTTTTGAAATATGAGGAATTAATATATAATTGATTAAAATTTGAATTATTCTAATATCTTTATAATTTGAAAATTATAATTTAGGAATAAATATTTCATTTTATTCGTTCCATCTTAAAATTGATTTTTACAAGTATAAAATTTTTTTAAAATTTTTTTAAAAAATGAAAAAATGTAAAATTTTTATTACTTTTAATAAAATTTTATAAATATATAACGGATTATATGTATATTATATGTATATAGATATATTATAATTTTATTATAATATTATATTATAATTTTATTATAATATTATAATTTTTTTAGCAGAATATTATTTTAAAGAGAAATAATATTTAAAATCATTGTTCAAAGTTCCTTCATTTATTTTAAATATAATTCTGTAATGATGTGAATAAAATTTATTAAAAAATGTTTAACATTTTAATGTTTTATCACTTTGTTATAAACAAAATTTTCAGATTTAAAATTGTATTTGAGAAATGAAAAAGTGTTTTAGATGATGATTTCATATTTTCAAAGAAATTTTTCGTTAATAAAGAAATTACTATATCATATATAAGTCATTATACTTTACATATATATAAATTTTCATTAAAATTAAGATTTTTGATTTAAGTAAATTTCTTTACAGAGATTTGTTTAACTGACTGTATAATATTATAGAACTGAGATCATAATCACAGATAAAGTTTTAACTATCGATATCATTAATATATCGGTATTGGATTAAACTAATTCTTTTTTTTTTATTCAAAATTGTGGATTAATCTTACCGAGTTTTCGATATATACATAAAATATCATTAAAATACCGATAAGAAATGAAATTACAATATAATATATATAATAAAAAAATAATATTTTTAATAATATGCTTTAATAGTAATTTCGAATACGAAAAAAGACGACTCTAAACATTTCTATCCGTTAATGATATCTTAATGATATTATCATTAAGATATATCAAAATTTATCAAAATAGACATCAATATATTGATAGTCATGTCTTTAAGAACCGGAAGGTATCAATCATCTAAGAAGATAGATTTTCTGAGAATTGTTGATAGTTTTTTCACGTTTCATTGATTCATAAAATCGACAAAAAATATCTTAATTTTCACTCTTCGTTCTTCACTCTTTTTATAAATAAAGAATTAATTAAATTACATTTAATTGATATATATAATAATATGCATTCATTCTCTTATTACTCTAAATTTCTCTAAATTTCTTCAAATTTTAAATTCTGATCCTTGTCCTACCAACGAAACACGAGTTAAAGCAATATTAAACAAAATTAGAAGTTACTATGCTAAACAACATTAACGTAATTCCGAGTTCGAGAATAATGGAAAAGTTGAACTATTATCAAAATATCATAATAGTACGCGAAATATATGACGATAAGTTGAAACACATCGAAAATGTGGCTACGAACTCGAACCTATAGTTCAGAAGAGGGAGAATAAGTGGATAGTGAAATTTCGGATGCATCGTCCTTGTAATTTTCGGCTAGTAAACGCGGCGAGCAGGTCATAGACATTCCGGCCACGTAGCCTAAAAGCACGAATTTCCGTTCCCGGCATGAATACGGTTATGGCAAAACGTCGTACGGTATAGGCGTGCATTCGCTCGCGCCCTCTTTGAACGAGCCAGTTAACATCGCAACAATGGTATTATCGTCGTCAACGTGACGATGCTTCGACACCTCGAGGCGCTTTGGTGCGATTCGAAACTCACCTCCTGGTTCCAGCTACTTCGACCACCTTGCATCGACTTCGACTCCACCAGAACGGCGTCAAAGTCCAGTAGGAACTGCTCGCGCTCCTCGCCCAGCCTTCTTCCGGGAACAAAAGCACCTGCGACATACAGAAAATATATTCGATAATGATTTGAACGTTCGATAATTTTGCAAGATAAAAACGATTATGTATTGATAGGGTGATGACATTAAAGAATGTTTGAGACAAGAGTTGAATAATTTCGAATATAATGTGATATAAGTTAATTTTTTGGAAAGATCAATTTTATTTCTTTAAATGAAATTAAAAGTTAATTATTTTGTTTTTTTTAAATGGAATTACATATTTTTTTAATACAGTAATTATATTTCATAATTGTACGTAAAATTTGAATTTTGTAAAACTTATTACACGAAATACGAAGAAAATAAATAAACACGATTTTCGCATGTTTTTTTTATTTTTCATATAATAAATTTGACAAAAAAAACTAATGATTTTTTGCTACATAATATAATATAAATTGTTTAGTAATAATTTTATATAAAGATTTTGAATAATTGATTTATGCTTTATATATCAATTAAGAAAAATTGATTTATATCTAAAATTTTATTTAAAATAATTTTTATCATTAATAATTTTAGAAATATTTGGATAATTTAATTTAAATAGGTCATCCTATTTTATTATTAGATAATTAGATAAAAAAATTTCATTGTTTTTTTTATGATGGAAAAAAATACAAAAAATATAGAAAACAAATTTTTATTCATTAAAATAATTATTATTACTATTTTTAACAAAAAATTTTTCAAAAAATTAAAACTAATTTTATGAAAGTTAAATTTCGGAAAATAAAAAATTCTTTTCAAATGTTTTCTATTTTTAATTTTTGAGATAATTGTCCATATTTAATAAAATTTACACAATTATATATTATCCTGACAAAAAATATTCATCCAACACAACATAAAATTCATTAAAAATATTATAGTTTTTGAAATATAAAATGAATATGGTTTGAATAGAAAACACATGGAAATACTAAATTTAATATATAATAGTAATATAAAATAAATATAAAAAAAATAATAATAATTTAAATTTTTATATCATGAAGAAGAAAATAGTAATAAAATAAAATAGTAATTGGACGAAAGTATTTGATAGAAGTTCTAGAAAAAATATTCATTATGAATTCACAAAATAATCATTATTTTTTTTAGAATTATTATAATTAAAATTATTATAAAATTTCATGCATACGAAGAATTCTTTTATGCATGTTGATATTGAATGTACGTTCAATTAAGATTTTATTTTTTCATTGTTATTTTTCTCCTTGATTAAAAAAATGTTTAAAAATTAAATTTGTATTATATTTATTTCATGTTAGATACTTATATTTAATATTTACACAATAAAATTCTCAAATTATTTTTTACTGAATTTTCCAATTTTACTGAAATTGTAGCATTTGGTCTAAAACTTTTCATTAGTTTTAAAAGAAATTCACATGGGAATAAGAATTAATTTCACAAGAAATTTTTATTCATAAATATTATTATTTTGTTACGAATTTTTTTGGAAATGCTTTATGAATTCATTATAATTAATTATAATTAATTATAATATTATGATTAATTATAATTTATTAAACAATTATTAAACATTATAATTAATTAAACATAGTAGATATACGTAAAAATGTAAGTGCAATTCACCACACATTCAGTTTTGATATAAGTTTCAACAAACTTTTTTGTTATTTACAACTGTTACAGATATTTTATAAATGATTCTTTATTTTATTATGTAAATTTTTATTATAAAAAAGACGACGAAATTTTTTTGATTATTTAATATTCATGCATTCATCATTGAATAAAAAATTGGAATATGAGTTTATATTAATTCACTAAATTTATTTCACTAGTTTTCACAGTGAAGAAAAACTGATTTTTACTTTTAAACACGAAATAAAATTCTTTTCAAACTTCCTTATTTTTTGTGATAAATAAATATAATAAATAATGATAAATTGTTTATTATATATTATTTTTGCTTTATATATCATTTATTTTTAATTATTGTAAATTCATAATGTAATGCAGTATTTTTCAATTGATATCACATCATAAAATTGATGATATAATAAAATTACATAATAAAATTTTATTATATATAATTTAATATTTAATATTTTTAATATTTATAAAAAAATAAATTTTATGGATGAATCGTATAATAAATGAGAAAATAAAAAATTTTTATTATATTTAAAATGTATATATTAATATTATAAATATTTTTAATATAAAATAAAATATTTAAAAATATTAATGCAATTTTATAATATTCCATTAAAATATTAATGGAATTTCTCAAATATAAATGGAAATTTATTTTGTATTTGCATATTATGTAATTTATCGTATTGTTTGATATGTTCATCTTTCCACGAAAAAATATTTTCACATTTAACACAATTAATTAGAGTACAGAGCAGACATCGCTTTTAAGAATGAATCATCCATTTAATTCATCAAAACAAAGCTTGGCTCTTTATTCATACTTTATTCATTGATCATTCTTTGAATATATAATAAGTATTTTTAATTATAAAGATCAATTTTTTGTTTGATTTCTTTTAATCTTATTCTCCTAAATTATAACATTTTGAAAAAAAAATATTAAACTAATGGCCTAAAATTTCAAAATAGAATTCATGCCATTACACATTTAGATTAAAACTTTAAATATTAATTATAGTTTTTATAATTTCACGTTAATATTAGACTTTTATTCTTTATTTTAAAAATATAAATAATTTTATTTTGAATATTTTTTTAATAAAAATCTTTAATAAAAAAAGATATAGATTTTTTTAGTTATAGATATAATTGTAACATTTATGTATTATTTCCAATAATATATTTAAAATCTTTTAATTTTATCATCATTTATAAGTTTGACTTGTAATGCAATATATAAATCTTTATATCAATCTTTATATCAATCCATTTATTTAATGATTTTTATAAATAAGTTTCTTCTTATATATAAATTTTTCTACTATTAGAAATGTTCTTAGTAACAAGTATCTATTATCATCATGAAAATTGAAAATTGAAAATTCGAAATATCAATTTCGAAATCAATAAAATTTCGCAAATCAATAAAATTTGAAATCTGTTATTTTGCAAAGAGAAATTATACAAAAGTAAATTTATACAAAATGGAAACTAAAAATTTTGATAAAACACATCTATTTGTTAGAACTTTTTCAATAATGATAAATAAGTTTCACGCATGTTATTTTATAATTTACAAAAAATTCGAGAAAATTTATATATTTTCTAAAGATGTACAAATGTATTGCAAAATTATTAAAATTAAATCAAATTTGTAGATGAAATGCAGATGAAAACAATCAACGTTACATATTGTGGATGAATTATTTGCATCCACACTCAAAGTGCAAAATCTGAATTCACCTAAAGGACACGATAATGTAATGCTGAAATTTCACGATCCAACGAACGTTGACAGTCGAACATGAAAATCGAACTAAGAAAGGAAGGGAACAAGACGAGCATGCGAAAGCTATCTCAGAGAGGGAAAAAGAGGGAGAAGAAAGGTTGGCAGAAGGTAGCAAGTTTCTTCTGAGAACTCGCGACAAAGGAAAAGCTTCGGGCGACCCTTCTTCCGGGGCAAAGCACTTCCTTCTCTTTAAACTTCTTCCTCAGATTCGTTGAAGGATCGATTTTCTCGTACAGGAATCACTGCGATTCTCTTTGCAAAACTATATTTTATCATCTAATCATCATAATTCATGTAGAATTTTCGAGATCCGTGCGATATGATATATGCAATCAGACAACATTAAAATTCAATCTTGAAATGTGAAATTTTCGAAACGATAAGTTATTTTGAGAATAACTGTGATAAAGTTCTTTGCACGATATGAATGTATAAAAAAAAAAAAAAAATTATGGCGAATAAAAAAAAAATAAAGAATAAAGAGCAAAATTTTTTTTTTGATGCAAAATTAATTTTTTGATGCTAATTATTTAGAAATTATTTTCATTGATTTCTAATAATCTACAATATATAATTTATATTTTTAGCAAATAATTTTAGATAAAGAAATTCGAATTAATTTTGTAATAAATTCTATTTCACTAACTATTTTTCACTTATTCTTAATATTCTCATTTATATTGTAAATATTATTTTACATATTTATTTCAAAATATTAATAAAGTCATAATGTAGCATAATAAATAAAGAGAGAAAAATATTACAATTGATATAATGAATATAATAAAATTAATAATTAAAAAAAATAAATAAAAAAATAAATAAATAAATCTAATAAATAAAATTAATTTTATACAAACTATCTTTTCCATATAAAATCTAAAATATTAAAGGCAAGCTTTTTTTCATTATTAAAAATAATCATACAATTTTGATTTTTTTCGTTCCATTATATCCTCCATATGGAGCATGAGAAAAAAAGGTTATAGAAAAGTTTGTCGTTTGTGTTCACGATCCATCGCATCCAACGGCAACTCTGATGAAACTATATCGTTCACGTATATGTACTATACGTGTCCAGTGTTGCTGACTCAGCGTGCTGGATCGTTGAGGAATATCAGTTCTATCGGCTTATTTAAGCTTGAATACGAGCTGCTGCATTGCCATCCCCGCAGTTTCTCCACGACAAAGCGGAAAACACTTTCACGGGCGTTTCCTCTGCCGCGAGCGCCCTCCTTTGAATATGTCCTCTGGTTCGTCTCGTTTTTCTGTTCTCAAACTCCGGAGCATCGACCTCGCGCCCCAACTAATGGCATTGCAAATAGATTTTCGTTCTCCAACAAGTTTTCTCGTGTCCCTTGTTAATTTTGCGAAATTTTTCGAATACACAAGGGATGTCAAACTGGCGACATACGGCTTACGATGTATATTTATTTTCGTTTCGTTTCGTTCGTTCACAAAAATTTATATTTTTTCATATATTTCTAGATAATTTAACAAAAAACAAATTAATTTTTTTTTATTACTATTTATATTTATAATTTGAGAATAAAAGTTAAAGTACTAATAAAATATTCGTCCAATAATCTACTAATCCTTGTCATTTTTGATAGTGAATTTATTTTTACAACAACATTAAAAAAATAGTGGATATTGTATATCAATTATTCGTTGGAATGAGTAGTGATTTTATATAGTATTCTGAACATATGTATTTGTATGTTTTATATAGTATTCTGAACATTAATAAATACATATATTTTTTATAATAATGTGAGATAGCAATAAAAATTCTTTAAATGAAAAGACTGCATTCATATTGCTGATAATAACTATTTGCTCGAATGTTACAATAATTTTAAAACATTTCATTAAAAGAAAAAAATATTGCAGATATTTTGAATATTGAGAAAGAAACAATTCAAAAAGTCGAATGCAAAATTTGTATTTTTTTCGCAAAAAATGCGTATAAAATTATTGCAACAACACTATTTATAAAGAATACATCGTTAACATTTGTAAAAAATGCAAAAGTTAGTTTGCTACGCTTTTCTAATTTTTTCAATCAATTTTTTAATCAATTAACAATACTTTTCTTAAATTTTAATTGTTTTTAATTCGTATTCTACGAGTCGAATAATTAGTTACAGAGATTTAAACGAACACTAATTTAAATTTATCTGTAGAATTAAATAAAAAGAAGTTGTGAAATTAGGATAATATAAATACATATTGTGCTAATGTTAAATAAATATTTAAAAAACCCATGAAATTTAAAAATTTGAATAATTAATAATATAAATATTGTGTGAATCACATGAATTCTACTTGTTAGACAAATGATTGAAATGAGTTTGACACCCTTGAAACACGCGATACTGTCATGCGCTCTATGATACACGGGTGCAATAACAATTCACCTTGCTCGCAATACCTTGCCCATTATCTTGCCCGTTCTACACCCTGGATATATACCGGCTAATCCGATAATCCGCAACTTCGGTCCATTACCTCGTCGATCGTTCTATTCTCGTTTCTGGCTTACACGCGTGCTTCGTCTTGTCTTGTTTTGTCCATCATTCTTTCTTGTATTTTACATCGCTTCACGTTCCTTTCATCGATTTAACATCTTGATGTCACTCATTTACTACCATGCTTACTACCATTGTTCACGAACTGATGGACTATTTTTCTCTTTCTTTCTCTTTCTTTTTTTTTTTTTTTGTTTTTATCCTCACCTGTTTATTGATCTTATAGTTCAAATATGATATAATGATGATCTTTCGGTCAGAAATCAAAGTGAGTTATAATATTGAAAAATAGATGAGTATATCTATGTAGAAGAAATCGATGTCATTTTTTTTTCTGTTATTAATATATTGACGTTTAAAAGTCATAGAAAAGATTTTTTATAGATATTAGGAAATAAAAATTTAAATGAAATAAATTTTGTATGAGCAATCAATTTTAATGGTTGTAAAAATATGGAATTGAACTTGGCATTTCTCTTATTATATAATGTTATATATATTATATATATATATAGTTATATATATTCTCTTATTATATACTTATTATATATCTCTTATATTATAATGCAATTTATAATTATCTAAAATATTAATTTAATAAAATATTAAATTATCTAAAAATATATATATATATATATATATTTTTTTTTTAATCATCCATTACAATATAAAAATTACAAAATTACAAATTAAAATTCAAATGAGTTTGATTATAAATTGTTTAATTAATATACAGTATATAATATAGTTAGCATATATTAGCATTTGATAAATTGTATGCAAATTTTTTTTTATTTAAATATTTAAAGTATTGATATAAAATTAATATAAAATATGCATTAAATAGAAAGATTTATTACATATCTTATCGCTTCGCCAACAATCTAATAATTGGATAAAATAATGAATTTATTTATAAGTTAATTTGTAATTTCAAAGATATTGTTAATCTCTTTGAAAAAATGAAATCAATTCTCAAAATTTTTAGCATTTTGAATTTTTAATATAAATTACATTTAAGAATTTTTTTTCACAATAAGATAATATTTTGTAATTTAAAATTTTCTTCTATTTGATATATCATAATTATATTCATATATTTCAAAAAGCGAAAAATATACTAAAACATTAAGCGTTAATTTCATTTTTTTAAAATTAGTTTAAAAAATTGCTTCATATTTTTTTATTTGAATATAAGTAAAGTTTGAATATATATATATATATTTTATATAATATATAATATATAATATAATATATAAAATATATATAAATATATATATAATATATAAAAAATATATTATATAATATATAAAAATATATATATATAAACTTTTAATCAATTTTCGAGTTAAATGAATTTCTCTTCAAGATAATGTTCGAATTCTTTCAAGCAACTGTATATACGATCACACATTCTAACTGATACATTTCAATCTGATCGTAAATGTATTTCTATAAATATTAATTTAAATTATAGAACAAAGTAGTAAAAAACGGTTTTAAAATCTATTTTAAAATATATAATTCAAAGCAAAACATTCAAACTTTAGAAAAATATAATTTGAGAGAATGATGAATTGAAGATAGATATTATACTAAAATTGATTATAGATAATATTTGTGATAATAAAAAGTTGAATGAGAATAAAAAAAAATTCATAAACGTAAATTATCGTAAACGTATAAATAATTTCAATGTATATTTTAATTCTATATTAATTCTATATCAGAGGAATTTAAAATATTCATATTCATATTTTTGAATATGAATATAATAATAAGTTAAGTTAATTTTCAAGTTCATTTTTTATTATTTTTATTTCTTAATCCATGCTCTTGTATAATGGACACAAATAGTATTGGTTTTCACAAAAAATTTAGAATTACAATTTAGAATTTAGAATTTAGAATTATAAAATATGAATTATGACAAAGTAATTAAATGTGATATAAAGACGTAATAAGACTAATAAATAAATAAATAAATAAATAAATAAATAAATAAATAAATAATTTTTTTAAACCATTAAATGACTCATAAAAACTTCAAAAAATATTTTTATCAGTCATTTAATGGTTTAAAAAATTTAAGAATTATCTTGTCTGAATAGTCTTGATACACCACTAAAGTTCGGATTGGAATCGTTTATCTTTCAATTTCTATTTTAATTGTGTAAATATTTGTTACTGCTAAATCAAAAAAATAAGGAATATAGAAAGAGAATATTTCTTTTTTAATTAAAAAGAATATTGTTATATAACAATATATCTGTATATACATCAATAACATTGTTTTTAAATAAAAAAGAAATATTAATCATTTTAACCATCTTTTTGACTCTTCTGATTTATTATTTTCTTTCTTTCTTTCTTTTTTTTTTAATTCTTTAATTAAAATTGAAATTGAAAGATAAACAATTTCAATTCAATTTTGATATTCAACAAAATGAAACAATGCAATTTACAAAAAGAGTTTAATTTTAAAAATTAAATGATTTAAAAATGATTTAAAAATGACTTTTAAACTTTTTTAAACAATTAATGTAACAATTAATGTAAAAAAACAATTAATGTAAAAGTCGTATTGAATTAGATTAATTTGAAAGAAAAAAAAATAAAAAAATTACATTCTCATTTATTTATTATCATTTGTACTTATTATCATTTTTATTAGTTCCATTACTATTTTGATAAAATGAATTATTCAAAATTTGAAAAAGTTTTTCAAATTTATATCATGAGCAATTTATTTATACGAAAATAGAAAAATTAAGAATCTTATGTTTAATTTATATAGATTGAATTTTATACAATATAATATTGTGATTTTATATTATAAAATATTCAAATACTATAAAATATTAAAGATAGAAAAATACTTTAAAATTATTTGAAATACTATTTCTTCATATTTTTATAATTAATATATATTTTAATAATTTAATAATTATATTTTTATAATAATAATTTTATAATTATTTTTATAATATTTATTTATTTTATGAATTTGTATAAATTGATCAATATACAAAATATTAATATAAAACATATTGAGGGAGACAATCTTAGAAATCAAATTGATGTTAAAATGTTGGTATACAAAAATTAAAGCTTATTTATTAAATTATAAACGATTGAAATTTGCGTTTCGATACAAATAAACGAGATGAAAATAGAGATGCTTTATTTTTCAGATTAATTAGATTATCACCGATTCTTTAGCTTCATCTAATGTAAATTTTTATAATTTCTTATAAATAAATTAATAAATAAGCTTCAATTGAGATTTTTATATATCAACTTTTATGTTTATTTTGATCTCTAGATTCGATTCTTTAAAAGTATGAATAAATTAATATCTTGTATATTTGAAGTATTTTTTTATTTAAATACTATTTCAATGAAAAATTTATTCCTAAAATGCTCAATACTTGAAGAATTAAAAATATTGTCTTACCTTTTTCGCAATTTTTCGCATATATTACGCATTTATTTTCATTTATCATCGTCATCTTATTTCGATTCTAGTCGATCGTGATAAGTGTCAAATTCTCAAATAAAAACATCTCGATTGGCAAACTCGAAAAAATCCCCCAGTTAAACTCGATGCGGTTTCCAGTTATAGATGCATTCCCGTCATTGGGGGATATCGATATTCTCGAAAGGTGGGATGAAAAACGGCTCGTTTCATGGATTGGACAACTTGTGATTCGTTAAATTGCCAGGGAAGCAAAAACTGTGACGCGGTTGACGTTGGTCCGATGAGTTACCGAACATCGATAGCGAATTGGATTGATCAACGTGACGTGTCGAACGCGCGCTACTTACCAACCCTAACAAACTCTATCGACGCCTCGTGTCCTGAGAAATTGCGAATTCCCCTGTACTTCTCACGAGGTTCGTCAGGAGGAAAAGTTTTATCAGAGAATCGGTGAGACGACGCGGGCGGAATTTTAACTAGAATTCGAAATGGCGAGGAATTTTCTCAAGGAATTTCTCGTTTACCAATTTCTATCCCCCTTTCTTCGCAGCCAACCAAGTCTCGACCGGTTGAGTTCCTGGGGACAAAGCACCGGGTATTTTCTAGGTTAGTCGCTCGAGAAAACGGTAGCCCGATAACGTGATGCCATTCCGGACGATAAATATGCATATACGTATTTACACATGCTATACATATAACGAGTATACATAGATTGTATATAGGTAAATTACCTAATACAGGCAAAATAAACGCGCATGAAACGTATACACAGGTACAGCCTAGATTAAATCCGGTTCTCTACGAAATCCCAGAAATCGCGGTATCCACCGATCCATGCAACGCCACGGTCAGCAATACTTTACACCTGTCACACTGCTTAAACCTAATTAGACACGACGGGCTTAATCTTGCGACGCTTAATGGGCTCATTGAACGAAAATAGGTAACGATCTCCTCTTTCTCGTTTTGGATAACACGATCAAATGTTCTGAGAAATTTTGCAACGACCTCGTTTACCAATCGTCGAACTAATAATTTAACAATTGTTACCTTCTGTCGATACGAGATCGTCGTCGGCTCGTCTTCGTTAATTATCGGAGAAGTTCGTACATTGGAGCAATCAAGCGGCGCATCGCCGACTCGTTAGCGTTGAAATTACGTTTCAGTTAGCTAGTCGACTGTCTTAACGACTCGAACTTTGACGATCAAAGAGAAAGAAAAAGATTTCGAAATGATCGTCTATAATCGTGTAACCATGTGAAAAAATATTAACGAACTTGTATTATACAGAAAAATATTAAGTGCCAAACTTTGTCAATATATAATAAGCATAAAATATCGTATATATATAATTCTGCGAACGTTAACAAAAATATGGAATTCGAAGGAACAGTAGCGGGCGTAGTTACTGCGATATAATGATGAAATATAGGTCAGAGATATTTAATATTAATAATATAATAATGTTATAATGATTATAGATAGTACACAACTTACATAAAATTATATATAAATATTGCTTAACTGTCTCCTTTAAATTTTTGTTTATTTATATTTAATAAAGCATTAAACAATTTATATTTAAGTCTCTAATTTATTATAACTCGTTCGAAAATTTCAAAAAATATGAATTTATAAATTGATGCGTAAAGATCATATAAGATCATATATACCAATTTTAATTTTTTAAATGGAATTATATAATTTTTATTGCATTAATCGGTGCAATTAATTATTTCTTTCAAATTTTTAATTGAAAAGAATATTGTGTAAAAAAGAAAGAAGAGTATAAAATAGTAGAATAGCGCTTCGCGTATTTTTATTTTTCATATGATAGGTTTTTGAATTTTAAATTACAATATCTCCTAAATTAATGATCTTTCGACATAAATATAATACTATTTTTATAGTATTTTAATACTATTGCATCAATTATAAAACGTATGATAAAAATTAACTTGAAAAATTAAAATTCATCTTTATATAACCTATCAAGGGAGAAACTAGTATTACATAATACATATTTTTATCTGAAACATTTTTTCGTATCGTTCATATTTTTCAAAATACTTGAACGAATCATCAATAAATTAGACATATTATATAAGACTTTTTTAAATATACATTCACAAAATTTGGCATCTTAAACCGTATAAAATGAAATATTTGTCATACTTGTGTCTTAGCTTTGCAAAAGAGCTCATTCGATCTCTCGTAAAGTCAAAAAGAAGGGAGAAAAGGAGTTATAATCATGTTTTTCCGTGATTCGATCGCTTAATCGTCCAAGAGGTTGGCGGAGAATGGCGTGAAAAGAGAGGCACGGCCGTCGAGTAGTGGATAACGGGTGACGGGTAATGGGTGACGGGAAACGGATTGAGGGATGGAGTAGGGACGGGTGACGAAAACGGAGGTTGGAAATATCGCGGGGATTGAAGCACTGGAGCACGCTGTAGGGACTTTAAACAAAGGAGGGTCGTTAGAAACAAGTGGCGCCGATTAAAAACGCCGACGCCACTCGTTGCGATGCATCGACAAACACATCATGTTTTACTCCAACCTCGTTTCCCTTACTACTCGTTGTTTCGCACGCGTAATCGCGATACTTAAAACGTTTTGCCAATTATATATATCGTATGCCTCGATGATTAATATTCAAAATAATACAAACGGCCCATACATCCGTATATATTATTGATAATAATAATATATTATGATAATAATTAATAATTATCATCGCGTAAGAGGATACCTCTTATATTATATAAATTCCTACCTCAAATTATATAAATTCCTCCTTCGATTCTATGAAAAAAAAAAAAAAAGGAAAAACAGGAAGGAAACGTGTCAATGGAGATACGAGAGCGAAGCACGAGAGGAACGGTTGAAGGTACAAAAAAGTTGGAGAAGTGGCGGAGAAAAAGTGGAGATGGAAAGAAGTAGGACGAGAATGAAAAGAAACGAAGCGTCGTAAGGCCCTCTAAAATTGTCGATTCATAGCCGATCAAGGAGGAAAACTGTAGGTGGAAAAACTGGCCTTCCTTTGGCGGCATGGTACACATCCTGCGACCTACATCAACGAAAGCGAGGATACATTATTACTATCATCGGAAAGCAAAGCCCGATGGCGCGACGACCGCAGGGTGTTTCAGGGTCGGTTGCCATGGCAATGCACTGGGACAGCCACGGGGTGCAGCTTGGAATAACCACCCTCTTGCCTCTTTTCCGCGATTCACCCTGCTTTCCCAACACTCTCTCTCTCTCTCTCGCTCTCTCTCTCGCTCATTCGCTCGCTCGTTCTCTCTTCCACCCTCCTTCTTCCCTCCATTTCTCCCTCACCCGATCCCTATGCCAGTCCTCCCACTTCGCCTGTTTCCTCGCCCCCACATCCTTCCCATCTCCATTCCTCCTGCCGTTCTAACCTCTGGATCCCATTCCTCTCTGCCTTCCTGCAACCCCTGGCCCCTTGGCTCGCGCCCCCTACCCTCATTCCTCGTCATCACGGCGCCGTAGTCATTCGGTTGCTGTGTTTCTGCTCCTGCCTTCGAATCTTCCTCTCCTACTCCTGTCCTTCCATCATGTATCCTCTCTCTCTCTTTCTCTCTCGATTAGTTGGTGGATTGAGTCTCTTTTCTCTTTCTCTCTCTCTCTCTCTCTCTCTCTCTCTCTCTCTCTTGCGCTATCTTCGCTCTCTGTTACTTCGTCTAATCGTACTACTAGAACGCGCTTTATTTCGTCAAAGCGGATATCATCCGCTTCGCTTCGATCTCCCTTCCTCTCTCCCCACGATCGATCATGCGCGAGACGTGTAAGAACGGGAGGGTATAAATACGTCATTGGGAGGATTTATTCGTTTTGTTGCGCGAGAACACTCTTGTTTTTCAACGTTCGTTCGAAAAAAAAAAAAAAAAGAAGAAGAAAAGAAAGAAAGAAAGAAATTACCAAAAAGGGGGTCTAATTGATGATCTCCGCATTGTTTATCAGGCGGAAAGGATTGGTGATGTTATGTAAGGAGAAAAAAATTTGATTGATCCGCGCATTGATTATCAAATGGAAGGATTGACGATCCGATTGTAAAGGGGATAGTAACTTTTTCGAATTCTATCCGACTTCTATCGCAATCGGGGATATCCCTCCGGGAATCGAGACGTTTCTTTACTGGTGCTGGTTTTTCACCCAGCTCTACCACAGGTTCATCCGTTATCGGAGCTTTCCAACGTCTCTTGGTTCGAGAACAAACCAGTCTCCTCGATTCTGTCGGCCCGCATCGATCTTGATACCACATTCGAATCCGAGATTCCTTTCTTTTTCACACGTACACACTACGCTCACGTCGGCCTTTTATCCTTGCATTTTTCTAGTTTGGAACCATGAAAAACAATTCGACCGCTATTGTGAGTACGATTGTTCGAAGAATATTGATATGTTAATGATTGTTTTATGCATCATAAATTAGAGGAATATTGGCAAGTTTTTGTAAATTTGTAAAATATATTTTGCTTATTCTATTGTATTATTGTTTTTTTTTTATGTTATTTTATTACGACTGAAAATCGTATTAAAATTTTAAAAATATATTAATTGCCAATGTTATCCGATTTTGTAAATTCATGTTTACAAATCGTTGAATGAAAACTTAACGATAAGATGGAGAATGTAAGTGAATATTATAATTGTAATATCATATTGACATTAATATTGTAAGGATATATGTTTAATAATTATAATATAAATCTACTTTAATCCATTTATAAGAATCAAATAATTATGTAAATAATTAAATAAATATTATATATATATAATATATATATATATATTATATATACATATATTGTTATATATGTGTTATATATATTACAATATTATTAAAAAAATAGAATAATTTATATATCTATTGTTATATGAAAGGATAAAATGTGATTAAAATAATAGTCCATTTTATAAACTTAAATAAAATTTCAGAATTTTAAGAAAAATATAATTTACTATATTGATTTAAATATTTTCATTTTTTCAAATTATATAATATTATATGTTTTACAGTTAGATATATAGAAGGAGAAATCTTTACAAAAAAAAATATTGAACAAATATTAGAAGTTTATAATTACAATATTGAAAACAAATTAATATCAATAAATTAATAAGCACGTGTTTAAAATTAACATGTATGTTGATAAATTAAAATGTATGTAACAACTTATAATTTATATTTGTTTCTTGCTATATGTAATGCATACTTTTTTTTTATTATTCATTAATATAATTAAAAATACAAAATAATATCTTAATAATTTATTAAAAACCTAATTAAAACTTTGTTAATTCATAACTATCTTTTGTTTACAATATTTACAATAATTAAAAATAAATGTCCCTTAAAATATTTTTATGATATTTCTACGAAATATTTCATTACCAAATATTTCATTTTCAGATAATTTCAAACGAACCCAAATAGATGAAACTGCAACCCCCTGAAGTCTGTCGCTCGTTTATCATCCATGTGATCATTCGTGGTGGAACGAAGCTGTTTTCAAAGCGAAGCATGATATTGCGATAAAAAATTGTGCAGAAAAACGATAATGGATGATAATTTTTTCTCTCTCTCTCTTTTCTAATCTATACTCTCGAGATTGTTTATCGATCTTTGCGAAATTATACTGCACAAAAGAGAAGGCAGACGAGGAGGAAGACATTTTTTTTTCCAACTATTTTTTCCTTTTCTAAGATCTCGTGGCTTTTTCCTTTCGTTGGCCCTTGCTATCTCGCGTGAAAAGGGAAAGCTGCTGCGAAGTAAACGAAACCCTTTCATTCCAGATATCTTTAATCGTGCCGACATAAAGAATGTCTACGACACTGAAAGTCGTAGAGAGGTCACCGCCTAGGTCATTCAGCGAGCTAGACAATACCTTCTTTTATCAAGACCAAACAGATATCTACTTTGCACGTGCATTTATTCGCGAATTCCTTTCCTTTTTTTTATTACATTGTTGTTTAAAAGTTTGAGTGCGAAAAATTTAGAATAAAAAAATAGAATAAAATCAAATCGTATTATAAATAAATTATTTATCACGAAGCTTGCCGAATAAAAGAAATAGATTCAAAATAACTATCTTTATTTTTAATTATCTCTAAACAAATCTTATATTTTTTATCTATTAATTTTCCTTTCTATTCGAGTAATTGTCGATATCAATAAATATTTATTATAAAAAATTGTTTATCTCTTTTCATCTCGAAAATATGAGTATTTCTTAACTTTTGAACAATAGTCTATATATTTCTCGTATATGCTTGTAATTTATCTTCTTAACAATCTTCCAAGCGAGATGAAACTTTAAACACCGGAAACAATTTGGAGGAAAGTTCAAAATATAGAAACTGATATAAATTTTCAAGAGACGAGTCATTGTCATCGAAAAGCGATTATTAATGAAATAATTTGTTTTATTTTTTGAAATAATAAAATCGGAATTTATTTCTGTTTAACAAAAATAAACATCTTTTAATAAACATCTTTTAATATGAAGATAATTGAAATTAATAAGATAAGAAAATAATAAGATAAGAAAATCAAAGAAAATCATTTTCATCTATATTCAAAAGATTCGCTAACAAGAATTACCATCAACGTGGATTATGGATTGCAGACATGAGAACGGATTACTAGGTCGTCGTACCTGTATATCTTCGTTACCGTATAAATTTAGAACAGATATACCAGATGTCAAGAGAGATTACGTTGAGAAAAATTAGATTTTGAATAAAAAAATAAACTGTTAAGTCGATAAGATTTAATAACTTATTAATTTTGAGGATGTAAGTGAGCGACGTGATGATCTTATTTACAATGACAATTTGACAAGTTAATATTTTTAATCTCGTACTGTCTAGTATTAAATACTGGATATAAAATCTATTCTGATCCAAATAAAAAAGTGTTATTTCTATCATTAAAAATTAGTTTTCAATTGACTTCTCTTTCTATCTATAAATTATTAATTTTTAAAATTCTAAGATATAAAAAATATCCTAGATTTTGAAGGTTAAGAAGAAAAGTATAATATGAACATTTAAAAAATATTTTTAAAATATGAAAACGTATGAAATACTTAATTTTTGATTTTAAAGATTATATTATTCAAATCACTAAAAATTTTTAAATAAATGCTTCCAACTTGCTTAAATTTTACAAAAACTAACATTAGTTGATTACATTCGTTTTTTATGATCTGTTTCTTTTTGGGGAGGATTAAAAATTTCTTTTACGAAGAAATATTTAAAAACTATTTATAATGCACTAAAAAAAATATATCATCGAAAATAATCGTTTAAATGATAAAAAAAAGTTCTAAAATTATTCATAAAAATGCATTGGAATATCATTATATTTGATATAATCTTAAAAAAAAAAATAAAAAATAAATTCTATATTTTCATGTTTTTAAAAAATTTTTTTTAAAAAACACATGCTTTTCTTATTAACCTTCAATATTTGAAAAATTATTCTGTCGAATTTTATACTATTATGTAATAACGACTGTTTACATGGAAACACGGTTGAATTCTCTATTCATCCGATAAATGTTAATGATCCAATCACAATCATATCAAATCACTATGGAAAATAATAAAAAATAAAAGTATCAAATTACAAGTTAATATAAAATGATATTTTAAAAAAAAATTAAGAAAAAAATTGTCTTGAATATGAATATTATAATATACGTTTTATATATTTTATGGAGTTTTTTAATCACATTAAATGGTAATAATAGTTTCATTATTTTTTTTTTATTCAATTTCAATTTAGTGCATAAAAATATTTAATTTTTGTTTTAATTTTAAAGAAGACAGTTAAATGCAATGAAAATAGCAAAATAACATGAGAAAAATAATCATATAAGTGGAAAATACTGTGGATTAATATTAATAACAGTTTTATTCGTACTTAACCTTCGTAATACCTGAATGGTAATCTGATATTAAATACAACTGTATCTTATATTTTTTTTATTATTAATTACTAAATGTAATATGTAATTTCATTACATAAGATAATAAATATTTTATATTATATTATAATCAAAAATTTAAAAAGGTTATATTTTTAGAATGATCTTGATGTACATACATTATGCATAAGTTTTGGGACTTTCTACCTTTATCTCTTATTCAGATCAAGACGCCCGACTTGATGTCTCTATTTCTTTTATACAATCCAAAAAAAAAAAAAAAATAATTAATTATAACAATCCCCTAAATTTTTACAATTCTGAATCAAGAATGAATATGGATAATAAAGAAAATATAATAAGTAATGTAATATAATAATGTTTAATTAATTAAATCTGTAACTTTAATATTATAAAGGTTAAAAATATTTAAAGTAATTAATTAGAATATGAATTATCAATATATATTATATATAATCCATTCGAGATATCATTAAAAATATTTTTAATACTACATATTATATTTTTTAAAGTTTCAAATATTGGAGTTAAGTTTAAATATTTGGAGTTAAAGATAATTAAGATAATTATTTAAAATATAAGTTATCAATTATTATATATAATTACCACTTGAGATAATCATTAAAAATTATTATAAATATTTTTAACCTTGCATATATTTACTTCCAAAAGATTTAGAAATATGTAAGATTTTTATCATCATCTATGAAAAATTATTATATGCTTGAATTATTATTAAAATTCCATCTACCCACTGTAAATAAATTTCAATCACATTTTTATAGATCGATTAAACTAACCTTTCAGAAAAATTCGCAAAATACGCTTCTCTATCTTCATACAATCCAACTTTTCGTTTTTTCTCGAAGAAAAATTTGATTCGCAACGAACGACAAGAATAATGGTAGTTTCTATACACATGAAAAAAGAGATTCGAAGAACAGACGAGAAAGGAACCGAACCGACAAAAACAGGGTAATAAATGGATGTGATGAATAATAACTTGGTTATTGAAAGAAAATTCCGGCCGATACGAGTTTTGAAACTCCGAAACATTAGCCCAGTTTCCACGAGCAACGGGGCTAAGGTATCGAAAACCCCTCTCCACCCTCCTATCTTCTTCTCTCCCTTTCGCCTTTTGTCTTCCAAGTTCTCTCGGTGTACGCTTTGGCTGCTGCTACCGATGAGCCAATGTCCCAACCTACCAACCTTCGTACTTGCCTTCAAGCCACGTCCGCATAATGGCTATTCAGATAGCGAATCGATTTATTTCCCCAGAGGGTTTCGGATACTTGGAACCTTTCTCTTTCTCTCTCCTTCTCTCTTCCTCTTTCTCTTTCTCATCCTCCGTGAACTTGGAACAAATCCTCCTCCATTCTCGTGCTCCAAAAATTCTTTTCTATCGTAAAATGTTTTTCCACGGAAACCGAATTCGGCGCTATCTCTTTATTTCGAGCGAAAAGGAATCGCGAGATGTATATAGAAATTTTATCAAACGAAATGTAAGAAAAAGGAAGAATGTAATCTCCGTCTTTTTAATGCCCATCATAGCATTACCTGGTAAAACATAGAAGGATAAAAAGAGACGCGGCTCGTATTGCCTTATAATGATACTATGTACGTTAAAAATATGGTCATAATGGATACTTTTTTGACGATTATGAAATAAAATATCGTTTTAACTTTTACAAAAACTTGAATTTTTGAAAAATGTAAGTTTCTCTGAAATTTTTGAAAAGTGATAATAATGCATTTAAACAAGTCGTTTTTAACATTTATAAATTCTAATTTCTTTTTAAAAAGATTTGAGAATTATTACTTTTTTTTTTTTTAACTTTTTAAAAGATTTTTATAGTAAAAATAGATTATAGTAAAAATAATGAAATGAAAGTTATTACAATAATGCATTTTTAAACTTATATCTAAAACAGGATAATCATTCTTTACTAAAGAGAGAGATAAGAGATTTTAAAAAATCCCAAAGTTCTTTCTTATTTTTATTTTTTATATTATAATGCTTTTATTATTAGAATGTTCACATTGAGTTTAATAAAAATTATAAAAATTGTCAATTTTATTTTATGAAAATATTATATGAAAATATTATCTGAAGATTCATTTTTTCTATATTTATGTATTAAAACACATGAATACATGTAAGAAAATTATTGAGAATATATATTTCTAACAATTATCGAATGATACCAAAAAAATATGTTAAAAATGAAAATATCTATATTTTTATTAGAACTCCATCTTGATATCATTGCGATACAATACTTATTCATGTAGATATTAAGAATCGGAACTCAGTATTTGAGTTGAGAATAATAAATATTGAGATAGAAATACAAAAGAAAAAAAGAATAACACAAATACTCGTGTAAGCAGTTTCAAGAATTAGTAAGGATTACTCCGCCATTAGCTAAATAAACTTACCAACAGTGCATCGCGTATATTAGTATATCTTTTCCTACCTTTTATAGAATTATCATAAAATTGCAAACTTGAAGAAACAGTGACAATTTTTATAATTATTTTTATAATACATATCCTATATAAATAAATAATATAAAAATAAAAATAGATTTTTAAACATTCTATTATAACGTTATATTTTTTTCATTTAACTAAAAATATGAAAATATATATAATAATATAAAATTACTCCTAATTTTTTTCCTTTTTTAATATATAGAATATTTGTTTTATCTAAATATAATTAAATAATTTAAAGAAAAAATGTTATGAAAAATATATTACAAAAATTATTTAATATAAGAAGATATATTATGCAGTATTAATAGTTTAATAATTTTTCTATTAGATTTTTGACTTTTATGTACATCTTAAATAATAATAATATATTATTTATTTATATTTTAAATAAAATGCAATTGTCAATATATAAGATATTAATATATTCATGAAATATCTTTGATCAAAACAAAAGTTGATATACAAAAATGTCACTTGAGGTTTATTCATTAAGTTATAGGCAATCGAAGTTTGTATTGAATCGAACGGAGGTGTGGCAGAGATAGAGCAGTCATTCTATCTCTGTTTCACTTCATTTAACACAACTTCAAAAACCTATAATAACTTAGAAGACTCGATTTTGTGTGTTTGTGTTTATTCTAACCCTTCGAGAGATACGCCCCACGAATTATAATATTAACACCTCACATAATCCTGGCTTATGATAACGTTACTCATCAGTGCTATCCCCAGTTTACGATCCTTAAATACATTCGACTGCCATTGTCGACTTAGCACGTGATGTCTTATGCGCCATTCATCGACAGTATTTCGACAATATGTATCAATAAGAATTGATGAATTACACGCTCATAAAAAAATATCAATGTCATTCTTATAACTAAAGATACGTAATTTAATATCATATTATGTATATTTTGCAACATCAGTTCATCACCATTGTTGATTTATCTATTAAAATTAGAAATAGATCGCACGTGTTTCTAATATTTTCTTGCATTTCATATGATGCAGCATATTGATATATATATTTTGCACATATTTTAGGCTATAATATGTGATAACTATTCGAAGTTTTTAGATAATTTGTAATATAAATTAATTTTATAAATCGTTTAAACATGGATGAATATATAATAATGAGAATATAGATATTTGTTAAGAATAATTATGACTTTTCATAATTCAAGATAATACTAAAATTATTAACTATAAAAAAATGAAAGAATTTAAAAAAAAAATAATTTTCAAATTGACAATTTTTCAAATAATACTGATGATGATTTTAATTTTTATGATGATAAAACTTTAGATAGTAAGATTGTTATAATGAGTAAAAAAAAAAAAAAATATTAAAAATGATTCTGAGCCAGAGATAATTAACCATAAATATTCTACTTGGTAGATTGACATTAAATTGTGACAATAATAATTGATTTAACATTTTCAAGACTTTCAACTGAATTTAAAAAATTTTGAAAATGAGATTTTATAATTATATATATTATAATTAAAGTATATTATAATATAATCAAATATCACAGTATATTAATCAAACATCAAATAGACAAAATTACTTTAAAATCTTTAAAATCAAAACTGAACATTAAATATGAATATTAAATAATCAATAAACAATATCACAATAAAATGTCTGATCTGAAAAATCTAATGTGTTAAATGGAAGAAATGATAGAAACAATGAAGAAACTCTCACCTTGTTCGGGTATCCGTTGTATCGAAGAAGTTTCTTGCAGCATTTGCCGCGATTCTCGTAATAAAACATCTGGACCATATCTGCGCGATCGGTCGCCGCGCTGACGGTGAACGGTGCACCGTCCGTTCCTAAACTCCTCGAGGAGGAGGCCGACTGCTGTTGGGCCGGTGATTCCCGGCGGCCGATCGGCACGCACGGGCACCACCCCGAGACCATCACACCGATCGACCCGGATCCACCCCGATCCACGTCTCCTTCCTTCGTCAATTCCTCCTTCTATCGCTGAACGTTGCTTCTCATCTTTCTTCCTCCTCCCCTTCCTCTCCTTTCGTTCCCCTTTTCCCTCCAATCCTTCTCCCTTCTCCAAACTGTGCCCTCTCGCTTCTTCTTTTCCACCCCTCTTCCTAATTATTCCACCGTTCCTCTTCGTTAGCCTCTTCGCAGGTACTTCCCACTTTACAGATAATTTTCCACAGTTCTTTGGTACTTTCTTTTTTTTTTCCTTTCCCCTCCTCTTACTTTGATAAATACTTTAAGAAGAAACTTCGTTGACGTTGACGCAATTTCCTCGCCTTTGTGCTCGTTATTCCCACCTTCGAAGTTAGATTTGCTGCTCCCGTTGCCACGCCGTTTTCCTTTGCAGTTGTAGTTGACGCCTCCAACGTTGTCGTCGTAACGTTGGAGTTTTGTTACTTCTATCAAAATTATCGATCCTTGACACCTTTCGTCCTAAACAAAAATTGGTTTTTATAAAAGTTGTATTGAAGAATTAATCTTTTTAAAATTATAACGGCATGTATACCCGTCGTGACGAAAATTATTACACAGCGGGAATATTGCCAGGTATAAATATTAAAATTTTTTATTATATTATATTTTTATTATATTTTTATTATTAAATATTAAAATTTATTATTTAATCAAAAGATCTTTGAATTGCTTCCCAGCTTCGTGAGAAATAGTTGTACGATAACTTTTGGTCATAAATTTTGAATCTTCTATTTTCTCGTTTCTAAATTCCCTCAAAAATTATTTTACACTAGAAAGTTGATAAAAATAAAGACGATTTTTTCTAAAGAAAATTTTCAAAATTCAAACAATCTTAAATGTTTAAAAAAATTTTTTAGATAACTAAAACTAATATTAATTGAAAAATTAAAGCATTCTCCTTGTAATATTCTTCTTAAAAGTTGGTGTATGATTTTTTTCTTACATTATTCCGTGCTTTGAGTAAAGTACGTTATAGATATTTTAATAAATTAATATTTCATCGATTTCAATGTCGATGGCATGCTTTTCATTCAATGGAAGCGTAAAAGAAGATGGTAAAAAAAGAAAAACGGTAAAAAGTCATTTTAAAAAAGAATTTCAATTTTCAAATTTATAATAATTTTAATTGAATAAAAAATTTTCATTTGAAAATCGTTTGAATTTTTTCAATTCTTTTTTTAAAAAAACGATCTTTTTACTTATTTTCTAGCATAAAGTGATTTTTAAATTGAAAAAACTCAATTTAAGAACATGAAAATAAAACGTTTAAATGAAATGTTTTTATGAATATTGAGTTTTTTTCATATAGCAGATTAAAGATTTATAATAAGATTTATAATAATATTTCTTACTTCTTGCATAATGTGATTATATATATAATCACATTATAAAAGTTTTTTATAAATTATTTCATTCAATATATATTTCACAATAATATATGAAACATCAATTATTCAAATTTCGATTATTTTAAATGTCTATTATGATAATTAATATTATCGTTATCAATATAAAATATTCATATAATAAACTTTTTTAGTATACAAAAAACTATTTACATATATTTAAAAAACATATTATAATATATCAAAATATTTTTTAAAAAATTAATTAATATTTTAAATTAAAGCAATCAATAATCAATAATTTTAGATTTAATTCCTATAATCATAAATTGTGTGCATGTATGCATGTTTATCCATGCTGCTCGATTATCCGAACAATTCGATTTTCCGAATCATTTGAAAAATAATTCGAATAATTGATGCTTTATTATAATTTAATTATAATTTAATATAAAAATAAAAGAAAAATATATCAATATAATATAGATGAGAGAGTAACATATGTCATAATAAACAATATAAAATAACAGGACTGAGAAAAAAATAATAATTACATAAATAATCATTCAGATAAATATGTAATTTAATATCAACTTATATAAGTATTTTATATTTCATTAAAATATAAAAAAATTGGATTATATATATAACATAATATGATATTGAAAGTTATAATATTTATTACAATATCTAAAAAAATAAGAAATGAAAAGAACATAATTATCTTTCATGTTTATTACAATTTATTATGTTTTAATTAAACACAAAATTAATATTTATATCAAATCCAATTAGTAAATAGTATTTGCTTATCATTTAGATATTAAATAAAAAATAATATATCTTTAAATAATTTATAGAGATATTTTCAATTTTCTAATATTTGTTTGAACCATAAAACATCTCTTTCACAAAAGAATTCAGATAATAATTCTAAGATCTAAAATTGCTATTTCGATTTCAAGTATCCTCTATCGATCTGTTGCCGACAATATTCTTCGAATAGAGACAGCTGACAAAATATACAAAATGCATATAATATATTCATAGGATATTTTTCGAGAGTTGAATTTAGAGATCAAAACGAGTACAAAAGTTGATATAATAAACAATCAAGCGAGATAGAAATGTTTCACTTTATATATATCTCGCTTTATCTAACACAATTTTGTTTATAACTTAATAAACTTTAACCAAACTTTATATATCAACTTATATAAACTGTTATTTTTAACTTTTAGAATCAATTTTGCAAAAGTGTCTCACAATTATTAACATTTTGTAGAAATAAATGATGGCATTTACACCTATATTATCACAATTGTCACGAAATTGCATATTATCTCATTGATCAGATACATTGTAATGTAAATCGCGATTCATAAATCGTTACGTGAAAGAATATTCCAATGCGTATCACGTGCACGAATCTCGTTTAAAAAGATTAAACCCAAGGCCAAATTTAAAAGCATTTCATGCAGTTTAATACGTAAAAAGTATATAAGAAAAAAACATCTTGAAATTGAAGTACACGATCTTGAAGTTAGCTACAAGTTAAAGTATAGTCAAATTTCTTGTATAAAGGAATTCAAATTAATTTTCAATACCGAGTGTAGAGTAAGAATGTAACAATCGTTCGCCATCTTGTCAAATATGAACGCTCTCCGGAAATTCGTTCGAGAAAGAAACCCCGAGAGAAAAATGAGTGCAGCGGAAGTGATATCGAGGTGATTCCTTGCACGAGTTCATTGATTCTTCCGCGCTGAAGAACGGAGGGATTCGATTTCACAGATATCCGAAAGTCGAGAAATTCGATCGTTCTATCACGCGATTCCGTTCAAGGATTAACTTCAAAATCAACGCGTAAAGCGGGAAACATTGGAAGGAAAGAGAAGTCGATTGATGACGAGCGATTCTACGATAAACGACGGATTAAATTAATCTTTTTCGTTGGATTATTTTTTTTCATTGAAGAGAAATTCTCGAGATCGACCACGCGGTAATAGTGGCAGCGAACGCGAAAGAAAAAAAAAAAGAAAAGATTACATTCAAATTTGCAATTCATGAGAGGAGGCAACGATATTTGTCGTCGACGAAACAGCAATATTTGCAGGATACGCTAGCCGACCTAGTTCAAGGATGGCGCCTAGACGCCTGGTTCCTAGACGATATTTCGCGATACTTTTATTTTCTTTCTTTCCCTTTATTCCCTTGCGACTAACTCGGTGACGTACTCATGTATACATATATATACGTATATAGTTTGAACATAACTTTCTTCTAAGATATTTTCCACGTGATACACGAGAACCGATTAAATTTGAAAACGGTAGAAATAAAAGAGCAACAAAAGTGGTAACTGTTGTTTATGGAGAAGGAAAAATTTCCTCCTCTAATGTAACACTTGGATGGCGGATAATGCATTCAACGTTCAGGCTGATAGTAGATATAACTATAAAAACGAGCTAAATCTCGAGCCATATCTCATTTGCACGTTATTCGATGAAAAATTGAAGATTTTGTGATATCTTGTGACATCACAGCTATCAATAAAACAGAAGCGATTTATTACACGTTTCGGATTGTTTTGTTCAATGAAAATGCAAATCGAATCTGTTCCTCTTCTGCATCTAACAAAGAAACGATCGATAAATTTTATTTTATGATTTATGGTTAACAAAAAGTTATACATTCTCCTTTCTTTTCTCCTTTTGACATTTTGATGCAAATCAAAGAGTAGCATTCTAAATTTGAAAACTTGCACTCATTGCGCGAGAAAAAATATTCTTTCGATTAATTTTCTTAAAAGTCAAAGCAATAATTTCATAAGCGATCGATTTTTTTAATTTCTTTCTTAAAATTCCCTCCCTGCTCTTTTTTTTTTCTTTTTGTTGCGATTTTTTCAATTTTTCGTCGAAAATGTACATATCGCGGAAGAATGCGAACGTTTACCGACCGCGAAAAACTATCCAAGTGTTTTATATGGAGCTTTCGATACAGAATGACCGATTGGCCGTTGGTGCATTTGGGGAAGGGCTGACAGGAATGGATGCGGCGAAATGGAAACCGCAGGTTCGGCGAACTCTCCGAAAATCGGGCGGAAACTCGCGCTTCTGACGGATCTGTACACGTCCAGGTTTTACCAGCCATGATTCCGTTCGAAGCAAATACAGTAAACCGATTTTAAATTTCCAAACTTGATTCACCTACATAACTGCATAAACATTGCGACACTATTGTGTAAAAAATTCCATTATTCGCGACGTCATCAATCATCGAATTTCCTCGCCGATCGATATATTCTCTTTCGATTTATATCTCTTATATATGTGACGTTTTTCGTTCAAACAATTATATAGATCGAAGCGTGTACGATATCATTCTTGAGAAGAAAGAAAAGAAAGAAGAAAGAGAAATTGATGATAATTCCTTATTATTTAATCTTTTTTCAGATTTATTGAGATATTGAAGAAATGTATGTGTTTATTACAGAAATATGTTAATATGTATACATAGATATGGGTTTTAAAAAATTTTATTAGGGATTACGTTATCTTAATATTATTTTTTAAAATTATTTAAGAAATAGTTTATTTTTGGAATAACATTAATTTATGAAATGAATTATTTATTTACTATTGTTATTTGCTATTTGATATCGATGAAAATAAATAGTTTTTAATATAAAGCATTAAATTTATATTTTTATTATTTTTGATTAACATTATTATATTATTGCTTACTATATTATATATATTTATTGTTCAGTACGTATTTTGAAAGTTATTTCAGGAACGAATTTTCCGTTAAAAATACACAAATATTTCCTTTAAAAAATTAATTCATATCAACTTTTTTATTTATTATAAATATTCTTATCTGAAATTCCTTTAATCAAATAAAGAATATAATTTCAATTGAATTATTTATCAAATAATAAATAGTATTATTTGAAATATTTTTAAATTATAATTTGAAATAAATTTTTCAATTTTTCCAGATCTGTATACATTCATCAGATTATGAATATATAATAGTTGGAGAATTTGGTAATATTAACTTCTTGCCTCACAATTTAATCGTAAAATGTAGAATCGACAAATGCTATTTCATTTTGTTCAAAACTTGTTCAAAACTTTTATAAATCGGACAAAGTAAAATTGTAAAAAGATGAAAATTTTTTAAATTTTCCATGTTTTTGTCGAGTATGATTTGCGATAAATAGCTTTCAAAGTTGCATGACGTTTTCCAATTAAACACTGGAAACTCATGACGTTATACACAAAGCAAGAGGTTAATTACTAAACTGCGGATTTTTATGCACTTGAAACTTGTTCAAATAACATGTCTAACAAATATATCATTATTTTAAATGTATGCAAAATTATGCAAAATATAAACATATATTGATCACAAAAGTATCTGGCTAACTTATATTCATACTTTATGAAAAATTGTACGTCAATAAAAGAAACAATTCAACATCTATATTCATAATATTTATTTTTATAACGATATAATAGAATTATTTTCTAAGAAATACTTGGTAAAAAATTATGTTAAAAATTAAGTATCAGTATATTAAAAGATTTTGGCATTATTCATATATATTGCAAAATACTTATAATTTTTACTATAGTATAACAATAATATGATATAACAACAAAGTTTTATTAATTATTATCTGAAAAAATATATTTATTGAAATAAATTCTATATCATAATAATGGAATATATACATTATTTAAATTAGTGTATCTGATTTTCTTTAAATCTTTTTATGTATTATGCTATTTAGAATTTTTGCAAATTGTGCTATTATATTTTATTTAAAATATGATTAAATTTGTTTATGATATTTATTTATCATAATTATCATATTTACAAAATTGGTATTCATTTATATTTATCTAAAATAACCAAAATACGTATAGCATGAAAAGTATATATTTACATAGAAATCCATATCAAATTATCGAAAGTATAATAACCGATCATTATATCGTTAATATCATTATATTCATCATATTAAAAGATTAATTTGTCATCAAATCTAATTCATTCACATGGAGCAAATTATTAAAACAAAAACCACCGATAATCTATCAGACAATGATATTTCTCTTGCAATACAATTTTTATAGAAGCAGAATTCTAATACACAGAAACTAAATTTTTTTTAAGCAAATTTTTTAAATAAAATGTCGTAATTACAATCATTCTAAAGGCATTTTAAAGTTACACAAGAAACGTCAATGAATAGAAACGGCTCATTAAAAATTGAATGTCGAGTTTTAAATTCTCTTGACTAATAGTCTAAAATGAATTTTAAAAAAAGAAAAAATAGAATAAAGATTCGTTGCAAAACGAATGTTGAATTATTATTCGCGAAAAGAGCCAAACATTTGACAGAGAATTGCAATCTTGATTGGAATCGAATATCTTACGTAACAATGTATTGTACTCTAAGCATGATCATAGCAAAGTTTGCTTGGACAACATTCATGTTAACAGTATGAAAATAGAAAAGTAACATAATGAACGGTTGTCAAAAAGCACGTTTAGCATAAAGAGAAATATGTTTTCTATACATGTGAAAATGTATCATAGTGAAAAGATCAAAATCATAAAGGTAGACGTACCTTGATTCGAAGGTGGTCGATGCGAGAATCTGGAGCAAGTCCGTGGCAAAAAATCCACAATTACCGTGCTCACAATTCTTTTCGAGAAAATTCAGCTTCGAACATTCGTCTCTATCGACTAGACGATTTTAATGGTTTTTGAAATGGCATATCTTGCATGAATACGAGATAGAACGTGTAAGAAGCGAGGAGGAACGTAATCAAGGAAGCGGACGAAAGGATTCTTAAATCGTGGACAGAAAAGACTGTAAAATGCGAGAGAATAATATAGGGAAGGGCGAAACAAAGATGAAAATAAAGAAAGAAAGAGAAGAGAGCAAAAGATGCGAAATATGGAAACAGAGATTAAGATAAAAGTAAACAGACAGTTACACTGATAGAAAGAAACAGAGAGAGAGAGAGAGAGAGAGAGAGAGAGAAAGGGAAGGGGAGAGAAGGATGGATAACAAAAAATCGTCGGAGATACGGTGAGATTTCGAGGCCAGATAAAGTTATATTCGGTGGTGATTGTCAATGTCGATAAATAACTGGGAAAAATTGAGAGAGGAGAAGAGGAAGAGAAAAGCAAGGAATGCGCGCGTCCGCGCAATTGAAACAAAAGGAGAAAATGAGACGCTCGAGACGGCGAGCGAACGCGAACTAAGAAGGGCACGGGCTCGTCGGCTCGTCGCGCTCGACGTCGCGCTCGACGACGAGCGGCGCTTCCTTCGTTTCGACGGCGCAGGACAGACTGAAAACTCGCCGCCCGACGATGCTCGACGATCGGCCACCACCACCTCACTCGTCAGACCCCTCACCCCAACCCTTTTATCCGATCCATCCCGACTGACTGTTCCGTTCTCTAGCACGCGTGCCTTCCTTCCGTTCTCCCGTTCTACTGTCCCGTTTCCCTGTTCCGTTCTTCCGTTTCGCGCTCACTCTTCCACCGTTCCGCTCTTCCTTTCGACGCTCCAATTCCTCGTTCCAATTATTCGATTTCGTTTCCTTTTCTTTCCCTCCTCGCTCCCGTTCTTCCGTTTTGATAATGCGATTCTTTCACTTTCTTCAAAGGTCTTCTCAAAACGACGTTACCTCTTTTCGAATGAAACTCGTCGTCGTTAACGCGACGCGACGTAGTATACGATGTGACGCGACACTGTGAGACACGCGTTACACGACTATACGCCACGGAAAACAAGGGGGTGCTTCTAGTCGCGGTCCATGTGCGGATCGGAGCGCGCATGCGCAGTAATAAATCTCCTTGCGAACTCCGCGAACCGCGCTACGATTGCTCGTTCGTGCATTACGATCGCTACGTGAACCTCCTCTAATTTTCCCGCGCCCCACAGATTAACAGATCAAGTTCAATATATAAATCCAGGTCAAATCCAATGTTAAAAGATAATTTCATGGTAGATGTTATTTATAAAATAGTACGTGGAATACTTGATGCTTGATTTTAAACTTTGAAATGAGTACTTGTAAATTTTGAAAATCTATTTTTAAGTACTTTGATGTTGAAATTAATCGAATCTCTTATAAATACTATATTATAAAGATCAAAAAGATACAGCGAATTCTTATTATAAATTTTGAATTTTAGAAAATGATATAGACAATAAATAGAATTATTTTATTCTAATATTTCTATTTCTAATTGTTTAAATATAAAGAATATAAAGATACGAATATAGCATATCTATTTTATTTTTTAATCAAGAGATAAATAGAAAAATCAAAAAGTTGAAGAATTTTACATAAAATATATTGTATAAATATAAATATTATCAATCTTATTAAAACTTTTTTACAAAGATAAAATCAGACTAGTACAAATTGTTTTTTCAAGAAAACAAGTTATAAAACAATGTTAAACATTATTTAATAGAAAAGTTTTATTAAACACAAACTTATAAAAGCGTAATAGATAATGTCAGATAAAACAATGACAAATAATTTATTTATTTTGCGATAATTGGATATATAAATTATGCTTTCTGAAACTGTGTAATAATAATGGATAATTAGTGCAGTATGTAATAATAATGCATAATTATTGCATAGATATTAATCTATAAAGTCTTTAAGAAATCTTCAAAAAATTTTAATTAAAAATCAAATATTTCTCTTATTTAATTTAATTTATCTCTTATTATATATAATAATCAAAAATAGAAATAAAATCTTTATTAATGTATTAAATCTTTAAATTTTCATTAATATTAAAACTACGATTATTATAGTAGTAATCAAATAACTTTTCGTTTTTAATAATAGTAATAATTGTATAATTTAACTTTTTTATTTGTTTTTTAAAAATCATAAAATAAATTTCACTTCAATAAAAAACAGAAACTTTTTAAAAATTTTCTATTAAAACTGAAGCATACACCTATTAAACACCTATTAAACAAAAAAAACATAATTATCAATAACAACTATTATAGAAGAATCATCATAATTAAATATAATCATTAAATTAATTAAATTTCATTTCTTTTAGAAATACTTTCTTCACTTCTGAACACAAGAAGGATCGAATTTATCATGTTCACTCTATTTCTTTTTTTCGAAATGTTCATCAAGATTTCGAATATTATTCTTTAATATTCGAATTTACAACTTACTATTATAAAATCAATTATATCATTCCATAAATATTTCAAAATTTTTTTTTTATTTCAATATTTAGTGATAAAGAAAAAGTTGGTGAAAATTTATCTGGCCAAAACACGATTTTTCTTTTAGAAAATAAAAGAAAAATCGTGTCTATCTTTTCCTCTTCGTTTTTTCTTCCTTTCGTCCTGCTCATACTTTTCTCATTTTTTTCTTGTTTTTCTTCTTCACGGTTGTTTCGAGAGCAACCCTTGGAAATTCACACGGGATGTAAACGTGGAATATCGTCTTCGCAGTAGTTCTATCTTTAGATACTTGCGAGGACAAAGTACGCGTGTGTCTCGCAAGAATTATTTATGCAGAACGTATGCAACCAAAAAGAATCAAGCATTCCTCTATGTGAGCTGCCGCTTCGTTATTTTGGCTAATATTATCTTGCTTGGGGGATGCTAATTTTATTAACTTGGACCAAAAGATAAACGTTGTATCTGCCTTATTGGAAACCACAGACTTAACATCACATGGTTTATTATAATTTACCTGACAAGCTGTAATAAATGAAACAAGCCGTTCATTTATTTCATTTGTTTGAGCCCGATAGTGATGTGACACTAGTTATATTGCTACCAACTCATCATAGTGATACGACTAGTCTATTTTTCTATTTGTATTACGTTGAAAATACAGATATTTGACAAAAATAAGTATGATGAGAAAATGTTTTCTGAAAGAGGTGGAGTTTAATACTAAAATTTTAATTTTGAGTATTAATAATTTTATTAATTTCTGAGATTTTAGTTAACAACTTTTGTACTGTATGATGTTATATCTAATTATGCGATCTTTTTAATAATTATCATTATCAAATAATAGATAATTTCGAGCTACATTAATTTCATATTTATAAGTTGTCCTATGTATAATCCAAAAATCTGATTTTTCACTTTGAAGAAATTAAACATATTTGACTTACAAATAAACAAATAAATCAATGATAAATTAAGTATAAAAAATAATAAAATCAATTATAAAAGAGAATAAAAAAAAATAATTTGGAGATAAAAGTATTTGATGCGCAAATATAATGATTGGTACTATTTTGAAAAATGATCCAGTATTGTATTATGTTAAAATTTAAAAACAATTTTTGTAAGCAACAATTTTTGAGTTAACCATATTAATGATTTTTCATGCAATTGAAGAAATACTTCATAGATAAGATTATATTTTTAAAAACTTCAATAGAATATGATCAATTAAAAAATATAAGATGTTAATGCATTCATTTGGATTTGTTTGGAAAATTGATTCTAGAAATTAAAACAAAAATTGATATACAAAAAGATATATAAAAATTAATGCAAAATAAAATGATACATTTTTAATTCAGAAACGATAATCAGCTTTTAATAATTTGAAGCTCAATACACTGAACAACTAAAGTACATTTATAAGTACATTTATAATAATAAATAAACTTAATGAATCATTCATTTTAATCGTGAATTCATAATGTATCAAAATTATATGGTAATATTGAAGCATATATTGAACATAATACTAATGTTAAAAACAAAACAAACGATATTATTTAAAATTATTTAAAATTATTTTTATATAATAATTATTTATTTAAAATTATTTTTTTTTAAAATGAAAATTAACAAAAATAAAAAGTTTTCTATAAAATTATCTCATTTATAGTTTGCAAAATGTTAAATTAAGAAAATTCTCATTCCACTTCTCATTTTAAAATATTCCTTTTAATTCTTCTATATCTCGGCAAATTATTGCAATATCCCACTAATAATTTACAGACATATACATATATTACTAAAACACACTTAATTATTATAATTAAATCATAAAATTGGATATAATAATCAGAAAAAGAAAATATCTGAAGAAACGTCCATTATCGAAAGAGGTGCTCAATTACGGTCTCACATTTTGCAAAATCGTATCAGAAGGGATGAAGGAATTTCGAGGGATGCAACGACAAGTCATTCCGTTCTCAAGAGGATCGAGGTGATATGGGGGATGGCACAAAAACCACCACCCTAACGAACCTATTTACATTCGATAATTAAACGAATGCCCACGCAGCGAAGCGTGCACGAGCAAACTCGAAAACAAATCTGCACCCCAAACTCGACTCGTAGCTTTGACGTCTATCTCGACTAATAATGCAACTTTAAAACCCTCGCCCCCGTTTCGTTGTCTAAGAAGTTTGAATGGACGAGTATGACTCAGGACCCATTGGTGAAGCGTACAAAATACGAGCTGTATTGTCCTGACACTCCGTTCGATTACTGTGAACGGCGTAAGCGCGAGAAGAATAAAAGAAAGAGATAAAAAAAAATACGCACAAGTTCGTTTGAACACGTCTCTTCTTCCTCTTCTTTTCGCTATTTATTGATCTTGGTAATCATGATTTAAGACATATACAATTTGATTTGTTTTTTATCGATATGATATTTAATTTTTCTTTAATTTTTTTAAGAAATTTTAATGTACTTTTTACTATTCATTAAATATGTTAAATTTTTTCATGAAATAAATAAGCAAATGACAATATTAGAAAATTAAAATTAAAATTATAAATTATTCTGTTACACGTTAAATGAGTTGATGATTCTCTATAAGAAAATTTATTCTGTCAATAATATTAAAAGTCTCGAATGTTTTTTAAATATCTAAAATCATTTTGGAAAAGTAGAATAGTGAATAATTTAATAATTAATTTTATAAGTAAAATAACATTAAAATATGACTCGATCGCTATTCTAGAAAAATGAAATCATGGTGATTTCAAAAAATTAGATCTATAAAATTAAATCTTTTTTAAATAATTTAATACATTCATAAAACATCTTTAAAAGATCGATTCTAAAAATCATAATAAACTCAAAAGTTGAAAAGATAATATTTGTTGAAACTTACTTATTAAATTATTACTTATTAAATTATTAGTAATTGAAACTTTTAAATGAAATGAGATAGAACAAGACTATTCTATGTTCCTCTTACTCTATTTCCGTTTCATCGAATACAAACTTAAATTAAATTGTTCATAACTCAATAAATAATTAACATTTTTATATATGTACAGTGGTCTCTAAAAGTGATCATTAAAAAATAATCCAATATATAAGATACAAATCTGCAAACAAACAAAAAATAAAAGAAGAAGAAAAAAAAGAAAAAAAAGAATAAGTGAATAAAAAGTAAAAGAATATATTATGTACAGTTTTTTTGCAAATTGGCATAAAATCATATGAAAGTTAATTTTAATTTTTTAAACAAAATTATATAATTTTTAATACATTGATCAATGCAATACATCATAGTTTATAAAGAATAATATTTATCTATTATGTCGAAAAATTATTAGTTTAAAATACATTTTTTCATTTGAAGTTTATAAAACTTATTGTAATATGAAAGGTAAGAAAAGCTTTATCTGAGCCTCGTCTTTCGTGTAATAAATTTTAAATAAATTATTGCTCATCATTTGTTATTTCATTGAAGTAATTATTTATTCTTTTTATTTATTTCTCCATTTCAGATAAAAAAAAGTCTCTAATCCTATAGGAGAGACATGGGATAAACTCCAGATAAACATTTGACTAATGACCAACAGCAGTCAATTATTCCATACTAAGCCTTCCAAAATACCATACCAATAGAATTTACGACAGGATTAAATACTTTCCATTTAAATAAAAATAAGAAATAAAAATCTAAATTATTTTAAATAAAATAAAAAATCAATCAATTTTTACTTAAAATAAAAATGTTTGTAAATAATTTCAATATTTATTTAACAAATAAATTATTTTGAATGATTTATTAAGTTTGACTATTTCAAATAATAATATAAAATAAAAACTAATAAATAATAAAATTCTTCGCATATAAGAAATATATATATATCACAAAAATTATAAATTAAAAAAAATCATTAAAAAATAAAAATACTATTAAAAAATATATACTTTATTTTTCTAATAAAATCAAATTAATAACAAATACCAAATAAAATAATAAATATTAAAATTAAATTTATTCATCATATGCATTATTATTCAAATATTATTATAAATAAAATAAGAATTTTATTTCAATAATTATTTGAATAATAGTTTATTTCAACAATGCTTTATTACGTTTATAATATATATACGTTATTTAAAATGAAGTATCGATCGTTTTCCAGTTGATTAGCCCTTTGCTTGCTAATTATCACAGAAATGTCTCCAAATTCATTCTGCCAGCGAACACAGTTCGCAAACTGCCGCGAGCAATTCGTAAGCAATGGTATGGATCTGTTTTCTATAAACGAACTGTTTGCAAGATTGTCAATTGCTTGTAAACTGTGTTCTGTGGACATTTATGCGAACAGTGCACAACTAGATTCACATTCATTGGATTCTCTATCCACATAGTAAAAAATGGCGGGTCAGATTGGATTGAAAATTATTGTCGAGATTTCTTAAAAATTCAACGAAATTCTTAAAAATTTCGAAAATCCAAATATTTCTGAACTACATTCGTAATTTTTTGATTAAAAATCAAAGGAACACTCAATTTTATTAAAATTAAATAAAAAAAAATGATCAATATTTGAATTATTCATAACTTCGTATATTTATATTTTGTTTTATAATATTCCATCTTTAATGATCTTATCGATTATAACTCTCAAGAATTCTGAAATTCGCAAGAATCTCGAAATTCTTAAGAATTCCAACATTCTCAAATTTTCTAAGATATTTTCGGAGCTCGACTCGATCTGATTCCATCTTTCTAGTATTGAATTTCCAACATTTTCGGATTCTCGTATCTCCATTATATAATTTATTTATTTCATTCGCAACAATGAGCTAACAATGTAAACATTCTTTGCAAACAATGTATACAACAAATTGATCAGCGAATATCGTTTGCACATATTGTTCGCTTGTGAATCTTATATCATTTTTAGACTGTTATTCGAGTAAACAGTTTGCAAACTATTTATGAAACAGCTCATAGACAGTAGATACTTCAGCAAATTGCAATTGGTAATAAATTCGCCTGCAAATAAAAACAATTTTTATTCGAGAGAATAAGCAATGTGCAAGAAATATACAGAGAATCAAAGAATCAATATCCATACAATCTTGTTTGTGAACATAACAATTCATATATTTTATTTCATTCATACTTTTACGAAATATCGTGTAACGAATTAACCAACAAATAATATTTGCACAACAATGTTCGTGAACTGTTTTCGTTAATGAATAGATGCTTCATCTATACACGTTGCAACAACTTGCAAATAGCTGGTAAGCAGCTTTAGCCAGTGTATACGCAACATTACAGAGAGATAATCGGTAAACAACGAACGGTTCACGAGCGGCCAGCGTAGATCTGATCTATTAATCACGCGGCGGAACACGAAAATTAAATTTTTAAAGAGCAACAAACGGAAATGGATTATAAATCTATCTATTTATAACCCTTTCCTTATATTCTTTTGATCTTACTGATTAATAAAATCGGGGGGAAGAAGATCGATGAAACTGGATATACGATCAATATCCCTTCTATTCGAGCGATAAGAATCAAAAATCGGAAATTGGATACGCGAAAGTTTCAGATTATAGAAGGAAAAGGCGATATAGCCGTTTCCATTGGTTCGAACATTCGAGATTCGGACGCGCTTAACGACGAAACTTTTCGGAGGGATCGGCGAGCTTCGCGAGAAACCCGCTCAAGGAAAGGTGGAAAGAAGACGGGAAATGATGAGCCACGAAAAAGAGAGAGAAAGAGAAAGAGGAGGAGGAGGAGAAGGATAGGGCAGAGTTGTTTCAGGGCCGCTTGTAACTCGTTGCATTGGCAAACGAATAAACGAGAAAATAGGCAGGAAGAAATGAAAAGAATATAAAGTCAGGCAGAAGCGATGTAACGCGATGGAACAGCATTGGCCGTGTTCCAGATTTCCCTAAAATCCCCACGGGAAAGCTATTTGCTGAAGTTATGGGGGAAAGAGGGGGAGGGAGGAGGGGGAGGGGTAGGGTCGATACTCGGTTTCGCCGAGGATATAAGCGGATTTTTTTACACGCGCGATAATTGAAGCGCGCTCATTGTTTCCCTCGGCCGAGACCCTTTCCCGAGACCCCCTTTATCCGCTCCACCTTTCATCCGGTCATTTTTCCTAAACAACGGCCACCGTTAATGGATAAACAGTCGACATAATGGTGTCTGGCGATTTCGAGCATTGTTTCAATTTATAGGTGCGTATTATACGTTCTCAAAGCTTGGACGACAAGCAATTTCGCTGTTCGATAGACCGGACGTAACTCGAACGATGCCCCTACTGATTAATAAAATACGCTTCGTCCTCTTGCGATGCGTCGACGCACGTTCTACGTTATACAATGTGCAAGTTTGTCTCTGCGAATGATCTGGTAGTCTGGTTCGAACGATATCGGTATATCAGATAGTTTAACAACCGTATCTAAGTATTTATTTTACGTATTTTAAGTATTATTTTTATTTTAATATAAATCATTAAATAATAATAAGTAATAAAAGTGATGTTAGGAAGGTATGTAATCACATTTTTAAATTAGAATAATTTATTAATTAATTTTATCAAAAAAATATTTTCTTCGTAATTGTTGTTCGTAAAAATATGTTCTTAGTAATTGCAAGATAAAAAATGTGATATCTATCATTTTGATGGGTTTGATTGTTCAGAGATGATTGATAAGATTAATTGGCAGTCGATACGTGTCTTTAATATGAAATTTTGACATGCAAGATGAAAGAGATAAATATTTTTTTCTGGAGAATGTTATTTGATATGAAAAAATAAAGGGAAAGAAGAATCCAAAATATAAAATTTTAGTTTTGGGAATACATGTCTTCATAAGATGCATAAGGTCCTTTTTCACGAATAAAGTAGATAAATAGAAAATTTAAGAGATCCTAGAAACTAATGCAGAAAATTGGTATGCAAAAATGTCCCTTGAAACTCGTATTCCAAGTTATATGCAATTTAATTTTACACTAGATGAAGCGAGACGAAGATGGAGTATAATGGAAATAGAAATGTCTCACCACTGTGTCATTTCATTCAATGTGAAATTGAAAATAAATTTTAACGGATATTTTTGCATAGCAATTTTTATGCTTTTACAATTAAATTCTAGAATCACTTTTTAAATTTTCTACTTTATCCAATAATCTTATATGTGTTCATGTACAATTATGATCATTGCATTAGATCAGATTTTATCTCTGTAAAATTTGAACTTTTCAAATACATAAAATAAATATTTATATATGTTGTTTTTAATATAAGAAATCAATGCTTTTAGCATTAACTTTACAATAATAGATCAAAATGTGTTGCATATGCTTTTATTTTTTTATTTGATATAATATATTTTTTATAAAATTTCTTCATATTTACATTATGAATGTATATAAAATATAGTGATAATCTATTACTTTATAAATATATAATACATTCTATGTGGAATACTTTTGGAGATTAAAATAAAGACAAAAATTGACCTTCAAAAATATTGATACTAATTTATTAAGTCATAGTTATAAACATTATATATAAAATTTAGGGAATACACGTGACATACAAACGAATACAAAGAATTCAAAATATAATACGTATTATTATATTTAAATAACGAAACAAATTTCTATTTAAATTCCATTTTTTATATTCAAAATTTCATAAACAATCATTAAAGTTTTTATCAAGTCTCTCTCACTCTATCTCCATCTCGTTCTACTTAACTCAAACTTCAATCGCGTATAACTCAATAAGCCGATATTTTCCTCTTTGAACCAACTTTTCAAAAATATCTCACAAACACATTTAACACATCTCGCAGAATTCTCACTTTTCCAATTATAAAAATATAAAAACACTTATCTCTCGTATGCACAAATTCCTTTCTCTAAGAATTCTCTATTTTGAGCCTCTATTCTTCATCCCTGCTTCGTTTAAGTTTCATCAAATTTCGAATCGACCATCAATGCTGTTCGAAAATACGCCCCAAGGTTTCAAGGGTAACGAAGGAAGGAACAGAGTTAAGAACATTGCTCAATCGAAAATTCGATTCGAAATCTTTGGAAAGCGACCGGTCATTGTTTCGTTATTAGGTTTTCCTTGGCTTCGAAGGGGTCGAATCCGCGGTCGCGCTCAGCTCGATTCGCGTAATTGAATTTCAACCGTTCGCTTAGGGTCGACCAGTTACGTCTTATTGGGTCAGGCGTAAGAAGGATCCTCCTTCCTCCTGCATTATCCATGTAAATTGCGCGCCTAGAGGATGATTACGCTCCTCAACTGTTTCCTACTACTTCCATTTTCCGATACGTCTCTGTCCATCGATTGCGTCGTGACTGCATCGTAAGATCTTATATATCAATCCGTCCATAATTTGAAAAGTAACTGGTTTTATTTCTTTATATCGGCTTTCTTAGATACCATACTTATCTATTGTTTATTGTAATATTTTGTAGATCATGTAATCAAATTTAAATACAATTTAAATACAATTTAAATATAATTTTAAATACAATTTATTTTTAGATATAAACATTTTATTTATAATGATTGAAATTATATGATTGAATAGAATCTTGATTATTCAAATATTAATTATGAATTTATATTGTATGTTAAACAATTGATGATAAACATAGAATTATTTGTTGGAAAAATAAAATATAAAAATAAAATATAAAAATGAAGACAATGTAAATAAAATAGGCGAAGTTTTGATAGTAGCTTAAGAATTACGATGAAATGATATAAGTGATAAAAAAATCAACAGAAATAATCTTTAATAATAATATGAAGCATAGAAAAAAAAAATAATTCTACGAGAGTAATTTTAAAAAAGATTTTTATTTTAGGAAGAATAAATCAGAAAATTAAAAAAATAATTATATATCGTACATAAGTATTATATAATAATGCGATAATAAATTTTCATATTTCAATCGTTCGATTATTCAAAAAATTCGATCATCCAATTTTTTTTACACGTATTAATTAAGTTAATCGAATATGTTCCTACATGAAAATTTTCCTCATGAAAATATAATCAAAAAACTAACAAGGGAGTTATTTTATGTTGCATGATAATGTACTTACCCATCAGACCACGACTCTACATGAATTTTCATCCGAAAACAAGTGTTAAAGAACCTCGGATTATCAAAATTAATTGATGAACAAGGAAATTATTTTCTTGATGTTCATCTTATAAATGTTATTAATAACAATCATGAAATATAAATTAATTAAATAATTAGATTTAGTTAAAGATTTATGAGTTTCAAATCTTTTTACCTATTAAAATACTTTTCAATTTAAAGATTAAATTTAATTCGGTAAAGTGCCTTACATCTTTCACTTCAAATATTGAAGTATCTCATATTTATCATAATATTCGTGATTCAATTCATTATTCGAAGCAAACTTAATATTACTATCTCGATCGAAATAATGAAGTTTCATCGTATTGAAGGCAATCTGTAATGTTAGTGTAATTGCTTTTATCATTCTAGTGTTCTACAATTATTTCTTCTCTCTCATAATTGATACCATACATGTCATAGTGTGTTGTAAATAATTAGTGTTAGATTAAATTCTAAATGAAAAACAAATCGTATCGCATATGAATCGTTTCAAATAAAATTGTTCACATGCAAATAATGTAGCTTTTAACAGAATGTTAGGATAATAAAGAAGAATAAAGGAAATAATAGACATTCTACTGAACTCAGCTGCGATATTTGATTTCACTATAATTATCATATTTGGTTCACTATAATTATTTTTTATTTCTAAAATTAAGAAGTAGAAATGAAAGAGACTTATTACAATGATATTCCAATTATCAAGTAACTATGATAAAAATATTCAAAATAATTTTAACTTTCATTAATTCTATGTTTGTCTATGATTATGCTTAACGATGTATCGATACTAAGAAGTATATCTACTTTATAAATATAAATAAATAGATACACATATTTCTTTTGATATTGAATTTAATTGTATTTTCAATATTGATAATTGAAAAATTCTGAATAATTCATGGAAGAAGCATCTTTAATATGAAGAATATATATTCTATAACGTTGTGTAATTTTTTTCAATAATAAATCAATAATAATGAAAAATTAATAATAATAAAAAATTATCAATAATTAATAATCAATAATAATGAAAAATTATTTTTACATAATATTATTAAATTTTAATATAACTACAAATACTATTAGTTTTATTTTTTTATATTTAATTAAATATTTAAACTTATTTTAATCTTTAGTGTAAAAATTTAATCAGTCAACAATATTAAATTAAATCTTTAAATTTACTTTCTGTCATCGTTTAATTTTGATAATTGAAAAATTCTGAATAATTTATAGAAGCATCTTCAATATGAAGAACGAATATAATAAAGAAATATTATTTTATATATATATTTTATATATATATTTTATATATATATAAAATTATATTATATTTTAACATTTTGTGATTTTTTTTAATAATTTAATTAATAATAATAAAATATTATTTTTAATAATAATAAAAATAGTAAAAATTTAATAGTCAGTCAACAATCTTAAATTCAACTTTTAAATTTACATTTAAATAAAAAGTAAATTACATTTACTCTTATCGTTTTTTTTTTTCATATTTAGATAAAAAAAAATTTCACGACGTGCAGATAACACACATTGAACACAACTATTCGGACGAAACGCGTAAATGCTCCCCGTCCCCCTCCCTTCTTCGAAGTATTCTCAGTACCCATTTTCATTTCTAGTTCGAGACGGAAAGGAACAGCCGCTCGACCGTTACACGTTTGTTTCGAAACTTTGGACAAGCGGAAAAAGTGACGGTAAAAAGGAGAAGGCGAATTCCGGTGCCGTCAAGTTTCGCGATGCGAGAAACCCTCTTGGCGGTAGCCTCGTTCGGGATTACGAGTCGTCGAGAGAAAGTTTGCAAGAGCCGAATCGAACAAAGCTTCGAAAGCGAGCCCCGGTATTAACGGTGGTCGTAGCTTCGCGTTAACTCGCCCCACATTCTCTCCTCTCCTCCGCCGAGGATACACACGCGGTGGTCTGGAATTTCCACATTCCCGGATGTCGGGCTGTTCAGAGCTTTGCGCGCGATTTACCTTTCGCTCTCCTACCTTTCCCCCATCCCATAACATCATCCCATCATCCCTCGCCCTCCCCACTCGACGAGCTTCCCCCTTCCAAGCTTCCCCCGAAATCTCGAAAACGTCATCGACTTATCCGCGCGCTGTTCACTGGCTGCGAGCAGATTTCCAGATTTCCAGGACAATCGCTGTTTCGCTACAAAAGCTGTTATTCGGCGTATATAAAAGTGTGTGGACGAGGCGAGGTGTATTTACGCGGCGAGACGGATCGGGGAATCGGCGATAACGATACTTCCTCCACCGGGATCGGCAGAGACGTCGCTCGACTAAATTCGTAGCTGCCTCGTAAGCTCCCTTTATTCCCTGCTTCGCAACTCCGTCCAACCGTTCTATTCCACGCGCGATTTATTGATCCACGCACAATTCTACCTCGACCGCCGACTCAAACTCGATTTCGACCAGTGGCGCTCAGTTACGCAGTACTACTGGTCTCGACGGTCTATCTTCTTCCCCTCCCCTCTCTCCCCTCCCTTTTTTCCTTTCTGAGCAGAGAATTCGAAATTGTTTGCATCCATCCCCCGCAGGTCGTGTCGCGTACGCGTTGGGAAATGGCAAAGGATGATTGAAGAATGTTGGCGGTGAAATTCGGGAACGGGAAGCAGGAAAAAAAAAGAAAAAAACGGTGAAAATTCGGCCGTTTCCCGTAATTGCAGCCAGACGTTTCCATTACGAATTTAAATATTGATTCCTCTGCCTTCGCCCGCGGCTGTAATGGAATCTCAAAAGGTTGGAAACTGGGCTTTGGAGAGTATCGGTTGGCCGGAGCTCTGGCTAGCCGAACTCTAACCGAGCTCGCTTCTGCCCGTGTGTCGGAATCATCCACTTTCTGCCTCTTCCAACACATTTCGAATGGTAGATCAAAGTTGGCGGTAACTAAGCGGGAGTCGAGAGCTGTGAATCGGTTAATCTACGCTCTGTCGTGTGGATCGATTAGACTCGTTATTATTTTCAAATAGACTGGATGCCCGTGTCTCCACGGGTTTCTTTGTTTGCTTTATTCTTTTTTTTTTTTTTTTCTTTTTTAATAGCTTCTCTTGCTTCGAATGGGAAAAACGAAGGAGAACAAAAAAAGAAAAGAGAGAGGAATTGTGTATCGATCGACACGAGCATCTCGATTTCGTGTCCATGAAAATCATTGCGTTTGCTCTCTTTCTTTCTTATTGACATTCGATATTTGGGTTAAACCAATGGATACAAGAGAAAGAAGGAGAGAAAGAGAGAGAGAGAAAATAGCGATAAGTGTGGATAAGTTATTTAAGTTCCTCCTGTATTTGATATTTTGTCCTATGTAGAATTAAAGTAATAATACGTTAGAAATTGAGAAATGTCGATTATCCGAATTTACAATGAATCATATATGTGTAAATTGTATATTTAACGATTGTATATTTATATTTTGAAATATGCAATCCAGTCTGCTTCAAATGCTCGAGTTTAATATCTTATGTTAATTTAATGCATAAAAATTTAATGCGTAAAAATTATCATATCATGATTAAAAAAAAGAATAATATTAAAATTGAAAAATAAATTAAATATTATTAAAAAAAATAATAAAAGTGCATTTAATTTAATAATAACGAAATATAATATTAGAAAGTCTATAGTGAAAATAGTAAATCAAAATTATTACAATTTTAAAAAGATAATGAAAGCAATTTTTATTTCCGTAAAACTTTGAAAACAATAAATAATAATAAATTAGAGAAATGCCCAAATAGATTTTACATTTTAATTTATTTAAAAAATTGATGTATCAGTATCAAATTCATTAATTCAAAATCTACTGAATAAATAAATATATTATTTTTATTTATTTCATGTCATAAACAAATATCATAAATATTTGGAAATTGTAATTTAATTTCATATTTGATTCATATTCTTTCAGATTGATTATCTAAAAAACTGTTTATTTGAATGGATTACGATTTTTCTGAAATACTTTAGTATTTTTATATTACATATGTTTTGCATATTTTCATGTACAATATAAACAATAAAAAGTTCTAAATTGTAATTGACATTGTAATAATTCCGATTTGTTAATAATTACGATTTGTCTAAAATATTATAATATTTTTATATTACGTTTTTCATATTTAATGTATAATATACATAATAAAAATTCTAATTAATCATTAAAAGATATTAAAGTTGTAATTAATACATTCAAGAACTAGAAAAGATCCAAGTACAATATCCAAGCAAATGTACAAGATGTTACTATATTCGTGGAGCACCTTTGGAAAATTGATTCTTGATAGTTTGAAATAAACACAAATGTTAGTTGAGTTGATTTATTAAATTACAAATTTATATGAAGAAACATGGAAATAAAATGCAACAATAATGTAACAGAAATAACAAACTTACTTATTACTTATAATAAATAATTGACATTTGTCATGTTATGTTGTGTTATGTTATGTTGTCATAAAATCCTGAAGAATATTATTTTATATTGTACTTCATTTAATATGTAATATTTTGAAAATAACTTTTTATGGATACTGAAATTTAATTTATTCCATCCTTAAATATAAATAATTTAGAACAAGTAAATTAATCTAGATCTGTATAAAGCATGTATATCTTTCTAATATTAAAAGAAATATTGAATATTTCAACAAAATATTTTAAAAAATGAGAAAATTCTAAAATGGACGTTTTAATTGGGAATAGTATTGCAATGCAAATTATAATAAATGTAAATTCATAACACAATTCTATTTGATATTTCATAAATGTATAAGTAAAATATATTCTAATATAATAATATATATTTCTATTCTTTAATTATTCCTTTATTGAATATCTGAATGTTTTAGCTTTTTAAGAATTAAAGTATAATATACATCTTTAAAATTTTTGTTTAAAAGATATTATATCATCCTTTTCTAAAGTATTTATTAAATATTTTATTATATTGTTGTTAAATTATAAATTAATGAAGAGATAATGAAGAAATTGCATTTGAATATCTTGTAAAGAAAAAATTTTAAATCTTCGATAGTGAAACAAAGTTCAGAAGAGGAATTCCAAATAATGAAAATATCGATTGAAACTTATTTATCAAGTTACAAAGCTTAAATTCACGTTAAATAAAACGAAACGACAACAGTAGAACTGTTTCATTCTGTTTCTAATGCATACTTTGTAATTTAACTTTGTAATTTTCTGTTTCTTATTTTTAATGCATACTTTGTAATTTAATAAATAAACCCATTCTTTTCTATATTAAATCTTAGATAATAGTGAATATGATAGAATAATAGAAATAACGATAGAATAATAGAATAATAGAATAATAGAAATAAATAATGCTGATATGTACAAACAAGCTTATCAATTAATTCATATGCAAGAATATATCAATATTCTTAAATAAAATATATCAGATATATTTTTCTTAGATTTCAATTAAAAATGTATAGATTTTAACAATTCTAACTTATCCTACGTGAAATACAAAGAATTTTTCTTTATTTTGAAATCAATTAGATATAAAAATATCAATTATCCTTCAATTAATTCAACTTTTGTTACATCATTATATTTATTTTATTTTTTCTATTCTAAGACCGATTGTTATTTCTCCATCGAAAAAATATCCCAAGTTTTTCATTCGCACTGAACTATTACAGAAAAGAGACAAAAATTCCGATCTCTTTGATACTATGTCACTTGTAGTACAGAAATCCACAACATCACCGTTGAAAAGAAAAATAAGGCTGCAACATTGCTATATCTTCCAATTCAAAATTCGAAAGGATTTTCTACAGCCAAAATGGCTTATTCTCGCGGCAATCGGATCACACCGCCGCATCAATGTTTATTCGTTCGTATTCGATGAACGACTGCAAAATCGCGAGATTCATCGATACCTGTTTCCAATTCGCTTTCCGGACTTATTGAAATCTTCCCCTGCCTCGATACCTGGGACTGTTCGTGAAATCATCTCGATCTCATAATTTTTCCCCTCCGATCATATTGGATTCTAAACGGCGCAAACTCTGCAACCTTCGATTTCCGGGCAACTGGTAATCCTTTCCAGCGATCCCTCGTATATTTTTAATATTCTGATAGCCGATAGAGAAGTGGTTATGGTTTTGTGGTCGTCGTTTTTTTTTTTATTCGTGTATAAGTATTTCATACGAGTCAAAAGTTTTCGGTATGGAAGCTTGTCGAATGCATGTGAATGCATATGATAATTCAAGAAAATCAAAACGAATCGATATTCGTTCCCGTTTCATGAATATCCAAGGATATTTTGATCCTTGTAATTTATAATAATAATAATAATATTTAAATTTGATTAAAAATATAAAGTAAATGGATTAATAAGTACAAGAAATTTAAAAAATAAGAATTTTTTGAATAATAATTTATATATGGAGCAATTTCTTTTTCTGGCCAAATATTATTTTAAGTTCAAGTATTTTAAGGTAGAATCAATCGCGCAAAGTTTCAATGCGTTTTTCGTTTTTTAAGAATAATTTTATAACAGTGTGAGATACAGCAAAATTTTAAATTATAAAATATTTAAATTTTTAGTAATTTTTCATCCTGCAATAAAAAAATTGTTAAATTGTTAAACTATTCAAAATTGATTGATTTTATTTCTTTAGATTTGCTATCGAAAAATTATATATATTCGTAAATTTTCATTTAAAGTTGAATTTCTCTTATAGTGTTGAAATACTTTTACTACTAGTAAAAGAGTACTAGAACTAGTGTATATCAAATAATTTTTCAGAGAATCAAAATAAGTTCAGTGATATATTAAACTTGTAATTGAATATCACTTTTTTACTTAAGATTGAAAATAAAGTTTTTGCTTCTTTCATTTTAAAGATTTTTCAAATTCAAATATATCTTAATAATAAATATCTGCTATTGACTTGAATTTGATTTTTTTTTTTTTTTTGAATTTCAAGCTTACAGTTTCATTAAGGAATTATTATAATCAAAAATTGAACGATATGAACAATTTTGGATATAAACGGAAGAATTGATTGCAATCTCTTGACTTCGATACTAAATGTCAAAATTTTAGTTGGAATTATAAACAACACGAAATAATTTATTATAATATATTAATATATCTTTGAAAATTCTAAAAAGAATGAAAAAATAAATGTAGAAGCGTTCTCGTAATCGAGAGCAACGCTTTACATAGTAAACAGACATTTCCATGCCAAACGCGTTCCCTGTGGAATCATTCGCGTGCACCGAGATCAGAAAAATTGCAAGTTCGCGTCGGATGAATTGAATCTACTATCCTCCCTCTAACTGATCGATCACGATCAGTCGACTTGTTTCCAAACTTTCTCATTTCTCATCGTGAACGCCAAGAGTTATAAGATTATGCGGGTTACCAATGAGCCACTTCCTTATCCTTTCGTTTCCGATATATATCTCTGTATCAACCTTTATAAATGGAATTTTTCTTACTTATAAGAAAATCAATGTCAACCGATCATCATTTTTAGGTAAATACTTAGAAATTAATGATATTCTATACTTATACATGTTAGAGCAATATGGGCTAATGGAGTTCAATTCAGATACCAATATATCTGATAATGAGTATCGTTTATCCACATACCGGTTTACGAATCATTGATCATGGTGGATGTTGAAACGATAGCAGCCTCTGCATTACACAATGGAACCTCGATTAATCAATTCCCGATTATCGGGCGTCTTCTGTTTAAAGATATGAATACGTTTGAGAAGAATTGTTACTTTTTATCAGAGAATTTTATTTAAAATTATTTGATAACAACTTTCAAATAATCTTAATATATTATTAGCAAAAAATAATTCTAAAGAGTTTTAATTCTAAAGAGTTTTAATTAAAGTATTTTAATATAAGAGTTAATATAAAGATTAATATAAATTTTCTATTTTTCTTTTAAATTTCCATCTTTCTTTCACTTCATTTCATAATTACTTTATTTTCATTAGGTTCCTCATCATTACTTTTTACGATTGATAATTGTTATCTATATTTATAATTGACACATTACAATTAATTGGAAATATTCAAAATATAAAAATCAATTATAAAGAAAAGCAGAAGAGAAATTTATATAAAAAATGGAATTGTAGGTATTTTTGAATTATTTTATAAATCCTCCATGATTATACAATCGGTTTTGATTTAACTAAAATATTTATTGCACTTCAATTTTGCTTAAGATAATTCGAAGTCCTAATAGTTTTCCACACGTTATTTGAATTTCATAAATTTTATTTTATAAAAAAACATACAAGTATGCATCATTCATAAATAAATTAATTATTTGTAGAACTTTCTACGATAATTTTTTTTTAATCATTTCTATTTTAATAATGAAAATATTAGTTTTATTGCCAACGACTTGGATAGGACCGCTTGGGAACATCGTGTGTTGTTGGTTTCTTTTTTTTTATCTTCTCATATATTTTATCAATGTTTATTAATTTCTACAAGTTTATATTGTATATTATACATTGTTTCTTTTTCTTTATTTTTTTAATTTTATAAATTGCGTTAAAAAGACTTATATTGCACGTTGCGATATTATTTAAATCGGTGTAATTGTTTCAATATTTCTAAATCTTATTATTTTTCAAATCAAACTGTGTTCAATATTTTAACGATAATAATAAATTTTCTAAGGAGAGTTAAGAAAAGTGAATGCCAACGACCATACCACGTAGGAACTACTGGTTCTCGTTCGATCACCAAAGTCAAGCTACGTCGGGCACGGTTAGTACTTGGATGGGTGACCGCTTGGGAACACCGTGTGTTGTTGGTTTCTTTTTTTTTATCTTCTCATATATTTTATCAATGTTTATTAATTTTTATTTTTTCATATATTGTTTTGTCACCGTATAATTTTTTAGATACATTGACATTGAGTTTTCTGTTATTTCTGTAATATAGTATTTGATCGATGTTGGTTTTTTTTTATACAAGTTTTACGTCATTGTTTATTTTATTAGTTCTATATGAATATAATATTTAAATAATATTTTTTTGGTGTTATTCGTATTGTATGTTATTTAGGAACATTATGTATGTACATAATGATGTAATACTCATTACTTCTCAAAAAAATGATACTAAAAGGAAATAAGATTGTGACGTATAAATGGAAAATGAAAAGAAATTAGATATTTTTGGCCAAGTTATATTTTTTCGTTATGTATTAAGGATTGGCATAATCCATAGCACGGTAAAAAAAAAAAAAAAAAAAACAAAATAAAATCGAATAAAAATTGCAACATGAAACAATATGATATCGAGATACTTGGTACATAGCATTATATCACATCATGGAATCGATATATATCTCATGTACAATCGTGAAAGAGTTAATCATTCATAACTCAGGTATATGTCATGTGTTCATATGACGTTATTTATTTATTCCATGTGTACATTCGTTCCCTGATGTATGGATATTGGACGTGCATTTACACACACTATATGTCGAATTCGAACGAATTTCATCGATTTACCTATCAATATAGAACAAAGCAGATCGAAATATAACCATTAAAATTACTTTATTTATCAATCGATCGAGTCAAATTTGTAGTTGAAGGCAGTATGAACATCCTGCATATTATTCTTATGTATGATATGAATGCATACACATCATGAGAGAAGAAAAATCGTAAATGCATAATGAAAAAATAATCGAGGAATGTAAACAATGGAAATGAGAAAAAATAACATGCACTAAAGTGATAAAAATTTGAATCAACTGTTTTCCTTGTCATCGTTGTCGAACGAAACACTGTTTCTACTAAAATACAACGTAAAAGAGAATAGAGAGTAAATAAGCAAAAGTGTGGTAACAGTAGAGATGAGGGTAGAAACTAAAGAAATCAAAGAAAGCAGGGAAAGGTAGAGAAACGCGGTCGTTTGGCGAGCTGCCTGGTACATTGTGACCATCGTAGGGGAGGATTTAGTAGAACTCGTTGCGCGTATAGGTCGATGCAATTTCGAGCGTGGGAGAGCGAAGCGTGTCCGAACCGATTTTGCGGTCCTCCGAGACATTATTGTTCGCATCCGTTACCATTCCGGATGTAACACGTAGCAAGATTAACGATTCGTCAATTAGCGCGGCTAATGTATTTATGAGATAACCTCGTAATCTCTTCAAATCCGTTACCAGGGCCGATTCGCTTATTTCTACATTTGCTTCAATACGTATAATAGAAACAGAGAAATCGATTGTTATAAGAAGTTTTTAATGTAATTTTAATGTTACGTGTTGACAATTGATGTGTTGTATTACTATAGATAGACAGATCAAAAGAGAGAATCTTTTTGTTGGGAGAAGTTGCAAGTATTCAAGCTTTGGAGATTAGAAATAATTATTACTAATATATACAGATTAAGAAATAATTATTTACGAAAGGATCCTCTTCACCGATTTCGATGATTTTGAAATAAGGGGACATGATTTTGAATAACCGAAAAAAATTGATAATTGATATTTATAAAAGATCTTGAAATATGATATCATTCAAGCTAAATTTTCCCTATAATTAAGTTTTTAAAATTATAAAAAATACTTAGGATAAGGATATGATCGAAGAAGAATAGTAAAGATGGTGATTCAGTAGTTAAGAAAATAGAAGATAGAGTTTAATTGGAATTAGTCATTGATGGAAAATGCATTACAAATGGAAAGAAACGTGATCCATCCTCTACGAATGATTCTTTGAGTAATCGTATTGAATGATATTGACTCTTTGCCCTCGAGGTATTATGTGTACAATACAGTATCCGGTTAATGGTCACACGATCGGGAATGGAACGCATCAGTTATCTGGAGAGATAAAAATGTTCTGAGAATAAGCTAACCACTTCTCTCTCGATTTCGTTCTCTGGCTATTCGAAAATTTTTTTATGAGCGAAATAGAAAAATCCGTTTTGTTTTATAACACATATTTTAGGTTGAGGATCAACATTTTATACACCGTTTTTTATAACATCATGTTTTAACTTAATTTTTAATATTGGCTTGATTGTAGAACAGCGAAGAAAACGTGCAGAAGAAATTGATGCAGAAAACATAGCTTGTAAAACATCATCCAAAATCTTACTTTGGCGCAATGTGCAATGCGATGTATAAAATATTCTGGAGACATATGTGTATCTCAAAAATTGAAATTCTATGACATTTAAACGGGCACTATTACATATATATATCTTATTGTATTATATTTATGGTATATTATTTCAATTTAATATTAAAAATGTATTTTATATAGGCAATATATTATGATAAAAAATCAAAATATATTGTGATTTACAGTAAAATGTTATTTGTACAAGGTATTTGTATTAATGTATTTATGGAAAAATCAATATGTTTGAAAGATGAGTTTTGAAAGAGATTAAAATAAACATAGAAGTTGATAAAGAATATTGATTGAAATTTATTTATTAATATTAGAACTAGACATATAATTCTTAAATATCTATTTTAAATATAAATGATTATAATTAAAATCATATTATAAAAATAAATAGATATATGTAATTAATAAATTATATTTCAATCTTTAATAAAATACAATATTAATTTTATCAAAAATATTTTGTTTTTAGTAATCGTAAAAAATTTAAAATCCTTCATTTTGATGAATTTGGTTATCTAATCTTGAGTTATAGACAATTGAAGTTTACATTAGTTGAAGATGAAGATAAAATATGGTAATAGAACAATTTTGCTTTATTTCCATCTTGCTTCATTTAATAAAAATTTCAATTTAATAATTTAATAAATAAGTTTCAATCGACATTCCTGCATATCAACTTTAATATTTGTTTTGATTTTTAAAATTGATTCTCTAAAAATGTCTCACGAATCATCAATATTATATTTTATCAATATTGAGTCTATTTGAGTCTATATTTGAGTCTATAATTAAAATAATATGTTTTGTTTGTTTAATGAGGAGACAAACATTAAGTTATATTCGGCTAATAGTTTTAAAAAGTATCATCAAGTATCTTCTATTTAATTATTTAATTATTTAAAAATTTTCAAATGACTTCGTCATTTTAAATGTTAAATGTTGAACAAATTCTACTTTTCTTATAAAAAGATGTAATCGAAATGAAAGATCAAATCTTATTAAAATTTGCTCAGAATCTATTATAATATAAAATTAATCATAATTTCTGACATATTTCGTTGCTGATGTATTTCATCGTTCTCTGCACGCGCAGATTCTGTGCAAGAGCAATTCGGGTGCGTAATCGGTGACATAATGCGTTCAATCAATCATTCAATCAATCAATCGTCACATCATTCAATAGACATTGTTCAACCTATTGTAATGTCACTGGGTCTATATAAAAAGATATCAAAGTATCAAGATACCAAATTGAAGCTCACAATTAAGAATCAAGTTTACAATTACGTTCTATCTGTAAAGATATAAGTAATAATAATTTTTCTTTTTTGAATTTAAAAATTGCAAATATACATTTTAAAATCTGCATACAATTAAAAATATTACAATTAATAACAATAATATTACAATTAATAATTAATATTGTCAATACAGTTTTAAATTTTTTAAACTTTTATGAAATTACACACAATGATATTATTGATAATATTATAATTCATATATATTAATAATATTATTGATCAATATTGACAAAATTATTGATGATGCGTGCGTTTTTTAAAATAATTCTTAAAAAATTCTTAAAACATTCTTAAAATAATGATTTTTTTTTTTATTTTATTTTTTGAAATATATGTATATATATACGAAAATTCAGATTTTTTCGAAAACTTTATGAATATATTTGTGAATAAAAATACAAAAAAAACTTTATATAAATATATAAGTTTCTTTTGAAAATAAAAATATAAATATAAAATAAAAATAACAATGGACTGACTTTTTGTTTGATACCAAGGAATAAATTAAAAGTTGAATTTATTGCAATACTAATTTCTTGATTGATTTCTTTTAATTTCGATAAAATAATTAATTTCAAATATATTTATAAATATAAGTTACACGTGAAATATATGTGATTTAATATATATAATATATTATATATTATATATATATATATAGGATATTTAATATATATCCTTTTAAAATATAAATGAAACTAAACGTGGTAACATCAAGAAAAAAAATTCTCGAGAAATTTAATTTGCATACTGCAATAAAATTCATAGAAAATTCGATCCTTCGTTTTATGGGGAATTGCTTAACTTATATCGAAAAGTAAAAAAATTTCCTCAAAGCTATCTAGGAACACGAAAGAACGAAAAGAGCGGTAAAATTGAGATAATAAGGATAGAGAGAGTAAAGGAATAACGAGAAGAAAGTAAACCACTACGAAAGTAGAAGGAAAAAGAAAGAACAAAAGAGATTTGTGAGCTTACTATCACCTGGTATTCGACCGAAATCGTTTCTAGCTTCGTAAATCTTCAGGAATATCCAAAGATAGCTAAATGTTTTTTAAAGTCTCCATTCTTCTTCTTGTCTAACCAGTAAAATTTATAGTCTTACTATCATTTCCATAATATACACATATATATGTATATCAAAAAGACTTTCTCGCAAAGACATGACAAACGATAATATAGAATATCCTAAAAATTAATTGATTTAAATCTTAATTGGTGATTCGTGAGATGATTTCAAGCAACTTTTTCCTTCGCGAAAATTTTCATTTTTGTTTTATTAACGAGTTATATATTGGCTATAATATTAGCTAATCACAAAACACGCATATCAAACGATAATAATGGCACGACAAGTCTACATGCTCTGCGATTGGTCGGTGTTATTCGTTAATAATTCGTTAACAAAACTGAAATGAAAATTTTTGCAAAGGAAGAAATTACTTGAATTTATCCAAATATTATTTATTATAAACTTATTAATTTTTGGAATATCCTATATATTTATTGGTCGTTATAGTGAAAATCATTAAATGTAATATAAAATTTTATTATTAAAAATTATCTTTTTATATTTTCTGATCAATTTTTTATTATTAAATTATCATATACAGAGTGATCGATTTCAGAAATATTTTAAATTGAATGATCAAGTTGTTGTTAAATAGTATAAAAATCAAGATAATGAATGTTATTTTCTTTCTTTCTATTATTAATATATAATCACCATCTTTGCATATGAATTAATATAGTTTAATATGAAAGTAAATATTAAACGATATAATAAAAAATTAATTTAACGTCAAATTATTAAAATTTGAGATATTTTGAAATAATGAATAGAAGTTTAATTTAAATTTCGTATAAATAATGTATTTTTTATAATATTGAAACAAATTTGGCAAAGAAAGATCTTAATCCTAATAATTTTAATCCTGCTTTCCGACCAATAAAATCTATCGAATTTATTGAATCAAATTTCGATCAACATTATATATTTCAAATAAAGCTAAAAAAAATGTTAAACAAAGTCTTATTAAGAATATTTTCATCCCATCGTGTAACAACAACAACTAAACCTAATACTAAAATCGTTAACGTAATTACCTGTGAACTCGTAAAAGTTAGAGAAACGTTGAAGTGCCAGATAAAAGCTTAACGATAAGAGGTGTGTAATCGACTAACGGGGGAATCGTTACCTTTCTAAATGCTGAAATAAACGAAGAGGAAAACAAAAGGGGAGGAGGGAAAAAAAACGGAAAAGAAAAGAAGCGATAGATAAAAGGGAAGTTGGGCGAAGGGGAATAATCGATAAAGGGTTGAGAACGCGTTTTCACGAGATTCCTGTGAATCGTGGTCAAGAGGAGGGGGGATAGATAGCCGAGGAAATAGCAAGGCAGAGAGGAAGTACGTGATCCGGAACCTAGTACGTATCACCTATTGGAAAATCTAGCTATTATACGATGCATCGCGTCGCGTCGCGTCCTCCTTTAGGAATAGACTCGGCTGACCCCTCGGGGGGTTAAGACCTTGCTTTATTTTGCCTTCTTGGGGAGGCCATCCGTGGAAAGACGGTATTTTTATTCAAATTTCATTCGATCCGTTCTCAAACTTTCCCTCTGCCCCCTTCTTCGAACGAGGATCGTATTATACGATTTCTCTCAGATAAAATCGTCTCAGTCTAATACCGAGACTTTTCAAATTTATTCTATTTGTCAGAGACCGACTCTCAGTTTCTACATATACATAATATTTGAATCTTCGCTCAACTTCCACTTCCACTGTTCGACTAGTTTGCCGCTGTTAACGTCTGAAACGTCTTTCACAGTGATCGCTACGATCTCGTAGATACGATTACTCCATTAATAATCTAATACGATCTCCTTGTTAATCTGATCTGAACGATTATTAACGAGGGTCGAGGGATTATTCGAAAGCCAATATAATTTCGAGGAGTGGAGGAGAGGAGGGGAATGTAAAGTTCGAAGAATGATTTTCTGCTTTGATAGAAGAGAATGCAAACATTGTGATTCACGAAAGAAATAGATAAAACGAAATGGGACAAAATAGGGAAGATCTTTTTTTAGAATTGCTGTTAAAATTTGATCAACAAACTTCAAAGTTTTGAAATTATTTGAAAAATTGATTATATCATATTTTTCTTCGATAATTTATAATTTTTGTTTTCATATCTTTCTTTCTAAATACGAATAACGAAACAACTTGAAAAAGATTAAAGAAAGTTATCATTTCGCAAATATTTTTAATTTGTACATTTATGTTGTGTATGTCACTTCACATATTTATTTTAATATAGGATTGGAGGTGGAAGAATATTATAACTAATAATATAATAAAGATAAGAATTAAAATAAAATTAAAAAATATGTTTAAGAAAAAAATAAAAATTTCAAAATTCTTATGAAATTTTAAAAATTAATTTTATAAAAACTTAAATCTTTTGCACATTAAATTTTGAAAATAAGAAATAAATTTTTTTTATTAATAATTAATTATTAATAATAATTAATATTAAACAATAAATGATTATACAATTTTAATTTTCGTTTCATCCAATAACACATACAATAGAGCAATAAGAATAGTATCTTTAGTTGTTGAATAGACAATACCTTTAGTGGTCGCATACACGATAAGTGTTCCAAGTGTCAGTGCCAATGTCAGCGCTGAGTTATCGTCTAGTCGTTTGTCGAAGTCAATTTACGGTTTGCCAAAGATATTCGATGAGCAGAGAAGGGTTGAGATAAGATTTAAACGAAAAGCTAAAACGAATATGTGTTAAACCGAATTTTTAAGTAAGTAAAAACGCATACATTTATAATCGTTAAGTTGAAAATAAATTTTATCAATAATATGATTACAATAAAGATTACAATTGACACTTTTCTATGAATAAAATTATATATATAACATCACAAAATTTATACAGAGGCACGAATATATAAATTCTCTGTTTGAATAAGTATATAGAATAAATGTTATTTTTTTTATTTTTAACTTCAATGATGAATATTTTATAATCAAATTAAATTTTGGAATAAATACTAATATATCAAAAATATTGATCTCGTTGTTTTCTTGTATTATACACGTTTAAAATATAAAGAGACGTAAGTTATTGATATATATCGTATGTTCATGTCTTTGGTATAAAAATAATATTATATATATAATATATATAATATATATAATATATAAATGTAGCTTTATTCATAGAAAAAATATCACAATCTTTGTTACGTTTTCGTTAATAAAATTTATTTTCGACTTTTCAATTTCGATGATATATTATGTGATCGATATTTCTTCAATTAGAAAATTATATAAAGATATAAGTTATATAAAAACAATAAAGATCATATGAAAGCAAAAGTAAATTAATGATTATTAATAGAACGCCCAAATATACAAATTGTACAAATGCATATTTTTATAAGAAATATTATAAGAAATAAGAACTAAAGTAAGAGAAAATAAATAAATAAATGAATAGAATAATTAGAAGATTCTAAGAATATATTTTTTATTTTATTGTATTATATTTTTTATATATTGTATATTTATACATATGTGAAAATATATCGAATAATATCTAACAATAACTTATCAATAGTTAATATATTGTCTGTCGATATATTACTAATTATTTGTATTAATAATATTGTATTAATAAAAAAAATTTGTTCAAAAATATCACTTTGCATTAAAAATTGTCAAAAAATATTTAAAAAGAATTCCTTTAGTGCAATATTTTTTATTTTGAAAATTTTCAGAAAATTAAAAAGATTTATAAAGTTTATTTCATTAATAAGATTATTTCATATTAATAAGATGAACTTATTTTAAATTGAATAAATCTATATCCATTTTATTTTATATATTTAAAGATATTCAAGTAGTTATAAATAGTTCAAATTTTTAAGAAACAAAATATTGCTGCAATTAAGGCTGTATAAGATTACTCTAATATAATGAAATTATAAATTATAGGTTTTCAATGAATTATGTATTATTAATTAAAAAAATAAATAATAGAGAAAAATGAGAAAAATAATTATATAGATATCAATATATTAATATGCCATACCTTATATTGCATTACATTATATTATATTTTTTATGCATATTCATATTATTTTTCATGCATATTTACATATTTTTCATGTACAAATATTATATGCTTTTTGCATATTTATCATGCAAAAACATCTGTAATCCATGAAAAGCTTATATTAAAACAATTTATAATAATATGCTTAAATATTATAAATATAATATGATGCATTATGAATAATAAGAACTGAAAGAAAAATACCTTTTTTATATAGGCAAATTTAATAAAAAGTTTTTATACTTTATTTTATGTAGAAAAATTAAAAAAAATTAATACGAATAAAAATAATACGAATAAAAATATAATAATTATTTCCACTTTTCTTAAATGTTGACGGATATAAATATATAAAATCAAAATATTTCGTCCACCTTTTTCCTATAATATATGTAAAAATATCTATGAATCTTTAACAAACATTAAACTAATTATTATTTATATTTATTATTATTCAATTTATATAACCATTATATAAACATTGCTTATATTACTATTTAAGTAATTGAATATAAATTATTAAAAATTATTCGCTTAAAATTATCATTAAAATTATCATTAAAATTATTATTAAATATTATATAACAATTATATATATATAAGTTAAATATTTTAAAAATTATTGTAAATTATTTGTACAATTTAATTGAGAATATTTTTCATATAGATACAATTTAATTTTTTTTGCATATTTAATAATGTTCAAATTTCCACTATATCATTTATATATCTATCTATGATAAATTATCACGATGCATCAGAAGGAATTAACACGTTATTAATCAATAAAGCATGTTAAAAAAAATGGACGATTATGATTTGTGACTAGATTGAAAAGCTAAAAGAATTAATTTAGCAGAGTATGAATTGTAAAAACTTAAAGTTTTGTAAATATTAAAAAATATTTTTCATTTTTTATAAAATATAAAAAAATATAAAAGTTTATACGGAAAGAAAAGTAAAACTCCAAAAAATATTTAAAAAATATAAATAAATAAAGTTGAATTGAATTTCCAGTCGATTTTTTTTGCATAGTTTTCTTAAAATTAATGTTAAAATTAATTTTTTAATGGAAAAAAGTTCTTTGATTAATTATCTAAAAAATTGTAAAAAATTACAGAAAAGCACTAATTTATGAAAAAGAAAAAAAATAGTTAAAAAAAAATATCTTAAAATCGTTTCTATTTCTAATATGTTGAGTATGTCTTATATAAATATTTTTTATAAGGAAAATTAAAATAACGTTTTGTAATAAAATAAATGATTCAGAATAAACTTTAAAACATTTTTCTCAATTTGCAAAAATCACAAATATAATTTTTGGCTATTGAAAATTTTTTGTTCTGATTTTACAGTTTTTTATTATTTCATATTTTACTATATGTTTACAGTTAATATTTAATCATATTTAATTGTATATATTATATTTATTAAATTATAAGAAAAAAATTAATGAAATAAATCAAAGTTTACTTTTATAAATCGAATTTCTATTGCAACTTAAAGTTTATAAGTATCATAAATCGTCGAAATCATTCGATATTCTTTTCTTTTTTTTTAATAGATAACATAAATATCACATATATATATCCATCCTTATTTATTTCAACCATATGCATTATGTTCAAAAATCGAATTTTATTTTTAAGCCATTAAATTGGAAAAATATTAACTTTTATATAAAATTTCTACACGGAAAATTTTCTTTTGTTGAATCTTTTTTATTTGAAAATTTAGATAAATCAAAATATTAATAACTCAAAGATTTTACCTTTTTCTTTCAAAATTCGAATTAATATTCGAAATACGAATATGTATTTTTATTTTTTTGTTATGCAGATACCGCTTGATCTATTTTTAATATTATTTTTATACGTTAGATTAATATGCTCGAATGTATGCGCAAAATACATTTACACAATAACGCCAAAGTATAGATATGTAATTTATCAGTATTGGCCAAATATGTAATTTATCAGTATTGGCCAATCTTGGCCACGATTTGTATTGCTCTCGATTTTTATTCTCGAAAGACATTGAACTGCGGCAATATATTATATTCGAGCATAATGAATAATAATTATAAGTAGATACAACAATAAAACTTTGAATATTTTTTTTTTATATAAATAAATTTTCGCTGCTCATTTTTAAAATTTATAAATATATTCTTATTATTACATCTGATATACACCAAATGTAATGACATCTACAATCAACTTTAAAATTCCTAGCAATTATTATTATTATTAATTTTATTAGTTGTATAAAATATTTAATAAAATATGTAATAAAATATTTCCTATCATTATAAAATGAAATAAATCGATGCAAAACTTATACAAAAATTATCAATTACAAATTATTATTAATAAGATATCAGAAAATAATAATGAAATGATAGAAATTATTAACAAATATTGATAAAATAAATGAGAAGGTAAAAAAAAAAAGAAACCAACAACACACGGTGTTCCCAAGCGGTCACCCATCCAAGTACTAACCGTGCCCGACGTAGCTTGACTTTGGTGATCGAACGAGAACCAGTAGTTCCTACGTAGTATGGTCGTTGGCATTCACTTTTCTTAACTCTCCTTAGAAACTATATTATTATCGTTAAAATATTGAACACAGTTTAATTTGAAAAATAATAAGATTTAGAAATATTCAAACAATTGCACCGATTTAAATAATATCGCAACGTGCAATATAAATCTTTTTAACGCAATTTATAAAATTCAAAAAATGAAGAAAAAGAAACAATGTATAATATACAATATAAACTTGTAGAAATTAATAAACATTGATAAAATATATGAGAAGATAAAAAAAAAGAAACCAACAACACACGGTGTTCCCAAGCGGTCACCCATCCAAGTACTAACCGTGCCCGACGTAGCTTGACTTTGGTGATCGAACGAGAACCAGTAGTTCCTACGTGGTATGGTCGTTGGCATTCACTTTTCTTAACTCTCCTTAGAAAATTTATTATTATCGTTAAAATATTGAACACAGTTTGATTTGAAAAATAATAAGATTTAGAAATATTCAAACAATTGCACCGATTTAAATAATATCGCAACGTGCAATATAAATCTTTTTAACGCAATTTATAAAATTCAAAAAATGAAGAAAAAGAAACAATGTATAATATACAATATAAACTTGTAGAAATTAATAAACATTGATAAAATATATGAGAAGATAAAAAAAAAGAAACCAACAACACACGGTGTTCCCAAGCGGTCACCCATCCAAGTACTAACCGTGCCCGACGTAGCTTGACTTTGGTGATCGAACGAGAACCAGTAGTTCCTACGTGGTATGGTCGTTGGCATTCACTTTTCTTAACTCTCCTTAGAAAATTTATTATTATCGTTAAAATATTGAACACAGTTTGATTTGAAAAATAATAAGATTTAGAAATATTCAAACAATTGCACCGATTTAAATAATATCGCAACGTGCAATATAAATCTTTTTAACGCAATTTATAAAATTCAAAAAATGAAGAAAAAGAAACAATGTATAATATACAATATAAACTTGTAGAAATTAATAAACATTGATAAAATATATGAGAAGATAAAAAAAAAGAAACCAACAACACACGGTGTTCCCAAGCGGTCACCCATCCAAGTACTAACCGTGCCCGACGTAGCTTGACTTTGGTGATCGAACGAGAACCAGTAGTTCCTACGTGGTATGGTCGTTGGCATTCACTTTTCTTAACTCTCCTTAGAAACTTTATTATTATCGTTAAAATATTGAACACAGTTTGATTTGAAAAATAATAAGATTTAGAAATATTCAAACAATTGCACCGATTTAAATAATATCGCATTTTGCAGTGTATGTTTTTAGCGAATTTTATATAATTTAAAGAATGAAAAATCTAATAGAATAACAATTAATTGGGAAATAAATAATTCAAATAAATAGTTCAAATAAAAAATAATGGAATTGTATTTTTTTATACAATTTCCTTTCCTATTTTTATTTATAATTCATTTTTATGTGTCATTTATAATTATATCTAATATGTCAGTTATATTATGTAATATAACATTTAATTATAATATTAGTATCAATTCATTAAGAACAATATGAAGATATTTATCGAAGTACAAGTTCGAAAAGAAAGTATGATTGTTATAAGAGTGTGAATACATTTTAGATTGAGATTTTCGTATCCTTAATAAACAGAAAACGTCGAATAATCAAAATTTTGAATGATGAAATGTGGATACTAGCAAACCGGTTAATCGAAGTTTCATTATATATTTTTTCCTACCTATATACTCTTTAAGATTTCATAATTTTTCTATAATTACAAAAATTTCAACTACATAATATATTCTTTATTTATTTTAAAATATCTCTAAATAAATTTTTTATTTCAAGTTTTTAAATGAAATATTGTATATTCTGAGAGAGTTATATAAAATAACTCGTCTCTGATAATGATGGAATTTAAAAAATATTATTAGCATAATCTTTTAATCTTCAGTTATTATAAATTTTCTAATTTTGGAAATTAAAATTATATTTGCATATTTTTTTGTACGAATATGTAAAAAAGAAAAATAAATGAAAAATGAATTTGAGATTATTTGATGAATACATAGATTTACTTGATATTTTCAAATAAAAAATGGAAAATTTAATGTTAATATATATAACAACTCAATTAAAATACGTAAAGATATATACGTATAATATTCTTTTTTATTATCAATTATTATTTAAAAATTTAATAATGATATATTAAGAAAATATTTAGAAAATATATTTATATGACATTTTTTTTATTTTAATGTATAGATATATAAATATTTAAATGTATTACAATTATTTTATTCATTAAAATATTTTTAAATATTTTCAAGTAAAAAAAATTGAATTTTTAAAAAAATGAATTGTTTTAATTTTTTCCTATAATTATTTGAATAATCGATTAAATTTTTATCATTTGATTTAAATTTAATTTAAAAAAGAAACTTTTATTGTAAAAATTTCTTTTCTATCTTCTACTTTACGAATAACAAAATAAAATTTTTAAAGATCAATTTCAATATGTCTTAAAATTTCCGCACTGGAAGGAATTATATAATATCTAAAATTTCATAAAGTATTTAAATTTCCGACTTGAAGATCTTTCCTTAAATCGCGCGTTATAATAAAACTGAAAAATAATAACATTTTCAGAGACAATAATTTGGAAAATAAATGTATATTGTAATAATGATGATTCCACGGTAAATAATGATAATTTCACGCCAACTGCAAAAGTCTAGAATGGCAAAATAACTTGAAATGGGGCAAGAAAGCGAAAGAAGACGTTGAAACGGCGAGGGATAGAACAAGCCGCGAGCATTCGTTGCGACAGTAGTTGCAGCACGAGGAGAGTTGCTAATGATTCGCTAACGAGATACGTGCTCGGTCTGTTTCATACCGAAACGAAAGAAAAACCGACTACCTTAGAAATAAGAGAGAAGATCTCTTCCTCTCGAGACTTCCTCTCTACTTCCCCCTTCACCGCTATATCGCCACTGACGAGCTTCGTCTTTGTTTTTATTTTGTCGTCTCTTCGTACGATGTCTTTTCTCTCGTCCTCTTCTTGTTTTATCGCACTATCTGTAGTTTCGTGCTCCTGTCGCTGTGAATTCTAAATCTCGCTGCTCCTTAATAGATAAAATGTATTAAAATCAATAAAAACCATTTCGTGTTTATCTGAACTTTAATGCAACGATTTTTAACCGATCCTAATAGCATATTTCGCGTATCATAAAAAGTTCGAATATAATTTTATACATAAATTGTAATTATTATACGTAAATTAAAAAAAAGTAATAAATAATTTTGAGTTTTATTTTCGTTTTTTTTTTTTTTTAGAAATGTGAAGATACAAGATACAAGATCACAAAGAAAGTTGAACAAAATTTTCTTTGTATTTATCATTTAATGGAAGAGATAGTAAAAGAGATAGTTATTTTATTGCCATTTTGAAACGAAAACGGACAAAATTATTGAAACACTCTAAAACTCAATTGATAGATTATATTTAATATTTCTAATTATAGAAAAATAGTCAAAAATTGTAATATATTAGTTGATATTCTAATATTGACAATAGCTATTTATTTTATTATATTATATTATTTTACTATACTATATTATTTTACTAAACTATATATATCATATTATATTCAAAAATATAGTTGATTTTTCTCTCCTTTTCTTTTTTTCTCCTTCTCTTTTTATAGTTATATTTATTAAAAAATTAAAATTTTTAAATGTCTATTTGATACATTCTCTTAAAAATATATGCTTTTAGTCCAAATTACAAAGAATATAACAATATTATTATTTGTTACTATTTATTTATTTTTTAAACTTTAGTGATAATCAAAAATCTCCAATAAATCATTTATTTCTTATTTCTTTTTTGAATCTACACTAAACTTATATTAATGAATCTTTTTTTTTTTATTTCTATGAGAATTTGATCACATATCAAATATCCTAAAATTAGGATGTGTATATACATAACACATCATCGATCATTGTTCATTCGTTACATCTTTTTTAGTAATTAGTAATATTAATATAAAATTAATAATATTTTTTAGTATTTTTAGTAATATTTTTATTAAACTTTTAGTAATATTTATCTGTTCATAATATACGAGAATATATATAATAATACACTAAAAATACGCATCCTTATAATTGTATAAGAGTGCGTTATTGAATGATTAAAATTTTATATCCTAATAAAAAAAACTATTTTCAACATATCAATTGTTCTCCCTTTCAAACCATCGCATCCTAATCTAGTTCTATTTCCAACCGCTTTACCTTCGAACTTTTATTTACGTGTCACCGGAAAAGCGTTCTCGTGTCTCGACATCGTCGATACCCATCCCTGACTCCGTGTCTGCACGGATATTCCAATGCTTGAAATTTTTCCAAGTGTCGCGATTCCAATAAAATTTCACCAACCGAAGAATCTATCGACTTAGTTTTCGTTTGCAAATACGTATCCACGTTCGATAAATCACCATCTTTCTTTCATTACAGGTTACGATATCTTTTCGAATAGACCAATTCACGACTTTGGAAAACATTTTTCATCATCGTCATAAATAATTTTAACTGATAATTGGTTTTTTTTTTTTTTTCGTGAAAAAAAACAAATGGGCGCGAAACTTTTCGTAGAATCTCTGACACCTCTTAAATTTACGCTCCTCTGGGATAAATGACAAATGTATCGATGAACGATCAGCAATCATTCATGTATTCGCCAATATCGTTCGATGGATATTCGTATTCATTTGTCATGACGTGCAGTAAAAATGATTTTCATTCGACGTTGCAACCGAATTGCATTGCTTCGTGCTTTTACTATCTCCAATGCGTTCAATGATTCAATTATATTTCAAATTGATTCGTCGCTCGTTAATTAGCAAAATAAGTATTTTTTTTTCTTTTTTTTGTCTTTTTATCTACGCCCATATATTGAAACTATTGTTCAAACCGTAAGATGTATTTAAGATAAAAATTATCTTTACTTTATAATATAGAAAAAAAACATTGTTTTTGTTATTGTTTCAACTTGTTTCTTTTATTGTATTTAATAACGTAAAATTATAAGAGCAAATTTTATAACAATTCTGAACAAAATAATAATACTTTGATTTTACTTTTGATTTTAAATATTCATACACTATGATTTTCGGTATTTTTCGAGGCTTTTTGCTACCATTACTTTGTGCACTTTTTCAATCCTTTAACATCATCCTCTATGCGTCCTATATACATAGTTTGTCGTTTCTTTACACTCCGTCATCTTCTATACGTCACTGTAATTTTTTATTCCCTCGTTCTCTGTATACCGTACTGTACACTGGATTTAATTTCTTTTATTATGTCTCTTCATTAAATTAATATCAACAAGTATTTAAATATAAAGTTTTATGTCATAAGTAAATTGTACGAGAAATCTTCTACTTCAAGATAAATTTCTGTTTAAAAAAAAAAAAATCTTAATATACTGTGCAAAGCTGGAAAGATGATTACTAGGATCTATCTAGTTAACCCACAGAGTAACTGGACGGTACGTAGGAGATGGTAATCTGTACGATGTATATAAAGACTGATGACATGTGAAATGACAGTCTATACGATATATATCTATACGTCCTAATGATTCTAAGCAAAAAAAAAAAAAAAAAAAAAACTGAGAGTTTCATACAGTTGCGTAAAATCTCTTCATCCGTATGAAAAGAAAATTCCAATTCAATCTGCGATATTAAGGGATTAATGTTATTAATGTTATTAATTCTTTAATATTGCAGATTGAATTGGAATTTTCCTTACAAATAATATAAAATTCGTAGATTAAAATTTTTTTCTATAAATTTGATCTATTTAGAAAAAATAATTTATATTTAGAAAAAATAAATTAAAAAATAGATGCGACGAAATAATAGTATAAATATTATAAAACACATCAAGGAATTTTTATTATTTAAAAATGGAAAGATTTCTTATATATTTCTGCATGGAAAATGGAAAAAAAGATATCAATTTTTGATAAATTTATGGATATATTTCAAAGAAAGTAATTTTTTTTAATATTTTTATCAACTACATCCTTTTTGATACTATTTTTCTTCTGTAACATCAATTTTGATTTATCACTTCAAAACGATTTATTTTGGAAAAAAAAATCCTATGATAATAAATTAAAGTTGATTTTACAGAGGAAGGATAATATTGTATAATTCAGTTGATAAAAATATTAAAAAAATTTTTTTTTAAATATATTTGTAAATATAATAAAAATCGATATTTTTTATTCATTTATTATTTAGAAATCTAATTAAAATTTTCAAGATTCCAAAGATAATCAAAATTTCCACAAAATTTTATTTTTCGAAATTTTTTAAACTTCAAATTAAATTCAATATGATTCGAATTTCATTTGTCATTTCGAAGATTCAAAGCGATTCCAAATGTTCCAAATTCCATCACTACTTGCAATGCAATATGATGTTATTTATAATATTTGTCTTTTTATTAATTTTGATTTTTTCAATTACGATATTATCTCACATAGTCTTCCGTCAATCTGCAGGCAGCATCGTCTTCGCTTCTTATTGTTTCTGCAGTTGCTCAGAATTTCAATTCCTTTGTTATCAATATTAAGTTATGAAATACAACGATAGATATTAAATTAACCACTAAATTATAAGTATAAAACTAATATCGTAATTGATATTATTTTTTGATTTGATTATCATAATTTCAGTTATTACAATTTTGCGGTAAGAATTGTTTTATATTTTATCTTTGTATTCAATTTGAAGAATTCGTAAATTCATTATGAACAAAAATTAATAATGATGATATTAAAACTATTCATTATAAGTATTGATTCATTTTAAGTATTGATAATCAATTGTCATGATATATTTATAGAAACAGTAAATAAGCAGTGATGCTATGTATTAACACATCATTATCATGGATATATAAAAACAGCACTCAATGTTTAACATTGAAACATTTTTATTAATATTTCGATAATTAATAATTAGTATAAGTTAAAATTTTATATTTAAAGTATTATTGAAGAATAAATAAAAGTCAAAATGAAAGTTAAGAATTTATTAAAATAAGAAAGTTAAGGTATGAATTTCCTTTCTCGTAATATATACATAATTCTATTATTATCTAAATTATTATTATAAATTCTATATAATATATATATATATATATAAAGTATGTAAATAAATAATAAAAACGATCAAGATAAATGAAATGAGCAAAAAAATTTTTAGTTACTAACCAATGCCCTTAATTTAACTTGTATTTTACATAATTTAGAGTTGATGTAATAATAATCTGAATAATAATAATCTGAAAAAATAACTAATTAAAATTTCGAATAAAGTTATTTTAAATAATAACTTAAGTGTTAAAATTTAAGGTAATTTTATTCTTAACTTTAACCGTTAAAATTTTATCTTTCTGCAATTGATGTAATAATACTTGTTTAACAATTTCTCAAAATGATAAATGAATTATTAATACTGGTTTATTATTTTTATTCACAATAATTAGAAAATAAAGATTTTTTTAAATAATAATTATTTATTTATTCTTAAATTGATAAAAATACAATTTAATTATCAAAATTTGTGAAAATATACTCTCTTAAAAATAAGAAAATAAGAAAAATATATTGTATTTATTTAGTAAATATTGAACAAAAATAACTTTTTTCTTTAGTTTATTTTATAAATAGCTAATAATTTAATTCATATCGATAAATTTATTAAAAGAAAAATTGATAATACTAATTACATCCAATTTGAAATTATAAAATATTATTTTTTTCGATCTAAATTATAAGAATAAATTTTATATGAAGGAACTGAAGTTGTCGTTCAATGTAGTAGTGATACTGATCATAAAGGCAAATTTGTATGGAGCATATATAAAATTTGATAAAGAAAAGAATATCTTTGTAAAATGTGAAAATAAAACATACCAAATCAGTACATTATATTAAAAAAATACATCCAATACATGCTTTTATTTGTAAAAAAAAGTTGTTTTCTCTTTTTGAAATATTTTATTCAATTCTTTCTATCATGTTTGCATTCATAATTATTAATTTAAATATTAATTTGTATATTGTATTTCAATGAATTTATTATTCAAATTAATTTAAAGAATAAACGATAGATGGCGGTAAATTATTCGATGATGTAAGTCTGCATCCAGTACCAATATTATAGATATTTCTAAGTAAGGTATTTATAAAAATGGTATACATTGAGAAGAATATTCGAAAATTTTTGCAATAGAGTACCAATTTTTTCGATATACATCTTATTGATTCTTGATATTTTAATTTTCTTTTTAAGATATATATACGCTTATCTTAAAAAATTAAACAGCATATATATAATGATATTTTATATAAATTTAAGATCAATATGAAGCTATTTTATTTAACAAAACAAAAAAATAATTAAACAAATAATTAAAAATATATTTTTTTATATTAAAAATATTATAATTAAATATATTATAATAAATAAAAGAACTCGTTTATTATATACATTATTTTTATGATTTTTATTATTCATATTATGTAATTCTTATTTTACATAATACATTTTATTTATTTTCTATTAAATTTAATTTGTAATTTTACAATTAGTATACAATTAGTATACAATTCAATGTCAATAATATTTAATATTATTGTTTTATTATGTAAAAAAATACACACAAACAACTATATTATTAATATTATTATAATTATATTATTAACATAATTTTTTTTCATCGTTTTATATTTTTGGTTTCTCTATCATTTTTTAAATATACTAATTATAAATTTTAATGACGTAAGATTGTATTTCATTGATTATTAAATCATTACATAGTGTATATATATATTATTCATTTTAAGAAAAAAATTTTGAATTGAAATATATACGTATGAAATATAATTTTTATTTAAAATAATATTATTTCAATTATAAAAAATTGTATTGATAAATAAAAAACAATCGAATGAAATTATATTCTATATAATTATATATTAATCATTATATATATATATGAGAATATACATGAGAATGCGTATTGTATAATATATATATATTTTATATATATTATATATATATAATACAATACGCATTCTCATGTATATTTTCATATATATTTTTAAATCAAATCATTTTTAATATTCATATATTAATAATTATCGTAGGGAATTTTATATTAAAACTATTAATACTTATTTTTTATACATTTTTATATATTGTACATCTTAATGACTTGCGCATGCTTACGTTTCCCTCTCTTTCCATTGTATACAACTATTCTTTCTTTTGTAAATGTTCAAGTTAAGAATTTGAGCACAGTTTAAAGTGGCATGTAATATTAGTAGAAAAGAATTAATATTTAGTACGTTGGACAGAGAAATTTACCGATAAAATTGAAACAAAATATAAGAAACAATGAATATTGCGGATGGAGTTGGATATACGAGATCAGAAATATTCGTACTTGTGGCAAGAGTATCATTTATTGCGGCTTTTGGATTTTTTAGTATGAAATGGATTATGAATCAACTTGATCCTACGAATAATGCAAAGAAAAAAGCCAGAAAAAAGGTTATTGATTTAATATTTTCAAAAATTAAATCTTACATAACCTTTGTACTCCATGCACATTTAAAAAGCAACCTTATTTTTCATATATTTTTTATTAAAAACTGTGATTTACATGTTTTATAGGCACGAGAACAGTTACGAAAACTGGCTAAAACAGATAATTTATTATGGTCAGTAGACATGGATCAATTGACAGATTATGAAATGATAATAGCTAATCATATAGTGGATCCCAAAGATATTCGGGTTTCATGGGAAAATATTGCAGGTCTTGAACATGTTATACAAGAATTAAAGGAAACTGTTATATTGCCTATACAAAGAAAGGAACTATTTGAAGATTCTCAATTAACACAAGCACCAAAGGTTTATATATAAATATACATAAATATAATTATATAACAATTTTATATCACAATTTATATTTTAATTTTAGGGTGTACTCTTACACGGACCACCAGGCTGTGGTAAAACAATGATTGCCAAAGCAACTGCTAAAGAAACTAAAACATGTTTCATTAATTTAGATGTAAGCATTCTAACTGATAAATGGTATGGTGAAAGTCAAAAATTAACTGCAGCTGTGTTTTCACTAGCTGTGAAACTTCAACCATGCATAATCTTTATTGATGAAATAGGTTAGTAGGAAAATATCATGATATATTTCACATTAATGTCATTATTTTAAAATATGTTGTTTTATAGATTCATTTTTAAGAGCACGCAATTCGCAAGATCATGAAGCAACTGCAATGATGAAAGCACAATTCATGTCTCTTTGGGATGGATTAATTACAGATCCTTCTTGCATAGTTATAATAATGGGTGCTACTAATAGGCCACAAGACTTAGATAGAGCTATTCTTAGACGTATGCCAGCTACTTTTCACATTGGTTTGCCAGTAAATAAAATTTATACAAAAGTTTATTTGTTATAAATATCATATATATTATATGTAATGTATAATATATATCTTTATATAAAATATTAATATATTCATGAGACACTTTTTAAAGGTCAATTCTAAAAATCATATACAAAAGTTAAAGCAATTTTCGCTAAGGTTTATTTATTAAATTATAAGCACTTGAAATTTATATTGAGATGAAGCCAGGCAATATAAATAAGTGAAATCATTTTATCTTAATTAGTTACTATATCGGTTTGAAATTTTGTCAGGTATATCAATTTTTATGTTTACTTTGATCTTTAAAATTGGATAAGTGTTTTAGTGATATATTGACATTTTGTTTATATATGAAATACTGAATTTCCATATATGTATATAAATGTATAGTACTATACGAGGTATTCCTAAATTATTAAAAAAATTATTAACAACTCGTTGACAAAATTGTAATGAAAATTTTTATAAAAAAATTATTACTTGAAATTACCTCAGAAATCTCCAGTTTACGGATATTCCTGGAATATTTTTGGAACATTTTTGGAATATTCTTATATATATATATATATATATATTTTTTTTTTTTTCAGAATGAAGAGCAACGAGTACGAGTCTTGAAATTGATATTGGATCATGAACCAATAGCTGAAAATGTAGATATAGCAAAATTAGCAAAAGTAACAGAAGGTTTTTCTGGATCAGATTTGCAAGAACTTTGTAGAAATGCATCTATTTATCGTGTTCGAGATTATTTACGAACTCATACACAGTTAATATTTTTGTCTTATTATTTATTTGCGCAAAAGTTGAAACCAAACTTTATAATTAATCTTTTTATCACAGAGATACAAGTGCGACCAGCAGTACTGATGATGAAGAATATCATGATGCAGTACGACCTATAACAATGGAAGATCTTCTTACATCATATAAAAAGATAAAAACATCTAAAATACATACTGGTACTTTAAGTACACTTAAATCCGATATAGATTAAACAAAAAATTATAGTATGTATTAATTTACTTTGAAATTTTTTATTTTAAAAAAAAATTAGAAAACAATTTTATAATAATGTTTCTCGTTTTCAAATATTTAAAAGAAAAATATTTAAAAAAAGAATTTATTATTGCAAAATTTCACAACTGGCGAATAATTATCAATACCAACAGTACAATGCATGAGAAAGAGTGTATATATGCATATATGTGTATAATGTAAAATAGATACAAAACTATGTTTGTATCTAACTTGTATTTAATCTCTCAAAGACCGAGATCAAGTTGAAATTTTCTTTCCATGTAGACAAAAAGATTTTACAGAGAACTTTATGAAACTGTTTTGGTTTTTTTATTTAGAATTCTCTATACGTTGCATTGACTGTCGTTTTTTATCCTATATATTGTTTAGTTATCCTAGAAGTAGCGGTAGAAGATTTCTTACAATTTATTTCTCATATAGAATTTCATATTTAGATTTTTTAATGTTATATTCGTTGAAAAGATAAAATAAAAGAAATTGAATCTTTATAGCATAACAAAACGGTAACAAAATATGAAGAAATGACAATCTATATAATATATAAAAGAACAGAGTGTAAGGAAACAACAGTCTGCGATGCATAGAGAATGATACTGATGGATTAAAGAAAAAAGAAAAATTTCATCATAATTTAAATTATCTTACTGCATAAAACACATAAATTCAAGATTTATAATATAAAAATATTGTAAAAAATCCAATTTTCTCAAACGTAACTCGATAAATTTGTTTTGATGATTAAACAATTTAAATCTTCTGATATTTATATTTTACTATTTTAATTCATTAAATATTTTATTGAATATCATAATAAGAAGTTTCTCCTACATATATGTATAAGTTTTTTTGAAAGTAACCTCTGTATGTGTGTATGTATGGTGAATGAGTGTATACAAATCCGAGTAATATAAGAAAATAATTGATTATATCCTGATCACTGTTGTGTAAATTAATTCGTTAATTAATTGTTATATTTAAATGTATAAACTTTTGTATTTATCATTGTACAGATAAGAATTCATAATTGGTGTTCATAAATAAGCAAATATTCCGAATATTATTTTTAATTGCGTTTTTATAATTAATATATAAACAAAATTAATACAAATTAAAAAAAAAGATATTGTAAATCTAATACTCAAGTAATTTAAATTTTATAAGATTAAAACATTCATATAAAACTTATAATGTGTAAAACAATTAACTTAAAAGTAACTTGATATAAAAAGCAAATAGCAATGCAAGTTTTAAAAATACAAAAATTACAATCTTTTAAATATTCTATTTAAGCAATTAAAGAAAAATTACAATAAATTTTTTACAATCTATCTGATAACAAATATTAATAAATGCAAATAAAATTTAATTTATAGTTTTAAAAAATTGACACGAATGATAATTTATACAAAAAAATTTGAAAAGGCAATCTTTATAGTTTAGTAGTACGAATATTTAGTAAAAAAACAAAAGAAAGAACGCATGCGCAAAAAAAAAAGGATAGGAATAAAGTATTTTAAAGAAGAGCAACGAAAATTTCCATAATTAAAAAACTTCTAGATTGATAAATTTTAAGTAATTCTTTATCCTATTTTCTTTTTTTTAAATTGAGAAGTAATAAAATCAAAAACTCAAAAATAAATGAATTAGTAGATTTTCTAGAGGAAATACACATAAATGTTGCCAACACTAATAGTTAGAAGCACAAATAGACGTAATGCAAATGCGTCATTGTGAATGGTGCTTTTAGTGATAAAGGTGGCTGTGGGAGACTTTCCATTTCACATCAGATGTAAACTGTGTTTGTAAAATGGATGTTATAACGAATACTTCTGTTCGTTAATTAAGATTAACTATTTCTCCATTTTTTTAACTGACCTTCGTTAATAATAACGAAGAAATGGAGATAAATAGGAAAATAAGAATGTTAGTTCTGATCGAATCCCGGTACGAGCGTCTATAAAATCCTGCGTAGCATCACGACGGTTCGTTCGCAGAGTGAACAACCATTCCGCAACAATCGCGATGCATGATCTTATACGTTAGTGGTGAGTGTTCGTATCGCGTGTGCGTGTTTATCCATGTGGCAAATTGAGGATGCAACATAGAGATTATGTTGTTCCTCACGGCCGTATTCATGAATATGTGCGTTCATTACATCTGTATAAGTTCTTTATCCAAAAACCACTGTACTTTCGTGATAGAATGTGGTTTGAGTTCATATTACTACTTTGACACGATGACAAGATTACACCATCAAAACGTGATTCTTCTGTGAACAAAAAAACGAGTTTATATTTTTATTGATCTGATTAAATGAAAATTATTAATTGTAAAGAAATTATATCAACAAATTCTATAGATCAAGGGATTTTTATCGATACTAACTTTATTCTTTAGAAATTCACCGTAACTGGGAGTGCCGCTAGATCGCAGTTGAACATGCTCCGAAAGGATTGGAGTGAATTTTACGTTATATGCGAAAAAAGATTGCTTTTTTATTTTTCAAAAGTAATATGGTATCTCGAACGATTTCTTTAAAATCTTATGCAAATCTTCTATAAACGATATGTGAACATTGGATTAAGAAGAAGACAAACAATGTATCGGTGAAACTGGCATGAAAATGTACAGCGGTGTTAAGTGGCCTCTGTGATGTATTGCGAACGGTGCTTAACCTAACTTTTCATCGACGCTTCTACACGGCGTTTTCTTGCGAGTAATGTTCTTTCTATAACGAACTTGTAACCAAGTGGTCATAAATAGCGAATGTTAATCGTTTATCATTTCTTTTTTTTTTTTTCTTTTTTCATGTACCAAGTGCTATTCTTTTTTACTGCTTCCGTATACGATTTTAATTTATCGTAAAACATGAGACTGTGATCGTTATTTTATAAAATTCTGAAAATACTTTGTATTAATTATATTTCTAATTTTATTGAGAATCGTATGAAGATTGAGTATTCACAGTATTTATGCAAGTATGTTTTTTTTAAATCATCGTTTATCGTTTATATTCAAATCGACATATATTGAAACTTTTTTTCTTTCTTGTTTTTTCTTTCTTTGATGTTCTTTCGTCGTGATTTTCATAAAACTTGCCAGTGCTTGTATAATATATTACTTGATCATTTTTAAGATATAAATCCAACATATGAATGTATATAAATATGTTATATTTATTATAATTGGTGATGTATCATCAAATTTTTGTAATTTTTCTCTAGTAATGGTCATGGACAATCTTGTCATTTTATAATCATTTTTATGTGAAAAATTAATTTGAATGATGTGACAAATGTTTCTTTTTGCTTCATATTTCTGAAGCTTCTTAATAAATTTATGATTATTGATCATAAATTAAACTGTTATGTTGAGCACTTATGTAGTGTTCATTAGTGTATTGTGTTGTGTATAGTGTTCAGATTGTACAAAGTTTTACTTTTTGTGCAAATTATAATTGTTATATTGAACTTGTGATGGTCATGGTGACATCAAATTATAACTGTGACAAATTGAAAAGGAAGATAACTTAATGAGATGGATAATAGAAAGAACACATGCTTTGGGAATTAATGGGTATATGCTTTTCCTGCAGGAGACCTACAGGCAGCAGGCTGAATAATAAAATCTCAGAACATATCTCAGCATCAGTAACACCCCTCCATGTTTGTCTGGAGGAACAAAGAGGACCAGAACTGGGCTCTTGTGACGCCTCGGCTTATAAGCCACAGGTAAATCTTATTATTTTCATTATAGAATATAATATAAATAAAAAAATAATTTTTTATTCAGGCAAAAAAGTTATTTGAAAAGCAGAAAACAAAAGAAAGGAGTAGTAAAGAAGAAGTGGAAACTGAAATTATTGCAATCAAAACAGGAGATTTGAAATTCAGTCAGCCAAGTATGTCCAATACTATCAGTAATATGAAGATGACCAACCGTATTAAAGGAATGGTGAGCAAACGTCGTAGGCGTTTCACAGAAGATGGTTTTGATCTTGATCTCACATGTATCCTTTTTTTTATAGCTTTTTATGTTGAAATATATGCAAATATATACAAGATGACATATAATATATAATTTTTTGATGTTAATAAATTTGTTTATATTTAAATTTGTTAATATTCCTTAATCATAACTATATTAATAATAGATATAAGAGATAATTTAATAGCAATGGGATTTCCAGCTGAAAAGCTAGAAGGAGTATATAGGAATCACATAGATGATGTTGTCAAACTGTTGGAATCTAGACATAAAGATCACTATAAGATTTATAATCTGTAAGCATTTTGGATATTGTTTTATATATAAATTTTTTTTTGAAAGTTAAAAATTAAAAAAAATAGATTCTAAAACATTCTAAAACAAATATATTTTTCAGATGTTCAGAAAGATCTTATGATTTTAAAAAATTTAAACAAAGAGTAGCTACATACGCCTTTGATGATCATAATCCACCAATGTTGGATCAAATTAGACCATTTTGTGAAGATGTACATGAATGGCTTTCTCGACATCAAGAAAATGTAGCTGTAGTTCATTGTAAAGCGGGTAAAGGTCGAACAGGTGTAATGGTGTGTTGTTACCTTCTTCATATTAAACAATTTCCCACTGCCACAGAAGCCCTTAATTACTATGGAACTAAAAGAACGCACGATAGGTGATTATATTATATTTTATTTTTATTATGTACAAATAGTGCTCTTATCAATATTGTTTATTATTCAGAAAGGGTGTAACAATACCTTCACAGAGGAGGTATGTGGATTATTATGCTACTCTTGTACAAGAAGGATTAAATTATCAACCTGTTACATTGTTGTTACGGAAAATACAATTGGATCCAGCACCCATTTTCCATGGAGGTCAAGGATGTAAGAAAAATAAAATATTCAAAATATATTCAAAAAATGAAATGCAATATATGTTTATATATAATTTTTATATTTTAGACTTACATTGTGTAATATCTGAATCTAAAAAAAAGATATTTAGCTCTGAAATAGTGGAAGTACGCAAAGGAATGCATATGATTAGTATCCCTTTAAAACACAGTGTAGCATTGACAGGAGATATACGAGTGGATTTCTTTAACAGACCAAAAATGAAACGAAAGGTATTTATTTATTCTATGTTTGAAAATGAGATAATTAATTGTTTCTGGTGGTTTAAATAATCAATTTTTTTTTTTTACTTCGCATTTAGGAAAAATTGTTCCATTTTTGGTTCAATACATTTTTTGTACGGGATTATTTATCGCCAGAATATGATAATGGAGAGTTACCAGTTGAGCGTTCAACTAGGGCATTGAGTTGCGATGGTACAACCATGGAATTACCAATGGTTATGTCGCATATGAAATCCCGGGCCGGATCGCTGGCTAGTCTCGGACCTATGCCACCTACTCTTGTTTTAAGTATAGATAAATGGGGTTTGGATGACGCACATAAAGATAAACATCACAAAGTGTATAGTGCTGATTTTAAAGTAAGTATATGTATATGCTTATATATATATATTTGATACATTAAATATATTTTTGTTATATGAATTGAAATAAATTTTGATGAATCTTAAATTTTATTTAATCAATTGAATGTTGTAGGTTAGTTTATTTATGCATCGAATGGGTGGTACTATATCGCAAGCTGTATCAGCAACGACAAATAGAACAGGAGAGGGTATACAAATAGGAATGGGAGGACAAGACACTCCGAGCGAATCAAGTGAAGCGGACAGCAGTGAATGCGATACGACCGGAGATACAACGGGTGATGAAGATGGGGAATCTGGTGAGTCTTCTGCATCTCTGGTGGTGAATCACCATCCTCTTACACACAGCAGTAGCCGTACACACGTTAGTATTCACCAAAGAGCTAGTCTCAGAGAAACTGCAAAGGGTTTACTCTCACGTGGGGATAAAAATAGAAATAGTCATCGGCAAACCACAAGCAATGTGAAACGTTCTTCAGCTCTTGTACGTTCAGCCACGTTTGACACATAAAAAAATTATATATGTATATATGTATTATTATTATATATGTATATATATATGTATAATTTTTTTATTTTATGTACATATTGTGTGTATATATATAAATAGCGCACACGTGCACTATATATACACATAACGCACACATGCACGCCCTCACACAGAGTATTTTGTACTTAATGAGTTGAGTTCTTTGAACTGATATATGATTTTTACAACAAATTTATGTAAAACTAGATCGTGCTACTAGTTTTTCTTTGTTATGCCAGCATGAAAAGTTTTAGTAAGTTCTTAAATGCATCAATTTTATCTATATTTTTTGCTATTGAACATTATGAACGTATATATAAAAAAATTTTGGTTGATCAGTTTTAAGATAAGAGGAATTAAAAGATATTTTAGGAAAATACTTTTTTAAATGAGAAGAATATGAAATTATGTCTTTTAATATTATTCCTTTAGTAAGATATTGGCTGAATAAATTTTTAATGTTCTTTTTTAGTTCCAAATTTATCTATTAATCAAAATAATAGAACCTATCTCCGCGATATATTAACAAAATTCTAATTAATATTCAAAACTAAAAGAATTGTAAATTAAGAAACAATTGTATATTTTTGCATAGCAGATATTGTTTGCAAAATATTAAGATGTTCCAGTATTTGATGTTATGATTTTTTTCTTTTTTTTCTTCTTTTTTTAAATGGAAATTATTTGATATTTATTATTAAAAATTATTTTAAAAAAACTAATCTTGTAATATTATGACTATTGTATATGTTCCATTTATTATATTAGTTTTCTCACGTATTTTGTTGATGACTGTTTATAATTGTTCGAAATAGTAAAATTTGTATGTGTATATATATTGAATAAGAGAAGTCTCTTAGTGGTGAAAAGAAAGTGCCGTCTTTTGCGTTTATGCAATTATGTAATAACGTACTATGTACGAAACTAGTATTTGTTTTGTAATTGTATGACAAAGCCAATTTGTAGAGAATAATTGACTA